>NW_015546101.1:2740652-2762689 GCF_001515605.1 Sinocyclocheilus anshuiensis | reverse complement strand
TCCTTTTAACTTTTTTTTTTTTTTTTTTTTTGGTGCACATATGAGAATTTAAAACATTACAAACAGTATTGAACATTATTGTTTAATGCTGTTTGATTGACTCAAATCACAGGCTAAAATTGCTGGGTTCTCATTAGCAGTTATAATTCATGAACACAATTGCCATTAAAACATTAGTAAATCCATTTCTGTGAGGCTGACAGGTGGCTGAATCTGAATGACCAGTTCATGCAATGTCCATGTTCAATGGCTTTGTCAGCACAATTGTTTAGCCATGATATTGAGTCTTTTCTCTTTCTATTCAAACAGATGAATTACCCCTGCTGGTCTGGACTGTTTGGGTTTAGAATCATGTTACCCTGCTTACTGCCATCAAAAGATTAACGACTAAGTTACCCGAAACTCTCTTGGTCAGTGGATCTGCCTCAACAAAACACACAACATTGTGTGTGGACGGATTGTGGTCTGATTAAAATGCTGACGACTAAGTACTCTGAAGTTCACTCAGTATACTACAGCGTGCATTCATATATTTCTTTTTTAAGAAAATATGAACTTCATAAGGTTTTATGGGATTACATGTTTGTTTCATTCAGGCAAATGGCAACATTGCTGTTTTCTGCAGTGACAATTTATTGCTATAATAAATATGAAGGTTCAAATCACATTATTAAACATGAATTGGAGTGATACAATAAAAGTAAAACTTTTTTGGCCATTGCCAAAGCATTTCTGCTGCACTGCATGGCAAAATGGAGAGAGTGCAAGAGGGACAGACGGAGGGAAAAAGAAGGGAATTGGCTCATTCCAGTGTCTCAGAAATAGCACAAAATCCTCCCCCTTCTCCCTTACATCACCTCTTACTCTCATTCTCTGGTTGTACCTCTCTTCCTGGAGATGAAAGCTTGTCACGTTCTCTTATGTAACCAAACACAGCCTAACACAGTGGACCCACATTAGGGACTGTGTCTGTATTTCTGGATTCATGTGTTTTGCGTCTGCAGGGAGGGCCTGTGTATTGGGTTTTTCGTACATGGCTGTGAGTGTTGGCACTGCTGTGCTTTCATTTTTGGACAATAATGTCCCACTGGGGCTTGATAAAGACAGTTGGGGAGTCCTGATTAATTCCTACCAGTTTATGACCATCTGTATTAAGTATAAAGGAGCTGGTGGCAAAGCTGGTTTCTTTCTTTAGGAAAAATAGCGAAACCACAAAAATCACGACAAATCTTGAGTCACATACAGTATCTGTAGACTGTTTCTATTTGCTATTTTGGCTATTATAGCTGTTATGATTATTATTATTATTCAAATACTCAAAACATATTTTGAAAAATGAGCAGTGTTTCAAAAGTGCATATAGGACACCAACATCACTGGGACCTTTTCAGTAGCTCTTTCTGCAGGTTACGCCAGTAGATGGCAACAGTGACAGTCTTTATGAGTGTTTCTGTGAATTATTCATTGAACTGATTGGCTATAGATTAATTTATGAACAAAACAAGTGACTGTCTGCATCTGAAATCACATACTTCCCTACTATATAGTAGACGGAAAAACGGTATGTTATATCCGAATCCACAGTATTCGTAAAACAGTAGGCGGAAAGTGCCCAGATGACTCTTGCAGCGAGATTATGAAGTGTGTATCCGATCCCTTTTATTATACTAAAAGTGTAGTAACCATGTTTTTTGGCAGATTGATTACCATTTGTATAACAACAGTTTTACTACAAATACCATGCTCATGCCCCAGTAAAAAAGGTCTAGCAACGACTCCTGGTAGGAACACTCCACTCATATGTAGCTTCCCTACATATAAGTGACTCTTTCTGGGTTACCAAGTGCAAAAACCAGGGTCAGAAATCCAGCCCTCAGAGATTATTGAGACGATAAATGCTACAGGTCAAATTTGCTTTCTGGAGGTAAAGAGATTATTAGCTAGTGGAAACAGAGGTTGCACAACCTTTTTAAATAAGTAGCTATATTTGCCCACTGACCTGATTTCTGTCTTTATATAATCCTATTATGTACAATATTTTTAATATTATAATTTTAATGTTTCTTTTTTATTTATTTTTTTATTTCAGGCCATTTTGTCCCAAGCCCAGGGACATTTCTGAAGCTTAGTAAGCATTTGTACAGAATATTATACTATTCTCAAAAATATCCTTAGAGAGGCATCTTTCCTCTAAAAAGCCATTATTTTTAATGCACAATTCCTTATCTCTAATTTTGCATTTATGCCAAATCTCTAATCACATGTCTGTGTGTTAACAGTGAATTAGCAGGTTTAACCAATGACATCCTTTTCAAAACATACTCAACTATGACGTGTGCAAATCTTCTCTAAATTATGCATGTTAAACATTTAAACTGAAAATACAAACGCTCACAGGAGAAAAGAGCAGAGGCATAAAATGCTGTGGGCCACATCACCACAAACTTCCTGTGTATGTGTGCTAGCATGCTTGACACTGAATCCACACAACAAATGTCCATTAGCTTGCAGTAATTCATAAATACAGTGTATTCCACTCAAGCCTCAGATTGCCCAGCTTGGCTGGTCAGTTAAGATGACGTGTACAGAAAGGAGGGCTGTTAAATGTACGTTACACACTGCTGTTTTGCCATTAATGTGCAGTGAAGTTCCTCTATTCAAAGTAGAAATAAGTGGTTCTCTTCACTGATGGGAGATTAATGGGAAAGATGGTGCTGGCCATTCTTGAAGGAGTGAGAGCTAGCAATTCATTATTGTGTGTAACCACAATTACTTATGCTGACGTCATCATCTCCTAATGAACTTCAAACTGACTATAGTCAAGAAGCCTTTTGTAACTACATGAATTGACAGCAGTTTATTTAAACTTATTCCATCACAAACCTCACTGTCATTTTTTTACAGCACTTAGCACAAGCCACCAATATATACTCTTTTAGTCACGGGCAACACCCAAACCAACACTCTGCTCTCAAAATGTAAACACAGCCTCTCCCTTGGCTTCCTCTCAAACAGTGGTCAACCTAAAGTGTTACCGACACTCTTTGGTCTGGTTTGTTTGGTTTTCTCTGTGTGTACATGTTCATGGCTAGCAGCGGAACAGCTCCAAAGACACTTCTGAATATGAAAGGAGCATTACTGTATGATATATACAAGATTAAAAGTTCAGTATGAAATTTCTGCACCAATCAGAAATGCAAACTGTTTGTTTGAGTGGCCTGCTGGGCATGACATAAGAACACTGGCTCAACCAAAAGTGTGAATTTGGGGTGGGACTACCTATTTCAATTGCATGAAATGAAAGTATTATTTGAGCTGCCTCTCATACTAGAGCATGAAGTGAGTTGGATGCTTGCTTTGGTAGACCTACAAATGCAGCAAACCCAACGTATCCTAGCAGTGCAAAGACGCCTATTCTCGCGTATTGTGTGTAATACACAGGGACACACCCTCTCTTTTAAAAAGCTGTGGATATTGATTCACGAGTGACATCATCTCAGGTTACGTATGTAACCCTGGTTCTCGAGCTGCGTCGGAAACGCTAGGGGAACGAGAATGCCCACGCCGCCAGACTTCCAAATCTCTGCCTAGTGTGGAAGACTGCACAGCTAGGCCGAGAGAACAGAAAAGCCTGGAGTGGCTAAAGTAGGTGGGGCCCGCTGTCCCGAAGGCCAACTTCTGGAGGAGTGAGTCTTGTCCCCCAAAGGAGAGGGGAGATCAGAGGACTCGAGGCTATGGAATAGCATCCTGATCCACCACTTAGCATAAGCTTCTCTGGCCTCGGCCTCGGCCTCAGCGCACCGCGGAGGAAACGTTTAAGAAGAGGGTGTCTTCCCACTGAATGGCCACCGAGAGTCTCCAGAACTCCCGGGAGCAGAAAAATCGGAGGAAAGGCATACAGGCAAAGCCTCGGCCATGTCTGTACCATGGCATCCAGGCCCAGTGGAGCTGGATGAGTCAGAGAGAACCAGAGGGGACAGTGCGATATCATATGAGTCACAACAGGTCCACCTGAGCCTGGCCAAACACTCTCCATATCTGCTTCACCACCTCGGGGTGAAGCATCCATTCCCCGGGCTTCAGCCCCTGCCTCGACAGGATGTCTGCTCCCATATTGGCGGGCAGGGTGGCCACTCATGACCGCACCCCAACCGGTGAGGGATGCATCCATCGCTAGCATACGTGGCAACAAGGAGCTCCCAGCACCGGGCCCTGAGACATGAACCAAGGTTTCCTCCACATGTCTAAGGCACGTAGGCACCTCCGCGTGACCTTGAGCATGCGAAGCGGATTTCCCCTCGGGGTGAACCCCTTGTTCTTGTGCCACCACTGTAGGGGTCTCATGTACAGCAGGCCAATAGTTATCACATTGAACGCAGCTGTCATCAGCCCAAGCAGTCTGGAACTGCTTGACAGTGAGTGACCGGCCTTCTCTTACTCTCACGACTGAGGTGAGGATCGACTCGAGGGTTGGCAGACCGACCTCCTGAGGGCACTGAGGAGAGACAGGCACCGTGTAATGCGGAGTGAACCTCTCTTCCCCAGAGGGGCTTGCCCTCCGAAGTCCTGAGCCACAGCATCAGGACTCTCATAGCCTATAACGTGGCTTGCTGTCGCCCTTGAAATGCTTTGTCTTTGCATGAGCTTAGACATAGCTGGAGCTTATAGACTTTTCACAATTGACAGACAACAATAAATATGACTGACACACACAGAGCACTTCGCTGACGCTGGCTCCGCCGCACGTGCTTTTATAGCTTCTTGGTCATGACGTCACCCGCCCGTGACGTCCCGCTCAGCTATTGGACTGATTTCACATGTGATTCAGGGCGGGGTCACAGAAGGCGTTCCCCTAGCGTTTTCCCACGCAGCTCGAGTTCCTGAAGAGGAACCACAGCTACTACGTGAAAATGTGCTTTATCTTTTAACAAGCATGCAAATGAAATCACGAACTAATTTCCTGTCTCTGTTTCTGATTTGCACTGCATGTTATTTGTTATGTAAAAAATATAAAAATGCAGAAAACATAAATTGATTATTCAAATCTCTCACATTTGCATGCTTTCAATAAATAAATGAATAAAAAGAAATAAATACATGAAAAAGCAGAAATGTTTCAACGTTGTTCATTGCAAATTTTATAGTTTAGAATTGTATTTGTTTCCAAAAAAAAAAAGTAATTTTGCAATTCCATTTGGTGCCACTAGTGACACAGAAAATACACACGTCACATTTAAGTTCTGTTTTACTGGTATGGACGAAATAAGGTCTGTGTAGTTTTGTTTACACAGTACTAAATTAACATCCACAGATTTATGAAGTCCGTCAGCTAATTAACCAGTTAATAGCTTGTCATTCCTCAACTTTGTATTTGCTCACGTTGTCACCATTAGATCTCAAATGACAGCATTGTCCAAATGATCATTAATGAGGCAATTCCTATCAACACAAATGATCACACACTTACTTTCTAAATAAAGCAATACTATGCATTTATCCATGTGCAAATCCATCAACTCCATGATGCGTAAAAACACGGGTCCATTTCAGCAAATGGTATATGTTTATGACGATTCCCTTATTAATCAATGTTTCCTATAAGCAGTGTTGGGCAGTAACTTGTAACTAGTAACGTAGTTACTGTAATAATATTACGTTTTGCAGTAACTAGTAGTGTAACTAATTACTAATAAGATTTCAGTAATAATATTACAGTTACCATCCATAAAACAGCTTAGTTACTTAGTTACTTTAGATGCCTCAACCCCGCTGATTTCAAATCCAACAATCAAATAATTCCTAGATTTATTTTCATAATTTTCACGACTCGCACATGCATGTGATGTCCCCAGTGCAGCAGGCAAGCTTGGAATATGGAAAAGCTTACATTCAGCAGATAAAAATATTGCATTATATTGATTTTGTCAGGAAAAAAGATGATCTGAGCACTGTTGTGTAAGTTGTGGCTTTACTTTACTCTGGCATTACATCCCACCAACATCCCTCTGATCAGCATGTGGTACATTATATTACTATAATTAAAAATCTTTTTGGAAAATTAAATTTTCTTACAAACTTATGTGATTTGATAAAATACATAATGAAATATAATCGTATATGGGTAACGGAGAAATTACAATTAGCTTCAAGCTACACATGACAATTAATGAGATTAATACAACACTTCTACTTGAATATCACTATCAATCACTAGAATTTTATGGGGAAGATACACAGTTACAACTTCTGTGGAGCGTGAAGAAAAAGTAAATAGTAGTGTAACTAATTACTGTTGCCAGAAAGTAATAAGTAAAGTAACAATATTACTTTTGAAATGAGTAACTAGTAATGAGTAATATATTACATTCTTTGAGTAACTAACCCAACACTGCCTATAAGGAACAAGGGCCTCTGCCTGACCTCTGGCCTTACTTATGGAATATCATGTTGGCACACTCATAATCACACAAGTATGCTACACAAAGGGCAGACTTCCACAAACAACAGTACATGCCACATTTCCAAAGATGGTTGCAAAAACTTTTGACTGTTAACTCTAAAACTTTAATGATAAATCCTTGTCTGACAAGGATACCAGCAGATATATACAGTGGGTACGGAAAGTATTCAGACCCCCTTCAATTTTCAAAGACTTAAACTACTTCAGTCTGTGTGCATTGAATTTATTTAATACACGAGTTTCACAATTTGAGTTGAATTACTGAAATAAATGAACTTTTCCACGACATTCTAATTTATTGAGATGCACCTGTATATACTCCTACCCAATGTTAAAACAAATCAAGACTTGTATTTTCTGTTGTCATGAAACAGCATGAACATTTTTGTGACGTTCCTTGAAGTACCATTCAAGTGCCATTGCATTTTCACCCTATAATGTTGCATTTCAACGCCATGTGTAGTACATGTATAGTTCTGTTTGGCTGACAGGTGGCACAATCTGAATGAGTCGCAATGTCAATGTCCAATGGCTTTGTCAATTGTTTACCTGTGACAATGATTTTTATCTCTCCTCTGTTTTCACACAGATTAATTGCTGCTGCTGTTGTTTTGGTTGAGAATCATGTATCATCACTTATTAGTGAAAACAGACTGCCTCTGCCTCAATAAAGTGAGCTGATCGACAGTGGTCTGACTTATCTGGAACGGAAGCAGAACAGTCAGCACACCATAAAGTCCATTAAAAAGAAAGGTATCAGCTATCTTATCTTGTTTACACAAATGCCTTTCGGCTATATGGAGTCCCTCAAAGACCATTAGAACATTAATTTCTGTGAGGCTGACAGGTGGCTGAATCTGAAGGACCAGTTCATGCACTGTTGAATGGCTTTGTCAGCACAATTGTTTACCTGTGATATTGATTCTTTCTTTTTTCTGTATTCACACAGATGAATTACCCCTGTTGGACTGTTTGGGTTGGGAATCATGTGAGCTCATTGCTTACTGCAGTCACAGCAGCAAAGGTCGAAACTCTCTCAGAACAACAGGCAGTGGTCTGATTAATAGAGTGCATAAAAATGAAAGGTATCAGCTATCTTCCTCTGTTTTCACAGATACACTGCCACATCTCTTGCAGTGAAGCCTCTTCTCCAGTCCCTCCTGCAGCACTTTATACCCCAAGCTCTCACTGTGTGCTTTGTTTTAAGCTCTGCTTAATGTCTTGTTCTATTCTCCCTTCAGAATAAAACAGGACTTTAAATCTACTGTGAATTCAATGGATAGATTTTAAATGAACACTGGTATAGACAGGTTGTTTTGAAATGAACTTTTTTCTTATTTGAAAATTAAATATATAATGTGCAGGTTTTATGCAAAGTTCAAATTACCTTAATAATCACATATGTTCATTTGAATTAGTCTTTCATCAGTTCAAATTTTTGAAATGAGGAATAATTAACCAAAAAAATGAAAAAGCTAACCCTCGTGTCATTCCAAACCTGTTCCTGTACAGTTTACTTTCTTCTGTGGAACTCAAAAGATAATATTTTGATAATATAATTTTTTTATGTTCTTTTTTAATAAAAAATCATAATCATGATGACAGCTCATCATTGGTTTGTGCAATGAGATAAGCAACAGTCAAAAAAATACAGTATACAGTACATAATAAAATGAAGTACTGCCATTTGCATTTATACAGAAAAAGAAATATAAAAAAAAAATGACAATTTTACACCATTTAATTACAGTAAAACAAGTCTTCTTGTATATCTTTTAGATATATTCAAATATATATTGATTTTTTTTTACGTGTTGCATCAGTTCATCATATCATTAATCATTTGACAGAATCATTGCACCCCTTATAAAGGTGAGTAAATGATGACAGGATTTAAATTTTTGTTTGAACTATATTTGGGAGCACAGGAGCAAAATCCGCTAGAGCTTAAATACAGTTCCACCTGCTTTGAGCAAAATCCACCATGAAACCAGAACTCACTGCATTTGGGTGCCCCAGTTTGAGTGTCTAACACCCAATTCTCATGGCCTATGGTATCAAGGCTATTCACAGCTGCTGGGTCTCTAGAGCCGTTGCCCTGCAGCTCTTTAAAAGGATGTCCTGCTCTACTTACTGCTCATAGACAGAACTGGGGGAGATGGGAAGGGGGAGGGGGTAGTCACAGGGTGTCCTAAAAATTAGGAGGAATGGAACAGTAGAGCGTGTATATTACAGTATATGTTGTCATGGACTTTTTTATTTTTGATGTTCTTGCTTTTTGGCTATAGGCATGATAAGCAGTACCTTACTCTGTCCCTTTCCCAGCAGATCATTTTCAGTAGAACATGCCAGAGGTTAGCCAGTATGCTGTGTCAAGGTACTCCACCCTATCTCTCTCCGGTAATTAAGGGGGTCTGGGCTCTACTCTGCTACTGCAGTCTAATTAATGTTAATCACTGTAGGCTTCCTCTGGGGCTGACTTCTGTTCTACATTTACATAGCAAGAATCTGTGCAAGGCTCACTCTAAGGATCGGGTGCCAGTTCGGATGAGAAGAGGGTAAGACATCTCACAACAGGTATGTCTGTCTTATCACTGTCTTATCATTGTCCCATAATCATTCCATGGCATTCAGTGTCCAGTGTTTCGGAATACTGTCTCCAAGAGAAGAGCCTTTGAGTTGTACAATAATAATGAAAATGAGCTTGTAAACAAATGACTCACTAAAGGAGACAAAGAGGGGAATAAATACTAAGGAGAAGGAAAGAAAGAATGAAAGAAATGTGCCTGTGGCCACAAGGTAGATAGAAAAGTGTTCCTGTTTCAGTTTTTCATGCTGACTTATATTGCTAAAAACATATCTTACATGTGTAATGTGTATGTACCAATAATACTCCATTACTTTGTTTATGATGACAATCAAAAGAGATCCCAGCATAATGTTTTCAAGAAGTTTTTGTCCTGTGAAGGACATTGGGAGCAAAGATATTTTGTTTAAGCTGACGTGTCCAGTTAAAAAGCTGGACCAGGCATCAGTTAAGTCCCTTTCCATTTAAATCACAGCCATGCTTCATGACTCAACATAAAGCAACAACAAATATGGACCTGTTATATACCTGACCTCTCCCTATCCCAAGCTTCTGAAACCCTGCTAAACACAGTCCTCAAACACCCAGTACAGCACACACAGCCAGTGTGTAATCTTGTGTGAAAAAAACAAAAACATTATTATAACAGATGATGTGCTTGACTTGATGTGCGTGACATATAAGACCAACATCACAATATTTTGTATGTTTTATTTTGCACATTATGATGATTATGCAAGAGGTACAGAAACTAGAGTCACTTGATTCAGACCTTTTGTAGAGTGTGTTTTTTCTGTCCATGGTTTGAGTATACAGAGATCTGATAAATGAATACTATCCATTTCACCTTTACACCCATTAACAGCTGAGATACAGGTACACTACTGATCAAACATTTGGGGTTGGTTCGACTAAATATGTCTCTTATGCTTAAAAATGCAGTAAAACGGCAAAGATGGCAAAGCTGATTTTTTTCAGTGTCACATGATCCTTCAGAAATCATTCAAATAAAATAATAAACATTTCTTAAAATTAATGTTACTTACTAACAATAATTAATGCTTTTTAATATTTTTGTGAATTTTTTTCATGATTCTTCGATAAAAAGAATGTTCGAAAGAACCGCATTTATTTTAAATAGAAATCTTTTGTAACATTATAAATGTCTTAACCTTCACTTTTGATCAATTTAATGCATTAAAGCATTCATTTCTTTTTTTTTAAATCATATTGACCCCAACTTTTGAACAGTTGTGTACATTTGAGCTTTTGTGCCTATTACAGTACGTTTTACTTATATGTGCCTGAAATTCTTTTCTTACAAATACTAAGAAAATACTTTTCTTATAACCTAACAGGGGGACTTCTCAAATGGTGATTAAATCAGGCCTGTCAGTCATTTTTAAACATACTTTTTATTGATTTATGAAGTCATTGCACTGCCTAATACATCAGAGAAGTCAGAGGTGAGTTCAGTACTGTGCAGTTGTTATCAATTAATGGTCCTTTGTCCAGATCTGGACCCGGTCGGGCATGTTTAAGACTTTTCTGGAAAGAGTTCAGCAACACTAGTTTAAGTTTAGGCACACATATTTGGTTGTGTCTTATCCAAATGCAAAATATTTGTTGGACAAAGATGCAATAATTTTTCCTCACTGAATGGGAGGGTTATAGAACAAAAAGGAAGAACATACTTTTTTTTATTTTTTGTTTTTAATTGATTTGATATTTCCCAATGACAGTTATATGTAGTGTAAGATAACCATTTTCCTTAAGTGGATTCATATTCTCAAAAACATGGACAGATTTTTTTTTTTTTATTGATTTCATCTGTTTTAATACTTTTGTAAAGAAGTGAGGACATTTTAAAATGTTTGACCCCCTTAAATTGTCATCTGTGGCCCACGCAGGAACAAAACTGATAAGAATTATAATTATTAGAAGTCGTGATAACTGATTTTATCTTGTCAGCTCTGTTGGTTTTGCAGTGGTGGGTTTTCTTTCCTAAATGATTCCTAAGCCCCGTACCCTACGGTGGCCGAGAAGTGCAGAGCAGATCACAATTCTGAAAACAAAATAACAAATTACAAACGCAAATGCAAGTCTAAAAAACAAAATAACAATTCAGAAAGCAGAACAACAATTCAGAAAACATTATAACAAGTCAGAAAACACAACGACAGTTCGGAGATGGTATTAAAGTAGCTCAGTTTAAATGTATTGTATGAATTGCCCTTACTCTGGAATAAAAAATACGGGGTGTCTATTTACATTTAGTTAAAAGTTGCTATAAATCATCAGCTTCAGTGGCATAGGTGGATAAGGGTGTGTCTTTGGGTTTTTGACGCGATCGACCCGGGTTCGATCACACCTTTTGCCGAACTTTTTTTTCCTCCCTTTTCAAATCTCGTATTAGCAATGGATTCTATTTACACTAAGTGAAAATAGCAGTATTTTTAGCAATATGCTATTTACACTGTTAAAATAGCAGGATTTATACTATCAAGTATACTAATTGTTGCAAATAGTGGCAATTATCTGCACTTCAGTATTGTAGTACATTATAAAACAGTATGCAATAATAACGTATTGAGTGTAAATTATCATTTTTATTTTAATTATTAAATGGATGCCACCTTATTGGTACAATAAAGCCCTCCCTACACCTACCCTAACCCTACCCGATACTTTATTTTAAACTGTTTGATTATTTCCTTAATTTTTATTGAAATTAAATGCCTTTACGATGTGATACGAGATTTGAAAAGGGAGAAAAAAAAAGTTCGGCAAAAGGCGGGATCGAACACGGGTCGATCGCGTCAAAAACCCAAAAAAACACGCTTATCCACCTGCGCCACTGGAGCTGATATTTTACATTTACTTTTAACTAAATATAAATAGACACCCCGTATTTTTTATTCCAGAGTAAGGGCATACAATACAATACATTTAAACTGAGCTACTTTAATACCATCTCCGAACTTTCTACCACGACTCTGCTGTTCTTCAGCTGGTTCTTCCTGTATACGTTGATTGACAGATGTCTCGTCCAGTCAGCGGTGAGTAATCCCAAACCAATGGCGCTGTCTCAAACTATACCTACCTCTTCCGGTTTGTCTGATTTGTCGTTGTGTTTTCTGACTTGTTATTTTGTTTTCGAATTTGTCATTGTGTTTTCTGACTTGTTATAATGTTTTCTGAATTGTTGTTGTGTTTTCTGAATTGTTATTTTGTTTTTTAGACTTGCATTTGCGTTTGTAATTTGTTATTTTGTTTTCAGAATTGTGATTTGCTCTGCACTTCTCGGCCACCGTACCCTTCTCTATGGCAACCAAATAAATTTGATGAGCATCTTTCAGATTTCAGATTACTCAAGTTTAAAATGAACGTCTGCCCCAACACCCTCTCTTCTGCCCCTCACCATCTCCAAACCCCATCACCCCTTACATACTATTTTAATACCTATAATTGCACCTAGATTTTTTTTAAACATTCCTCCTCAAGAACTAGTCATACCATCAAAGCCATCAACATTATCCATTTAAAGGAGACTACTATAGTAGCAAAAGCAAGCCATCTAATTGTTCCTAATTAGGCTGTTTCAAGATCTGCTACGGGGCATGTAGAACAGTCATGTTGTGGAGTGATTGATTTAGTGTGGGGAGAGGCAGGAAAGTGTCTTCTGCTCTGTGTTTGTGAGAGTTTCAAAACAATGGGTGAGCGGGTCTAGGCTGGAGGGAGTCTGTTGAGGTGAAGGTGATAATGTGTGAATCCTCCCTCTCTGCAGGTACAGAAACAAGAGTTGGAGGTTGGAGATCATGTGATCTTGCTGTGACAACAAACTCATCACAGCCAGGCCATAGCTGAAGACTAAAAAAGACACTCAGAATGCTTTGATTTTGCTTCATTGTTCTGCCTACCACTACATCTCAAGAATGTTCGATGTATACGACTGCTTGACCTGCAGAGGACTACATGGAGTTGTCTTCATACTGTATTTCTTCAAATGCAATGTGAGATTTACGTAGCAACAAAAAGAAAATGGACAGACTTCTCTCTGGTGACGTACAGTGGGTATTGAAACGAATCACCCCCTTTAAAATAATCACATTTTGTTGCTTTGCAGCTGATCTTGCTGTGACAACAAACTCATCACAGCCAGGCCATAGCTGAAGACTAAAAAAGACACTCAGAATGCTTTGATTTTGCTTCATTGTTCTGCCTACCACTACATCTCAAGAATGTTCGATGTATACGACTGCTTGACCTGCAGAGGACTACATGGAGTTGTCTTCATACTGTATTTCTTCAAATGCAATGTGAGATTTACGTAGCAACAAAAAGAAAATGGACAGACTTCTCTCTGGTAACGTACAGTGGGTATTGAAAAGAATCACCCCCTTTAAAATAATCACATTTTGTTGCTTTGCAGACTAAAATAAAGATGGACACAGTTTTTGTTTTATCCAGCTGTATTTACTCAGTGCAACTTAGTACATCCACGTGAAAGATATAACACCAACATGTCAGAAAAAAAAACAGAATCACTGAGTTGGAAAAATGATCACCCCCTTGTGTCAGTATTTTGTTGAACCACCTTTAAGTCTGGGCTCTGACTAGGCCATGCAAGGACATTCACCTTTTTCTCCTTCAACCACTGTGTGGTCAGTTTTGCTCTGTGCTTTGGGTCATTGTCATGTTGGAAAGTAAACCTTCTTCCCATTGACAACTTTCTGGCAGAGGGCAGCAGATTTTCCTCAAGAATTTGACGGTATTTTGCCCCATCCTTTTTTCCTTCAATCCTGACAAGTGCTCCAGTCCCTGCTGCAGAGAAACACCCCATAACAGGATATCACCACCTCCATGCTTTACTGGAGGAATGCTGTTAATTGGATGGCGAGCTGTATTGGATTTCCCCCAGACATGTCGTATTTGACTAGGCCATGCAAGGATCTCCTTCAACCACTGTGTGGTCAGTTTTGCTGTGTGCTTTGGGTCATTGTCATCTTGGAAGGTAAACCTACTTCCCATTCTGGCAGAGGGCAGCAGATTTTCCTCAAGAATTTGACGGTATTTTGCCCCATCCATTTTTCCTTCTATCCTGACAAGTGCTCCGGTCCCTGCTGCAGAGAAACACCCCATAACAGGATATGACCACCTCCATGCTTTACTGTAGGAATGCTGTTATTTGGATGGTCAGCTGTATTGGATTTCTGCCAAACATATTGTTTGGTGTTGAGGCCAAATAATTCAATTTTAGTCTCATCTGCCTCAGAATCCTCGAGGTGTGTTTTAGCAAAGCTCAGTGGTAACTGCATGTGGCCTTTCTTGAGTGCTTTTTTCTTGCAACCCTCTCAAACAAGCCACATTTGTGGAGATTTGTGATATTGTTGTCACATGCACACAATGACCGCTCTTTGTGATAAATTCCTGCAGCTGTTTCATAGTTGCTGTATGTCTCTTGGTAGCCTCTCTGACCAGTTTCCACCTGGCTCTTTCATCCAGTTTGGAGCGACGTCCTGATCCAGGGAGGGTCTGTGTTGTACCAAATACCTTCCACTTCTTAATAGCAGACTTCACTGTGCTTCAATGTATTGATAAAGCCTTTGAACATTTTCGAATCTATCTCGACTTGTGCCTGTCCACAACTTTTCCCCTGAGATCTTTTGACAGTGTCTTGCCACCCATAGTTGATTGTTTGCTTCAGTTGCACTACTAAGGACTGAAAAGCTACATGCAGCTCTTTTCATGCTGAGCTAATCAAAATGACCACAGCTGATCACAGTTGAAAGTCAAACGGCTTTGTGTGCCATTGAGAAGGTGATTAGCTACACCGGATTAAGTTTACAAGTCATTCTTTTTCCAACTCAGTGATTCTGGTGAACTTCTCAGTGATAATTTTTTTCTGACATGTTGGTGTTATAGTAAATACAGCTGGATAAAACAAAAACTGTGTCCATCTTCATTTCAGGCTGAAAAGCAACAAAATGTGATTATTTTAAAGGGGGTGATTCTTTTCTATACCCACTATATGCCGGACTTCTCCAATCATTTAGTTCACCTTTCACTCCAGAAATTTCCATATCCAATCAACAACCGATGTATAGAACCAAGTACTCACTTACCCTACATTTTTTTTCTTATTCGAAAATCCATTATACTTGGATGTTTGTCACAATATGGAAGAATATATCTTTTTTTACTTCTGTTTTATTATTTTTTATTAATCCCCATATGCACAGATTCCTGTTATTTCCATAGTATTTTTCATTCTGTACAATCTGAAATCAAATCCTGCTGTTTATTGTAAACACGCTGTGGGTGTCATTGATACTTTCACATCCCACTATAAGCTTTTAACTGGATCTGTATTTTTACAACCCCAATGACCTGAATGAATTCCTCTTTTACTAAAGCAAATGTTACATACTGTAATAGACAAGCAAAGCGCTGAACTAGCTTTTTTCATCTAATCACATTTCAAAATGTTGGATTGCAGCATTGTTAATAATTAATCACTTGTTTTGTATTTTATCTTTAAGTGACTTTTGAATAAATGTATCTGCTAAATGAATACATTGTTCCCTATATTATACTCTCATTGTTACTTATATTATACTCTCAAAATCCA
This sequence comes from Sinocyclocheilus anshuiensis, assembly GCF_001515605.1. Taxonomy (NCBI): domain Eukaryota; kingdom Metazoa; phylum Chordata; class Actinopteri; order Cypriniformes; family Cyprinidae; genus Sinocyclocheilus; species Sinocyclocheilus anshuiensis. Next base: position 2,747,011 of record NW_015546101.1, on the reverse strand, counting down.
AGTCCACAAAAAATGAACAAAAAAGCTCATGTCCCCTTATTTAACAGTTTATTTTTTCTTTGTTTAAAAAAGTTGTTATTAACCAGAGATATATATGGGGAAAAGTGAGAATTGATTTGTTTCTCACAAGACAAGTGTGTGACAAGATCCCTAGCAGCTACCATTCTCTATCCCACATTGGTGGGGCTTCCATTGGTAGAGTCTGGGAGGAAGAAGAAATCTGGGAGACATGCAAATTCCCTCATCCAGCAGGTGCATTCACATATCAACCAGTGCATTAATTACCAACACTTTTCCTGTTGTTGTACAGAGCAAGGGCCACTGGAGCATGTAAGATGGCCTCCTGGGAGAATAGGACATTATAGGAATATCGTATAGCACAACTGGGAAGACACATGAGTATGGGCCATATTTTAGGCAAATTGCCTTTATTGTTTGTATAATTTATCTGATTATCATGTTAATATGTGGTAAGTTCCAATCAACCTGATCACCTCTTTTGAATAACATTATTAGCCTCCAAATTACTAGATAAATTCATAACAATTCTCTCTTTCACAACAGCTCTCACTTTCTCTAATATGCTTGAAGATTTTTATTTAATTCCAGTGTTTTATTCGTTTATTGGCTTATATTTTGTCACTGCATAAAACTTCATACTAAATGATGAATTTACAAAATAAACTAACTGACACAGGGGCAAACATGTACACAGACAAATCATCATCCGAAAGCCTCCAGAGAAGTTTGCCGCGTTTTCTGACATCTCATGAGGAAGACCAGCTTTCATCTGTTTCATTAGAGATCTGAAAGCGTTGCCATGACAACTTATTCCCAAGACATACTCTGTAAAAAGCAGCATCTTGCCTGCCAAGGACATGAAAATATCAGGTGCTTTGGAAACCAGCACAAACATCTGCCAGATGACAACAGGATAACAACTCTTTGTCTTTGTCTCTCAAGGTCATGCTCCCACACACATGCAGGAACAATACACAGAGATTGTCTGAGGCATGTCCATTCTGTGTTGGGTAAATCCTGCAGTTCATTCAGATGTATGACTCATTTTTTTATTATTAATTCAGATGCACTGAATAGCTGATTCAATTATCACTGAAAATGCCATAAGGCTGACTTGCACAGATCTGATTCAGAGCTCTTCACAAACACTTCACCACATTATTAATCAATATACAAGTCATGTCAGGAAATGAAATTACATTAATAATAAGCAAAGAATTAATATCCAATTAAATATTATTATGTGCCACATTATTTCAAATATTTTGGTGTGTGTTTTAATCATCCAAATGAAATGACCTTTGTTGCAAATTTGACAAAATGTCAAAGCGTGTCATATTTAAATATCAAATAAATTAATATTTTGTGAATATTTTTTACAATTATAATACAAATAATCTACAAACAAGTGGTACTGTATGGTCATGTGTGTTTCTTGTAGTAAAAGATGTGTACTTCCGTAATGGCACACTTGAACACTTGCCTCTGGCTTTGAGAAGTTCAATGTTGTCTAATCACACACTCACAGAAAAAGTGCATTTGATTAATTGATTCCTGACATAAATCCACTCTACTTCTAACTTTACATCGACATGCCTTGACTCGTTTATCAGTGTTCAGTAGCCTATAGGGTGCAATATCCGGATCTTGGCAGTGTTCCTGGTCTATTACTCCCTATTAAACAGGCATAAAACAAACAGGAAAATCTCACAATTGTCCAAACCAGACTGGCCTTGTAATTGCCATAGATAATGCATACAGTCCTCTTGACCACATTTGGCTGACTTTTTTTTTTTTTTTATCTAAAGCAACTAACATTGCATTGGTAGACATACATTTGACCAGTTCTGGCATTCCCTGGGAATTGAAACCATGACCTTGGCATTGCCAGAGCCCCGCTCTACTGTTTAATCTACAGTATTCAGCAATTACTGTACACATTACAACAGCTAATGCCCACTGAAAAAGTCTCAGGACCAAAAAATGCTTAACACATCTAGCATCTCAAGTGCAGTCTCTCAGACCTCCTGAGAAAAAAAAAGATTTTATCTGCCTTGTGTGTCTTATCTCAAAGCAGCATGGGTACATAAATAAAGAAAAGCCTTTGCCTCGTGATGTATTCTCTTTAATGTTCTCACGGAGTGATTAATTTGTGCACGAGCACGCCTGCGGCAGGGAAGGGAGCTCATGGCGCGTGGCACAGCAGTATTGCAGTCAGAGGAGCTGTCGATCAATGCTACATGCAAGACGCCTGGAATGACTGCACATGTTTTCCCCAGGGTGACCCAAATTAGTTGCTTCAGTTTGATATATCGCTAATAATGCTATAGGAAATGCGAGATTTATAATCTTATCAAACACGCGGTCAAATATATAGACAACCAGTTTCTTCTTGTTTGGCTCAATAGCAACTGTACATTGAGATCAGCTTTCAAAAATATTTCATGGGTCAAATAAGGATGTTGAAAATTATAAAAAGGAGAGATCCTTTAAAAACGATATAAAAACACATAGACCAAGTTATCTGTATTAGCTTTCTAAACATGTTTCATGCATTTAAAAAAAATTTAGCTTAAAAATATAGTTTATAACATTTCTGATTTAAAAAATTTGAACTAATGTCAAGTGGTGTAAGCATCAATTGCAACTTTGCTTGCATCTTAAATACATGAGTATACAACTATCATTATAAAAAAAAAAATATATATATATATATATATATATATAATTTTTGAGTCATAGAATAAGATTTTCTCAGGGTTAAGTCATTGACCTGGGGTGAAAAAAAACTTAAGTATCTCACGAGTTTGCTTGTTTGTTTGTGGGTTTTTTTTTATCACATGACAAAATGGCTCCTTCCATGTTGGTTAAGCCATAGTGACTAGGATGTGGCAGACAAAAGTTTTTCCAAGGTTATATGCTTTACTGTTCATTTTTGAAAGAAAATATCATGCCAAACTATTTAGGCAAAATATCTTTTCAAAGAATCTCAGCCTTTTAATAACGCATTTTTTTTTTGTCTTGACAGTTGTTCATTATAAAAGATATGTACAGATAATTTTTATTTTATAATAAATTGTATTTATGTTTTTTGTATTAATTGTATTTTTAATATCTTTTTTGAGTAGCTCAATTGCACTTTAATATTGGCAGGCTATTCTAATTCAAAGCAACACGTGTTTGGATATATTACAAGTAGTGAACAGCGGGGTTGCCACTTTTAAACTTGTTCATCACTCACCCTTGCATATTTAGAGGAATATGGATCTTCAAAGAGCGCCCAAACACGCCGCTGCCAACGTTGACACAACCCTGCACCTTTTGCGTCAGGTGAGTCGCCGAGGGCCAGGCGTTTAGTCATCTCAAGTTCCTCGTCTCCATCCCCTGGATCACCCAAAACTTCTGTGTCCATATCATCGTTGCCCATTTCAGCTGGCCCTCCGCCGAAACTGTCCAGCGCCTCTTCGGCCTCCCGGTGCTGCCGGTATGTCATCCAGCAGCAGGGCTCCACATCTGTCTCGTCGATGCCCCAGAAGGCCAGCTCTTCCTCATAAAGAGGGCCACAAACATCAGCGGGGCAATGCAACTTGCCAGTCCTATAATAATTGAGAATGTGTGCAAAAACTCCGGGGTGGCGATCAAAGAAAAACTCGTCGATCTGGGCGTCATAGTCAAAGTGACTGTGGGCATCGGGCTCGGCGAGCCAGGCTAAACGAGTGCCGGGGAGAGTGCGCAGCGTGCTGCGGTAGGTCTGGTGTCGAATCCCTCCCACGTTAATCACAACACGGTCTTTCTCGTCGCCCTGGCCCATCTCGTCGCTTAGGCATGTCTCGAGCCCGGGCCAGGCATTACAACGCTGAAAGACCCGGAGGATACATGTGCGCAATTGTTAGGCAACGGAAAAAAGAGAGTGAACTGAATAAACGCAGAAAAACAGGCGCGCAAAGGCAGCTCAACTGCAGGAAACCGCTGCATGAGCGTTTGATGTTCTTGTCAGGTGAATATGGGATTGCCTCCAGATGCCAAGAGAAAATAAGAAATTGCAGACGTTAAATGAATGCAGAGGTTATCATAAATTTACGCTCCGCACCATGAGGTCCAGAGAAGGTGCGAGGCTGATGGCTTGTGGTGCACCGCTGGTGGCAGATGTGTGTGTGTGGTTCTGAACGGACAGCTCCAGCGCGCACACACCCTCCTCTCTCCAAAACGAGACACATGCACTCCCCTTATTCCCAGTAGACGCCTCCTCAAATCCGACAAAGTGGAGGGATAGAGGCTCACTGGAACGGTCACATTTTAAGCGTTTCTTCGATGTAGCATCAGTCGTTTTCTTCAAAGCATGTCCAGATGCCCATTATCACACGCAGTTTGTTGACAAACACCACAGACATCACATCTAGAAAATGTTTTGCCACTGAATATACAGCTATACTCATACAGGAGACGTCAGCTTTGAAGTGGGAGAGGACCGGTCCTTTTAAAAATCTTCTTTTGTCTCCACAATGTCCAGTTTGGCGACGTCCTCCGGTGTTTGTTCGGAAGTGATTGATCGTATCCTCTTTATTTCCACCAAATGAATATTTTCAGTTTCCCTGTCTCTGTCGACCAGTGTGGAGCGAGGTTCGTCATTCCTGCGGAGAGACAACATGAGCCAACCGACGCGCATGCGCAATTGCTGAGTGGATGAGTCGACGCGTGCACATCAGATATTGGGATGGTTTCAGACAGTGAAAAGCTCTATTCAGAAAGACGTGCAGTATTATTGGTAAGACAAATGCTGAAAAAGCGCTGCGCCATGCATGCTTTCCCTCGATATGCAGTTCTGCAGGACTGCATGAGCGCATATGCACTCAGTAGCTTATATAAAAGATAGCCTATTTGCTTTAATGATAATAAAACAGACGATGAACACTATTAACAGCAATTATTATACGATGCAATCAAACTTATAGCAAAATGTGGTAGTTCTGTATGTTGTACAGAACTACCACTATGTACAACTTAAAGGCAGATTACAGTATGTGCTTCGTCTCAGAAAACACATAATGGGATTTATCCCAAATTATCTTGTTCTGCTGAGGAGGAAAAGCAATTAGGCTTCAAAGGAAAGATAATGTCCACTCACACTGGTGAGTTGTTGGTATATGGTCCCATGGGCATCACCTCCACTGTCAGAAACCCATTAACTCGTACAGGGTAGGGATTATCATTGGCAGGCAAAATGTTCAACAACCTCAACATTCATATACTGCTTGTAATATCAATTGAATTAATATCACAACCCTTCGTTATGATATCATAACCTTTATTATTATGTCATAATAAAAAAGGAATGAAGTACGATTTCTGCGTTGGATCAAGTAGGATGTCAAAATTAAACGAGCTCTGAAATTATATAATAGATGAATTTATTATATACAAATAATTATATGAACATACTATAATATAACTATTCATAATAAACGCAATATTTAGTAACCTTCCTACTGGTCACCGTGTTAACTGATGCTATATCGAGAATATTAGTGACATCTAGCGGCAGAAAGTCGTTTGACAGCGCAGTAAGTTACACAGTTGCCGAATTTCATGATAATGATAAAAGATGCATTAATTAATTTATTAATATTTTACATGTAAATAGTCTCCACAAAATGTTCTTTTATATGCGTAAAACATTGCTTCTTGCTGGAAATATTTACAATTAACTGTGGCACTTTGTATATTATCAATATATATAGGCTATTAATGGCATTGTTAAGAGAGTTAGTGTTACTTATTTCACGTGAGAAAATAAAACAGTTTGTCTTGCTCCTTATGAAAAGGTACAGCGCTCCCAGCTTTACTTTTTCTGTTTGAAATCTCTGAAGCTCTGTTTCCTTCACAGCCACAAGGTGGAGACATACACTAATTCTGCATGAATAAAAGGCAAGTAAACATGGCTATTAAAGGCTCATTTTTACCCTTTCCATTGTTTATATTTTCAATCCCACCTGCAACACAGGACATCGATATAGTTATTTTTTAACGACCCAATACGAATTTATAAGCGGTGTCAGAGGATGAGAGCGAGTTCTTTTGAGCTGTATTGTAAATAATGAGACAGATCAAAATCAGTGTTGCCAATTTGGGGATTTTGTCACCAAATTTAGCTACTTTCTCATTGTAGCTGCGACTTTTTTTTAATTTTTTGCGACAAGGAGCTATTTTAGCTATATTTAAATAAAACTAGCGATTTTTTGGATTTTTTATTTTTTACTTGGCCACGCCCTGCCGTAGGCCCGTGACCGCTCACGTTTGCTCTCAATCATGCCAATGAGTCTGCGCAGTCAACACACCAG
>NW_015546101.1:2732709-2740497 GCF_001515605.1 Sinocyclocheilus anshuiensis | reverse complement strand
ACCTTTACCAAATTTACCTGTATTTACTTTGTTTTCATATTTGGCGACTTTTTGTGAAAAATTGAGATTTTCTGAGGGAGGGGTTTGGCAACACTGATCAAAATGTTCAGAAATGTTTGGGATAAACCTTGAATTATGAGGATTTGCGATAGCCTATGTGTGAATTAGGCAGCCAATTTATTTTTGAACGAGTATGTAATCTTCTCACTACTTAATTAATTATTTTTGTACGGTCTCTATGCTGTTATTCGGCCGTGTTTAGGAGTACTCTCTAAGGGGAGGAAACTGGGTGTTGCCCGATTTTTTTTTCAAGTCGACTGAATCCAAGCAGCAGCAACACAGACGGAGATTGGAGTTCAGTCTGCGCGAGCGCTGCATAACGGCTGCTTCATCGAGACACTTCTTTAACCGGGTTTAAAAACATCCTCCAGAAACCGACACCATGGGCGTGGAAGGCTGCACGAACTGCATCAAATACTTGCTCTTCTTCTTCAATTTCATCTTCTGGGTAAGTGGGCATTCATTTTGTGCGATGGTCCTGCGTGTGGCCTGAGAAACCGCCATTGGTTTTCTGTACTAAGAAGATTGTTTAGCCTTGATGTTTTCAGCCGTTATGAACAGGAATTTAACCTGCGCCGCTGAGGACTGAAACGAAGATGGCCCTGTAACTTCTGTTATGACTCATTCACGGCAGATGCAATTGTTTTAAATATAGACGTTTTATGTAGAAGATACTATTATAGAATCGCTGAGACAAAACGATAAAAACGGCGCCCAGCTTTTTTCGACCTCACTGCGAAAATAACGGACGAGGGGCGAGGAGTCCAGTAATAAGATTTCATTACAGCTCCCGTCTATTAATACTCCCCACAAAGGCTAGTCTCATGTTTATTACACCCGTCAAACTTACTATTTTCTTTTCCTTATGTTTTTAATTTCACAAAACTTAGCTACTATTAATGCTTTAACATTTCACACTCGGCGACACAATGAAGTAACAAAATAGCGCAGTAATAAAATTTGCGTTGTCTGGTCCCTCCCACTCGCTGTAGTTTGGAATAGAACCTGGAAAAGTGAATGGCAATACAATATTCCACCCAGCCAAACCCTGTTGAGAGTTTTATTTCATCATGCCAGTCATACTAGTCACGTTCCTTCTTTAATTTCAAAGTGGGTTTTCTGGCTCATTTCCTTTTAGGCATTTAAGGTTACTCTTACTAAACAGTCTAGCTAGATATCAATCATGATGGATTTCTTTAGACGTGTACAATGTTCCAGTTTATATCTTATCTACAGTAGGGCTGTGTATCACCAGCAAAGTCACGATACGATACGTATCACGATACAGAGGCCACGATACGATATGTTTCACGATACAGGACTGCACTGAATTTCACCAAAGCAGAATTTAGTAAAACAGCTGTTTATTAAACACTGCATACTATAGGGCCATTTCTAACTATTGGCAGAGCAGGCAGCTGACCTCTGCATTATGAAGGGCCTCCATAACTGTACCACAGTTCAATATAGGTAATGGCATATGTTTCATGTTTACATTGGGCACTCTTCACCAGGTACAATATTCTGATTGTTTGCATCTTGTTTTTAAGCCCATAAATAATAATGTACTCATTCTAATAAATTTATATTGTAATGTACTCATTCTAATATATATATATAAAAAATCACTTACATTGCTGGTAGGTTATCATTGCACAAATTAACACACTCTCTACGATTAAAAACAAAAATGGAAGAGTTCTAAACTAACGCGCTGTCTTCACTGTATCTAACGCACACAAGGCTGATTTACTCGACGCGTCCGCAAGTTCGCTTTTAGGTGCACGCGGCAGTTCTTTCCGCGCAGCTCCGCTTCCGAAGATGCACGAGTTCAAAGCGACTCTAGCCGAACATGCACGTCTGTGCCAGCATTTGTGTGAAACAGAACGGAAGCAGTTTGATGTTAAGTGCAGTCACACACACAGATTAGTGATGGGAAGTTCGGATCATTTTACCGACTCGGACCTTTGAGTCTCGTTCAGCAAAATGAACGAATCTTTTGACTAAAACTAGACTAAATGTCATCAGTTTTCGTCGACTAAAACTAGACTAAATGTCATCAGTTTTCGTCGACTAAAACTAGACTAAAATGCTCAGACTTTTAGTTGACTAAAACTTGACTAGACTAAAAAGAGTATGAACGTGACTAAAACTAATAAAAACTAAAATGACAGCTTCACACAAAGACTAGACTAAAACTACAATTAAAACAGGCCGCCAAAAACAACACTAGTTGTAGCCTATATATGCTCTATTCATTCTTTTTTAGAAACCTCGCACTTTTCTACTCAATTTTAAACGTTGTAAAATTTTTAACAAATGAAGTGTGATCCACTGCTGCACACGTGCCACAATATCGATACAGGGCCAGCTGTATCGATACTCGTATCGTCAAATCTCTGTGACGATATATCGTCGTATCGATATTTTGAGCAGCACTAATCTACAGCACTTTCTAAATTGTTAGTCAAGCATTTACAGTGTCTTCTCAAAATCTGGTTGATTAATCAGGTCTCAATTTTCATTTTACAAATTAGTCTCTTTGTAGGTGATTTCTATACCAAAGAAATAAAAAGAGCATTGTGTAACTGCACTGATAATTATGTATGAAAGTATCACAGGATGAGTGCTAAATGATAAGTGCTTAAACTACATTTTTCTTCCCAGAAAGTGCATCACGAACAATATAGTTGCAGTGTTTAAGCCCGTTCACACCAAGAATGATAACTATCGGCGCGTCCGAAATCGTGTAGGCTACTGTCTGAGTACTACGTTGAAATTTGAATTTACTTCACGGCCGTTAAAAAAGTATGTTCTATATAGTATGAATATGGGTAGTATGAATGAAATTTGGACGTACTATATCCGCCGTGTTGTTACTGTCACATGACCAATCCCAAAGACTATGTTGCGTCCCAATTCGCCTACTTATACTATGCCCTAAAAGTATGTACTCATTTTGTGAAGAAAAAGTACATACTTTTGAGTATGTAGCAGAATAGTAGGCGAGCTTTGGGACATAGGCCTATGGACGCTGTGTTGCTTAGTTACGTGCATCCTGTCACCATTTAAACTGCCCTGTCAATCATCTTGTCAAAGTTAACAATATCCATATTTCGTTTAATTTAATTTCCTACCGAATTGGAGAGAAATGAAGAGGCACGTTGATCTGCCAGTCGCAGGTCTATCATGCAGAGAAGTCTGCTCATATGTTTACATAATGATGCATTTAAAGTTAATGACCAAACGTATCTTTATAAAAGTTCATAGTGTTGCTGCAGATTAAATCTAACATGGACACATTAAATAAATATTTTTTTCAACAGGTTAGATATTGATTATTTATTACTCAAACCCCTCAAAGTACTCAAAGTATGTGATTTCGGTCCAAAGCTTATGTCCATAAAGTTTTAATAATCGTTCTAATTCTATGAGATTTGCTAAGTCCACTCCACAGCTTTAACAGTAACAACACAGTGGAACAATATCGCTGGAATAACTTTCATAATGTTTTTTTTCCCACCCAATATTAAAGTCTTTGAGCATTTAAAGCAGCAGACAACATAACTGAAACTGACGCTCATAATAATCAAAACCACAGCTATAACGATAACGGCACAGAGGATCGAAATTGTTCCAATCACTTTCAGAACTATTTTTTTCCAGGCTGATAAATGATAAAAACATTGACAGCCATGAGTCCACCTGACTTTAAAGAGCTTGAGCATTTAAAGCAGTGGACAACCTATCAACAGTGTGCATTAGAATAAACAAATTGTCCCTTGGTGTGTATGCAAATACAGTTATTTTTATACTTATTGTTCACGATGTGAATGGCCCGTTAGGCACATTGAGAAACTAAATGTTAAAGCCAATATATGAGCCTTGTGATGAAACAAGAAACCAACTTCAACATAAAGCAGAGGCATATTTTCCCACTGGCTAATGGGTTTAACACCCATGCTGATTTCTCTACAGGCTCAACGGGTGGTGAAACCCCTTATGTGTGAATGAACATGGCAAAACAGCATGATGGCTTCCTACCTTGAGGAATTTTGCTTTGAGAACTGACCCAAAGAGATGGTGGTGGAAAAATACCTATAAAGAAGGTGTTAGATCTAAGAGTCCATTGCCAAGCCCATATGATGAGTTTGACAGTACATTGTGGTTAATGGAGAATGGGTGTGGGGTTTGACAGAAGGTCGGGGCCTTCTACTTCTGAGCCTCATGCATTGACATGCCAAGCATTCTACAACCACCTCACACTGGGTCATGGGTCAAAAATAGAAGCCGCACCTGACTGCTGGCAACAGAAGGGAGAAGTATGAGAAGGGGGCTCTGATTTTAAGACCCTTACACAGGCTGATAACTGTGTGTGTGAGATAAGGAGAAGTGTGTGTGGGAGGGCAGATGCTAATTCCGTCATGTTGCAGGAAATATTAAGCAACATGGTGCAAAATATTTTTCGTATACTCTATCCATGGCATTGGCCTCTACTGGTTTTACCTTGGCAACCAACTTATAAAGGAGGAAAAAAATTGTTTATAGCTGGCTTCCTGTGATGAGTAATCTAGAAATATAGTAAATTGTAATAAAGAAAAATTATTTAATAAATCAACTACTACTAGTCAAGTCAAGCTGATCAGAGGAATGCTTTATGGTCCATAGTTACATAGCTTTATGTACAGTGTTTCCCCTAGGTTTACGGCTTTGTGGGGGAGGGTGTTCTGTTTTTTTCCGTTTTAATTTTTCTGGACTCCTTTTTAATGGTTAAATTAAATTTTATTAATCAAAAAACATCTAATTAAAATCATGAAACTTAAACAATTTAACATCAATGTATCAAAAGTTTAACAAAAATTACGTTTAAGGCCCTATGAAATGTTTTATTTTTTCCAACCTTATGTTTTATTGTTACCAAATTCTGTTTTAGCATTATTTGAAAGCATAAAAACATGTTTCATTTATTCTTACAATAGCCTTATGAATTTTTCCTCAGAAATTCTGTGTCGTGTATTTACATTTTAAAACAGTAATTTAATTTATCTTTTAATTAATGAAAATTAAACAAATTTTATTTTTGGAAAATAATGGGGATTTAATATTACAATTAAAACATTGAAGAAATATTGTATGATTATTAGGGATGTAACGATTAACTGCGAGCCGGTTGAAAATCGATTCAAATATGTGACGATTCAAATCGGTTGAGATGCTAATAAACAAATCGCGATTCATTTAGGTGTAGGAGTTTATATGAATGCATGTCTGAGGGGAACTTACTGTCTTTAGAAAAGTTTAGATGGTATTTTTTCTTTTCATCTTGCCCTGCAGCTCACGCTCATGATAATCAAAACCACAGCTATAACAATAACGACACAGAGGATCAATATTGTTTGAATCACTCTTCAAACTACTTCTTCCATCTGATGAATGATAAAAACATTGACAGTCAGAGTCCATCCGACTTTAAAGAGCTTGAGCATTTAAAGCAGTGGACAACGTATCAACAGTATGTATTAGAATATACAATGTTTGGTGTGTATCATCATTGTTATAGTTATCTTCATACTTATCGTTCTTGATGTGAATGAGCCTTTAGACACATTGAGAAACTAAATCTTAAAGCCAATAAGTACCTTGTGGCGAAACAAGAAACCAACTTCACCAAAAAGCATAGGAATATTTTCCCGCTGGCTAATGGGTTTAACACCCATGCTGATTTCTCTACAGACCCAACAGGTGGTGAGACCCCTCATGTGTGAATGAACATGGCAAAACAGCATGATGGCTTCCTACCTTGAGGAATTTTGCTTTGAGAACTGACCCGTGGTGGAAAAGGTGGAAAAATACCTATAAAGAAGGTGTTAGATCTAAGAGTCCATTGCCAAGCCCATATGACAGTACATTCAGTACATTGTGGTTAATGGAGGATGTGTGCGGGGGTTTGACAGAAGGTCTGGGCCTTCTACTTCTGAGCCTCATGCTTTGACATGCCAAGCATTCTACAACCACCTCACACTGGGTCATGTGTCAAAAATAGAAGCAGCACCAGACTGCTGGCAACAGAAGGGAGAAGTATGAGAAGGGGGCTCTGATACCGTGGACGGAGCTGTGACATCGACATAAATAAAACAGGAACAAAAACTTTATTGACTTAAATTGTATTTAATTTGTTTATACAACTTTCATCATTGAAATGCCGAGAACAAACAAACACACTTGCACAACTCTGTTGCTGCCCCGGAGAAACAAACTGCATCCACTGTTCCCTTAACTCTGGTTTCTTTGGGAAGCTGAACAAGATTATCTTTCCCTCACAACCAAAAACACACTTCTTTGGTGACCAGTGTTTCCCCTAGGTTTATGGCTTTGGGGAGGGGGGTTCTGTTTTTTTCCGTTTACATTTTTCTGGACTCCTTTTTAATGGTTAAATTAAATTTTATTAATCAAAAAACATCTAATTAAAATCATGAAACTTAAACAATTTAACATCAATGTATCAAAAGTTTAACAAAAATTACGTTTAAGGCCCTATGAAATGTTTTATTTTTTCCAACCTTATGTTTTATTGTTACCAAATTCTGTGTTTTAACATGTCTAATTATTTGAAAGCATAAAAACATGTTTCATTTATTCTTACAATAGCCTTATGAATTTTTCCTCAGAAATTCTGTGTCGTGTATTTACATTTTAAAACAGTAATAAAAGGACACATTTAATTTATAATTTGTCTTAAATCTAATTTTGTAAAAAAAATAAATAAATAAATCGTGAATCGAATTGACTCGAATCGTGAATCAAATCGAATCGTGAGTTGAGTGAATCGTTACATCCCTAATGATTATAATTTAAAAATAATGGTTTTAATAGTTTTAGTAGTAGTAGTACATTCTACTGAACAATAGTAATATATTTCTGCCACAATGTCTTCAAATTAAACCAAACTTTTATTTTGACGGGTTGCGTGAATACCTTTACATTCCTGTGTTTATATGATATGAGGATAGTTTTACTCAAATGAAACGGTCAAATGCTCATGAAGTGACTCTCAGAGCAGTATTGGAGATGTTGTTCATGTATTTATGTCCTCATTAGTGAGACGTCACGCGCGCTTCAGTACGAGTCGAGTAGTAAACAAAACCGCGTGTCTGCGTCAATCATTAACACATAGACAAGGCGGAACTCCGCTGTGCGCGATGCAGACTGCAGAGAGCACAACCATGTAACGTAGAGACAGAATTGGCATGCCGTCGTGTAAATAAGATAAATAACATAAGGCTGTTTAGTTTGTTTAATAAAATAATTAAGGTATAGACCTGTTCTATATGAAAGTAGGGGTGTGCGATATATATTGTCTGCAATAATATCGTAATTGTTGTTTTAACGATGTGCGATTTGACATTATCGAGTATTTTGCAAAAACCATTCAAAACATCCCTACAGAGCGCACGCATACATTACGTGAAGTCTAGATTAGTGCGTGTGCGCATTTAGTGTGTTTTCTTTCACTGCATGATTCAGTCTATTAAATGCATTTAGAATGATCACAAATTCAAGACATGATGGCAGAAAATGTATATATTTATACCACTTCATATAGTTATTCAATTTCACACGAAGAGTGCCGTTTTTCTCCAAAAATTACCATGATTACAAATGTGACATTGGATTCAATAAACAATAAGTTAATTAAGAGACTTACGTTTTAGACACCATATTGCTTGT
>NW_015546101.1:2729480-2732696 GCF_001515605.1 Sinocyclocheilus anshuiensis | reverse complement strand
ATTTCTATCAGTATGAACTGACCACCACACAGAATATGAAGAATATTAAAAACATTAGGAGTCAGCTGTCTTCGGCAGTCCTTAAGGTACCAGCACAATAACACACTCAGCAAAATATCGTCTAATTATCGTTATCGATAAAATCCCATAAAATATCAAGATATAATTTTTTGTCAGTATCGCACACCCCTATATGAAAGGTAACTTTAAATGACTTCTGTTGTGATCTGGTACTATGGAGAAAATAAAATTAACTTGGCCTTCAAGGGGGGCGGGGGGGTTGGGGATGGGTGCCGCCCCCCTAATATAATGGCAGTGGAAACACTGATGTATGTTTTTAGGGCCACTATATGGCTTGTAAGCAAAATGGTTACTAAAACTAACGATGTATGGTTTATTAATATGGTCTTTGGCTGTGTATAGTAATTATTCCTAGTAAATGGATAGTTTACATGGACTTGCTGTTGCTGGTAATACAGTACATACATGCAAATTTCAGCAATCAGCCTCATGCATTTGAGGAAGTGTCTATTGTTCTGAAATAATTGCCTACTCATTACTTCTACTTAGGCTATTATTATAATTCAGAATAATTATATTTGTGTATGTGCACAAACCTTGTGACTGTCTTCTATTATTCTTTCCCTCAGGGTCACACTTCCTTCCCTATCAGGAAGGTAATTCTCAAAATATTGATGTTTTGCTCTGCATAAATCCAGTAAAACACTTGAGTAAAATAAAATAAAAAACACTGTTGACCAGACTGCAGATCATTAAAGCATGAGATCTAGATCACTGACATGTAATTACTTGTGTTCCCTGAAAACACGTGCTACAGCTGATAGACTTCGGTTTTATCATGTAATCAAGTTTAAACCAGTTAAACCCCATTTTTGTACATGTTTGTGGTGATGATGATCATCTTAGTGGGTAACTCAAACACTAGAGCAACACCAAAGCCATGGGTTTGATTCTCAGCGAGTTAAAATGTACATCCTAATTGTAAAGTAAGTCACTTTGGAAAAATGTCTTCCAAAAGCATAAATGTAAATGTATATCTGCACGCTGACTACTTCCCTTCCCTTACTACTCTTTTGGTATTGTCTTGAGTCAGTCACTTCCTAGTTGTGTTGTCAATCACACTCTGTAGTTTCTGCTTTGATGACATTAAATTTTGTGTAATAATATGAAATGTTACATACGTTTTCTAAGTGAGTTTGCCGTTCATAATTAAATAGTTAAATTAATTAAATAGTTGAGTACAAAAAGCAAAAGTGTTTATCTTAAAGTCTTAAAGTGACCATAAAATAAAAATTGACATTTTTAATGGAATGCGGTGTATTATAAATAATTTATCTGTGCACATCTGTTATTATATTTTTTCTCAGAAAAATCATGTGCCCTCTTAATTTTAGTCAAAAACATATATATAATAATGTGCCCGTCTTCTCGCAACAACATTATGTACATTGCCATGAGGTCTGGGCAGTAAGGCTGTCCAATCATTTCACTCCAAGAACCTGTCACTCACATGAAATAATTTAAGTATAGTTAGCAAACTATCCAATCATTTCCCAGTAGATAAAATCAAATCCCATCCATTTTTTTTCTCGTTCGAGAAGCCGTTTCACTTAGATAAAAGTCACAATAGAAAATAAAAGATTGCAATTGCAGTTTCTTGCTATTAGCTATTTGCACTCTGCTAAAGTGTTTTTTTTAGCTTGCTGTTCATACAACAGTTTTAACCTGTATTCTTTAATCACCAAGCATTTTTGTGATTGTCAGTACTGCAATGATTGATTAGTCACTGTTCATGCCTTTTCTGTATAAATAGGCCATTTTTAAAATTCACAATAAAATGACCAAAAAAAAAGTTGTAATTCAACCAGTAAAAGTTTTTATGAGCATACTCAGCTTTTATTTAAAAGCATTAAAGCATGGATTTCCATATTATTGCCTGTAATAGCTTGTAATAGGGCCAAATATCCTGTATGACAAATAGATTATTATTAAATTAATCCTTGTGTTTGGCTCTGCAAAATAAATTGCATTTCCTGCTTTTTCCTACATAAATTCAGTTAAAGTATGGAAACTGAGAAGGTAGAATGCCCCCAGATCGCCCCACAAAAATTATGGCTTATCCCCCTGACACCTCTGGTCAACTGGAAACTCTGGTGTTTAGGGGAATCTCTGTTTACTCAGATATTCCTGAACTCATTATGAGTGAATGTATGTAATGTGGAATCCACTGAGGACAGGTTGCTTGAAGTGACAGAGCTTCTCCAAGAACCATCATTTCAAAACCTCTCCCTTTGGCTGGCCCTCTGTGTACTCAGTTGCTAAGCAGCAGGCTGCCTGAGCTCTGGAATGGGTCTGTCTGGCCTTTGGAGAGAGTGAGAAAGACAGAAAGAGAAATGGAAGGAACTCTTTCTCTCACTCTTTTACCCTCTGTGGAAAAGGGTTTTCTCCCCTGTGTTTAGCTGGAGAGAAAGTTCCTTTTTCAGAAATTGTTTATGGATAAACAGCCTCACACAATATCCAGCATGCTAATGCACAAGTTTAGGCAAATTAAAGGATTAGTTCACTTCCAGAATAAAAATTCCTGATAATTTACTCACCCCCATGTAGGGCTGAACGATTAATTGCATTTGCGATAATATCGCGATATGAAATAACGCGGTTTTTCAATCGCAGAGGCTGCGATTACACGGTCACGTGACACGCGAGAGTAAAGAGGTGTGTTCGACTTGAAGATCAGATCGGTGTATGACATCAAAGTACGGCGAGAGAAAGCATAAGGAGACGTCCGCGCTGTCTTATAGCTCTCGCAGTACTTTGATGACACACCCATCGGTCTAAGCAGCGCTGCTTCAAGTCGAGCGCGGGCCATCAGCAGAAAAAGAAAAGAAATAAAACGGTAAACAGCCAAAGGACGTAACTTAGAATGGGAGATGGATTGGTTTGTGAAAGGGAAGAGAAAAGCCATAGATGAAGTCGCACAGACCCAGGCAGGTGCTGGTCATTTAAAAGCTAAATGCAGAAAATATGACAAGGCATATCTTGCTCTCGGCTTCACTATGCTACAGTTGTCGCGTCGCGCCGCAACACCTCTACACTGGACGCGGCAAAGTGACCGTTGCAAATCATTTTAACTTTGTGTCAGTACGTCATAAATAGAACAAGGCATCAGTTTAATGTCGCGCCGCATCCAGTGTA
>NW_015546101.1:2727115-2728833 GCF_001515605.1 Sinocyclocheilus anshuiensis | reverse complement strand
TGTCTTTCTTTCTTCAGTCGCAAAGAAATTAAGGTTTTTGAGGAAAACATTCCAGGATTTTTCTCCATATAATTGACTTAAATGGTGGCCAACAGGCTAAAGGTTCAAATTGCAGTTTCAATGCAGCTTTAAAGGGCTCTACACGACCCCAGCTGAGGAATAAGGGTCTTATCTAGTGAAATGATCTGTCATTTTCTTAAAAAAATAAAAATGTATATAGACTACTTTTTAACCACAAATGCTCGTCTTGCACTAGCTCGACTTAAGGTCACGTGTGACGTAGGTGGAAGTACCGACCCAGTGTTTACAAAGCGAACTTGCAATAAAAGTCAAACGCCCTTTACAAAAAAAGGTAAAACAACAATGTCGGACAATTTTGAAGTTGGAGGTGAAAGTGAGATGGAGTTTTTCGTATAATTATTATTTTGTCATATTTTGTATGTATTTGTCCATTCAAACAAGGGTGTAACTTTGAGAATATCTATAATAACAAAAGAATAACAAAATATCTGTTTGATATGTTTTAGTCATCCAGGCATAATACTTCAATTTAGAAGGTGCCGGCAAGAGGGGAAAATAAAAATCATGATTTCCTATTTCAGATTATAATTCTGTTATTTTGTCTATCAGTAAATACTGTTGTCCTTTCATGTGGTTCATGTGTTTTGACATGTTTTTCTATTACCATTCATTGATTTTTTGTGTTTAAAATGGGTTGATTCTCAGATAACTGAATACTTTTGTAAACCACATGTAAATTTATGTTAAAATCTTCATTGTACATTGATTGTAATGAACTTTTCCTTGGATATTCTTTGTCATTATTTGTAATGTTGTGCACAAATGATTTGAATACAAATAAACAAAAGAAATAGTATTATGTTGAGTAATGTTGACTGTATCTATCTCTTAATCATCCTCGTCTACCATTTCTGAAAAAGGTAATTTTTTATTCTGTAGGCTATTTGAAGTCGAAGGGAGCTGTGAAAAATCTGTTTTGTACATTTAATAGAAGTGCACAGATGGCATGACATAGCCAAATTTATATATATATATATTATTATTATTTTTCTAGGTAGGTACAAACAAGGGTGTAACTTTGGTTTGAGAAGTGGGGGGGACACAAAATGGGGGAAAATGTTTTCAATTTGAATCCCATTTCCTGCATGTACATACATTTAGGCACTATGGTGATACAAAATCCAGGAAATAATTAAGTTGATTAAAGAATGTTCTACATCAGTGGTTCCCAGACTTTTTAGAGTGGAGTACCCCCTGAGGCATTTCTACTTAGGCCTACCCCCTCTCTTCCACTTAGACTGCACCTTTTCCATTATAGGACAATATTTGCCCCCTAAATTGACGTTCCAATGCATTTTTTTATCTTTATAAATAGATTAATGTTAAAAAAAAAAAAAGTTAAATAGATTAATATGCAATGATGATAAAAAAGTGAAAAGTGATTCTTTTAAATACTAAAACCGCCGTAAGTCACTGGTGGCAGTAAGTCACTGTCTTAATGCGTGAGTCATCGTGTCATTTGTTCATTCAGTAACTAAGCAAGTGGCTGTATTTATAAATGAATCATTGAATCAATGACTTTCGCGAACGATTCGTTCACGAAACACCGCAAAACTCAGCATTTTGTTCACTGTTAAAAAAATCATAACAAACGAATTTGAAAGTGGGGGAACACAAACGTGATTTTGAAAAGTGGG
>NW_015546101.1:2721823-2725110 GCF_001515605.1 Sinocyclocheilus anshuiensis | reverse complement strand
GTATCGGCCCGATAAGAAAATTTGGCCGATATCTTAAAGCCGATAAATAATGCATTATTTCCTTCAGAGACACTTCAGATGCGCGCTGTTCGTTTGCAGCCTTTTGTGCAATTGTATGTTGTAATATTGTGTTTATTTGATGTATATCTGATTTATCTCATATAGAATGCGTTTGGTTAAGTTAAAAGAGCGCTTCAGTTTACCGGTGATCATCTTTAGCTCAGCGCACGCAGCTCAAACAGCAGTGCACAACATTAATAACTATGATTGGGAATGTCGTGTATATAACATTCTTTATGTTATATACACGACATTTTCAGCGCGTTGTTATGGGAAGAGGGCATCCACAACAGGATCACACATTCTGACTATAGCACGCAATAACTGCGTCATTTTGTACATATATAAGTTGTAATATTATGTTTATGTTGTATTAATATTAATTTCAGGATGCATTTCCTTGAGTTAAATAAGCTGCCAGAAAAACGCTTCAGTTTACCGTGTTCATTCAGCTCTTCAGCTTCAGCACGCGCAGCTCAAACGGCTGCTATTTAAAACAGTGGTATTAATTTGTTACTTTTTCAAAATCATTGATACATTATTAATAATAACAACCACTTTTATTTTTCTCTTATTATTTTCATCAACAATATGATTTAGTAATTAAAATCATTTAATTATTGTCCGTGCAGAGGCTATTCAGTTTTATTGATCTATGGCACATTCATTTTGATTCTTTACACGTGTAATGATGTCCAGTGACTTGTTTGCATTATTTATGCATTATTTTATTTATTTGTAAGACTTATGACTAAATTTGGTAAAGGGAGAGTAAAATTAAATGTACAATGTACACCGTTCAATCTAGGCTGCTTATGTTGAAGTGTTTGGGATGTGGCTTTTAATGCTTTTTTGTAAGGGTTTGGGATGTGGCTTTTAATGATGAGACCTTTTTTGTAATCAGGCTCTCAAAAAGTATATAAAAATTTGGATATAGATTTATCGGCCAACATATCGGTTATCGGCTTTCAAAAATAAAGAATTATCGGTTATCGGTATCGGCCAAAATTTTCATATCGGTGCATCCCTAGTAGACAGAAAATATGATTATCCTGACCTGAACTAATTTACTGAATCAACCAACTCACATCTCCTTTCTTTCTTTCTTTCTTTTCATCCATGATGACATTAAAGTCATCTGTTGCTGCTTCTTGCGTTTCATCGCTGACTGTGCCGCAAACGCGATACCTGCTCATTAGAACCTTCAGTGAGCTATTTTTAGAGTGTGCACGCGACGTTCCTGGATGCGGATGCACGCGTCTGTGCCCTGCTCGGTCCTGCTCCTCCGTGGCAATGACGGCGTGCGGTTAAAAAAATCATAACAAACGAATTTGAAAGTGGGGGGGACACAAACGTGATTTTGAAAAGTGGGCGGGACATGTCCCCCCTGTCCCCAGTGGAAATTACGCCCCTGCATTCAAATAATAGTTTTCATTTCAGTTACTGATAACTAGGGATGGGTTCCCGAAACTCGATATTAAATGGGTCCCAGGGCTAAATTATGAAAGACCGGAGTATCGCTAAGCTCTGACGGTAACAATTCTGCCGTCGGTCCTGGAGAGATTAAGAAAACACACATACATTTGTTATTGCTATATAGACATTATCTTGGAAATTCTATTTCACCAGAGTCGCCAGCTGTTTTTATATGTAATAATAATCAGACATTTGTCTATGCTGCATTTTTGCTATTTGTAATTCAGAAGTGAGATCAACACTCATGCGGAGGAGCTACAGCGCTCACAACATGAAAACCCTGTTTAATTATGATAGAGGAGAGAACTAAACATTCAAACGTCTGCTTAGACTTTAGGCCTGCGGCTATGATATTAAGCTAATTTAATTTTTTATTTAGATTTTGGCTTCTAAGGATTATAAAAAAGACGATATGAGGTAAAACTATTAAAAACTAGCCGCATTTCGTCTAGCGCAAATTCCTTCCCTTAACTGCGGTGCGCATTAGTTCCTCCCTAAAAAGCCAAACGTAACGTCAGAATCAGCACAATCGGTGATTGTTGTAAAATGCCGTCTTTACTGTTGCTATATTGCGGGCCATGTTTGATAATAAAACGTTGAAAGCACAATAATCTGCAGACTGTTCCCCAGACTGAATTGTGTGCGTGCGCTCCAGTACGGACCGCAACTAGACAAGCAAATTACACTTTGGGCTTTGGAGGAGATGAGCAAAAAAACAAATACAAATTCAAGCTAATTGCTTTTTCCACTGAGCCAGTATCACATTCTATAAAGTCAACAGCGGTAGTTTTCATGTACTAGAAAAGTTGGAATTAATGTTCATGTTCAAACGCCACAAAACTGAAAAATCAAATACTAATAACGTTTAATAATGTACTGTATATTGCATTTAAAATATGTTAATGTTAAAATCCTATTAATTTGAGCTGAATTACAGTCTTGCGCTACAGCGCCACACTGGTCAAACTGTGTTATTGCAGGCTCTTACATTAGGTCATATGAGATCAAATGACTACTCGACAACAAAAATATTTGTCGTAAATTTTTTATTGTCGACGTTGTCGATAATGTCGACTAATCGTTTCAGCCTTACTTTACTGTTGCTAAATTGCGGGGCATGTTTGATAATAAAACGTGAAAAGCATAATAATCCGGGCAAGAGACGCTGTTCCCCAGGCTGAAATGTGTGCACGCACTGCGCGAGCTCCAATAAGGACCGCGTCTAGACAAGCAAATTATACTTTGGGCTTCAGGTGCACGTCCAAGCGATCAAATACACACAAAATATGTCAAAATGGCCAGCTTGGAGAGTGTTCACTTAAACAGAGTTTATATCTTAAGTGGACGTGTCGTGAAGAGTTGGGAGAAAATCCGATGTGTGTCAATATATATTGTCTTAAAGTGACAGCAGTGACTGGCGCTTGGGCCATCAACGTTAATCAAACAACAAAATGCAAAGAGAAAATCACTCACAGCTCTCAATCTGAATAACGTTAGCTTTAATAAGCATTGATCTATCGATTCATACAGTGAGAACTATGCAGTGTTCATTTACATTTGATTACTTTATTAGGTTTCTTTTGTAGGCTATATTACTTACCTGAACAGTAATGTTAGTAGACCTTCATGGAAAAATTAAAGCACTGTTTATTTCAGTTGTATCTGTTTTATTGTATTTGTCAGTTTGTTTTAATTTGATTCTTTGTTCATGTTCTTACTGTATCTTATCTTATGTATACAAAAAAACTAAA
>NW_015546101.1:2714585-2719600 GCF_001515605.1 Sinocyclocheilus anshuiensis | reverse complement strand
TTTGTTTTTCTTTATTTCTTTGTAAATGTTCATATGTATATCTTATGTATATAAAACACTAAAATGCCTGCACACTGGTGCATTTACAAATTGATGTTTTATATTCATTTCATTAAATATTTCTTTTACATTTCAGAATATAAAGCAATGTTATATATATATATATATATATATATATATATATATATATACAAAAAGTACCGATACGAATACCGTTAAAGTACCGGATCGATAAGCAGTATCTGTAAGAGTAGTAATACCATTAAAACCTTAACGATACCCATCCCTACTGATAACAATTGTTATAAATGCTCAAAATGTCTTCATTTTGTAGAGGAGGGCTGTGGTTTCTTTTTACATGAACAGGTGTGAAAGACCAATAACCATGGGAAAAACCATTTAAGACAGAAGAGAAAGTGCTCAGTGCTTCCCTTTGTGATCCTTTATGGGGAATGTGGTGTGTAAGAACCGCACCAACTAATGCCTTTTAGTTTGACCTGGGGTGAATAGCTGTGGCGATGCAGCTGTTCACAGATGTACTGTAGAACTAGTGCGAGTGTTGGATTCTTGATTGAAAGGGGGAACAGAACGAGAGAATAGAAAGGAAGGAAGTACGAGTTCTTTGTTTTCACATCCAGAGCTGAGCGTTTTGCCCATCCCAGCATTTTAATGTTCTTTGCTCTGTCTCACATTCCCGGTACTCTCACCTGTGCTGTGTAGCCGGATCTCTTTTGCTTCTAACGGCACCCACCAACCAGGTTCTTTGTGGTCACTAGTGCTCTTTATCTGCACACTGCATTTCTCCACAGAGCCTACGCATTCCTGACGAGATCCAGCTGCTCTCACAGGGCCCAGCTCTTGTCTGATTTGACAGTGATTTCACTGTAAATAAAGCAGTATAAATAAAGCCAAATAACCCTGCTGCTTGTCACGCAGCCGCCCCTCCCCCACCCCAAACTTTCCCGCTTCTTATCCGCTCGTGCATACAATACCACACATTGTAGCGCTACTTTAAATGGTCTTCTCAGCTGCCTACGCCCTCTTTCCTTTCCTTTCCCTCCCCCTAGCCACAAGAATCTGTGAGCACCCTCTCTCGTGAATGTGCCATGTGTTTATGAGCCTCACTCAGCTGAATTCTCATCACTGTGAGCCATGTGAAGACAAAAGCGGACTCAACCATACTGCTGTGGCGTACAGTGATGTTTTGATATTCTTAACCCTTTCTATCAATACATACAGTGAAAACTGTAATTACTTAACTTACTTGTAATACTTAATTACTTGTAATTACTTACCTGAACAGTAACGTTAGTAGACCTTCATGGAAAAATTAAAGCACTGTTTATTTCATTTGTATCTTTGTTTTATTGTATTTGTCAGTTTGTTTTACTTTATTTCTTTGTAAATGTTCATATGTATATCTTATGTATATAAAACACTAAAATGCCTGCACACTGGTGCATTTACAAATTGATGTTTTATATTCATTTCATTAAATATTTCTTTTACATTTCAGAATATAAAGCAATGTTATATATATATATATATATATATATATATATATATATATACAAAAAGTACCGATACGAATACCGTTAAAGTACCGGATCGATAAGCAGTATCTGTAAG
Organism: Sinocyclocheilus anshuiensis; assembly: GCF_001515605.1. Taxonomy (NCBI): domain Eukaryota; kingdom Metazoa; phylum Chordata; class Actinopteri; order Cypriniformes; family Cyprinidae; genus Sinocyclocheilus; species Sinocyclocheilus anshuiensis. The sequence continues at coordinate 2,717,971 of NW_015546101.1, read as the reverse complement.
AGTAGTAATACCATTAAAACCTTAACGATACCCATCCCTACTGATAACAATTGTTATAAATGCTCAAAATGTCTTCATTTTGTAGAGGAGGGCTGTGGTTTCTTTTTACATGAACAGGTGTGAAAGACCAATAACCATGGGAAAAACCATTTAAGACAGAAGAGAAAGTGCTCAGTGCTTCCCTTTGTGATCCTTTATGGGGAATGTGGTGTGTAAGAACCGCACCAACTAATGCCTTTTAGTTTGACCTGGGGTGAATAGCTGTGGCGATGCAGCTGTTCACAGATGTACTGTAGAACTAGTGCGAGTGTTGGATTCTTGATTGAAAGGGGGAACAGAACGAGAGAATAGAAAGGAAGGAAGTACGAGTTCTTTGTTTTCACATCCAGAGCTGAGCGTTTTGCCCATCCCAGCATTTTAATGTTCTTTGCTCTGTCTCACATTCCCGGTACTCTCACCTGTGCTGTGTAGCCGGATCTCTTTTGCTTCTAACGGCACCCACCAACCAGGTTCTTTGTGGTCACTAGTGCTCTTTATCTGCACACTGCATTTCTCCACAGAGCCTACGCATTCCTGACGAGATCCAGCTGCTCTCACAGGGCCCAGCTCTTGTCTGATTTGACAGTGATTTCACTGTAAATAAAGCAGTATAAATAAAGCCAAATAACCCTGCTGCTTGTCACGCAGCCGCCCCTCCCCCACCCCAAACTTTCCCGCTTCTTATCCGCTCGTGCATACAATACCACACATTGTAGCGCTACTTTAAATGGTCTTCTCAGCTGCCTACGCCCTCTTTCCTTTCCTTTCCCTCCCCCTAGCCACAAGAATCTGTGAGCACCCTCTCTCGTGAATGTGCCATGTGTTTATGAGCCTCACTCAGCTGAATTCTCATCACTGTGAGCCATGTGAAGACAAAAGCGGACTCAACCATACTGCTGTGGCGTACAGTGATGTTTTGATATTCTTAACCCTCGGCTCTGTGGGCCTCTAGATGGGGTCTGTAACAAGATCCCTCTCTCCCCCACCTCACAGAATGTGTCTCTCTTTCTCTTTGTTGAATGGAAAATAAGCAGACTACAAGAAATAGACGCAAGGAGACTGACAAAATGCATCCACACACCGCTTTAAGAGTCAAGATGAGGAAGAAATTTGTCGAAATATGTGAAAGCTTAAAAACTTGCTGGTTTCGTTTGTGCCATTAATAACAGTACGACCAACTGTTTTAAAGCTTTTCTTTCTCTCTGTGTTTTTTTTTTTATAGCTGGCTGGTTGTGTAATCTTGGGGGTTTCACTCTGGCTTCGTCATGACAATAAAACAAGCAGTCTTCTGGACCTGAAGTATGAGGGCACAGAAGCACCCAGCACCTTCTACATCAGTAAGAGATCAGTTTCTCGATTTCCCATTATTATCCTCTTTTCTCATCGAGTCTCATTTATTTTCCATCTCTCATTCCTCAGTCTCTCATCCCAGTCTGAAATCCTACCGCTATATGTGGTCACATAAAGTGGCTTGACTTTAACAAAGTCTCGTATGAATAATTTGAATGCATTTCTTTACCCAGGATTAATTGAGTGTTCTCAGTTTTTCCTCTGGGTGGCAAACATGTTTTATAAGCAGTTCTAATTAGCAATGCACTGAAATTTTGGCAACTGAAAAAAAAAAAAGATTTTCAGTTTCGGCTAAATGGTTTTTGGGTGCTGAAATCATTGTCACACTTCATTTAGACTATAAATGATGCGAATAGCAATATGTAAAATTTCTTCAGCTGAAATATTGAGAGGCAGCTCGTTGCCAAAGAACTTTACTAGGATTTGTTCAATTTATCACCTAGTACCGAAATTGAATTACCGAAACTATGTTTTCAGTTTCCGTTTTTTGCATCACTAGTTCCAGTATTTTCAGTGAGTGAACAGGCACACTGCCGCTAAGAATAAACACAGTAGTGTTAAACACAGATGCTGCTCTTGCCCAGTGATTCCTATTGCATATTTTTTATTTACTTTGTTTTTAAGTGGCACAAATATCCATTTTATTACATTTATACAGTATGTGTGTTAAAGGAAATAAAATTATAAAAATAAAGAAAGATCTTTTGCTCAATAAATATTTAGCTCACTGGGTAACTGTATTGGTAAGGAGCAGTGGACCCAGCAGTGACTCGCACCCAAATTAATTTTGTAATTTCACCCACAAGGGAAGTCAGTTGAACCACATAACAGAAGAAATGCTAACTTTAGTACTAGCTGATGGTTTTGTGTCTGTGTAGAAGGTTTAAAAGTTTTGCACTTTAGTTTCCACAACAGTATAGATGGTTCAGTTTCTTCCTAGTGATTGATGACAAGTAATTTTCCAAATACAAATCTACAGATCAGTTGACTTCCATGGAAAACTGATTGGATGGTTCACCTGGACATTTGTGAGGTCAGAAGTTAGTGTCAAGGACTCTTACAGATGCACAAGTGGGCTGTTTCTGATGGCAACTGTTAAAAGCATTTTGTTTATTCAGGAAGGCCTTGTGTCTGTCAAGGCACAGAGGTTAACAAGTGGGTAAACAATTCTCCAGTTCAGTCAAAGCTATTATAGGACCTTACTGAGGTGCGGATTTCAAGAGAGAAATCTCTTATCTATAGCTGAAGTGTCAACAAAAACTATTTAAAGGAATAGTTTATTCAGCTTTTTGTCATTTTTATGACTTTTTTTCTATAGGGCTTTTAATGCCCTGCAAATGTAAACATTGTGCTTATTATTGTTGTTATTGCAAGTTGTGTTAATTTAAATATGGCACCACCAAGGTTGGCTTGACATAGTTCAGTCGTGTAGGCCATTGTTTACCAGCTATCAGCTGGTATTTTTTTAAATGCAACATTCAATGAAAAATATACAGAATAAAAATATTCTCTAATATTTTAAAATTAAAGGCACAATATGTAAGATTTTTTTATTAAAATATCCAAAAACCACTAGAACAGTTATATATTTTGCTGACTTGTGTACTTACATTATCCCAAATGTTTTGAAGAATGTTTAAATCCAGAGAAATAAGCAATTTTAACTAGTGACACGGACCGTGTCTATAGTGTCATTGTGTTGCCTGCTAATGACGTCATACACCCTCGATTTCCGGTTTTGTTTTGTAGAAAACATGGAAACACCAAAGACGCTTTAATATGTTATGCGTTTTATTAGACAGGTGACGACCGCACAGCGTAGCATTATAACAGAACTAACAGAATCTAGAATGATAAAGCTGCTTTACCCCACATACTCGCAACCGGAAGGAGCGGACGCGGTCGACTGTGGCATAATAAAAGCTCCACTGCTTTCGAGCCGTGTGTCACGCTCATTCAGCGGCCTCGTCTCGCTTCGACGGCTTTCAGCCTCACCC
>NW_015546101.1:2707271-2714575 GCF_001515605.1 Sinocyclocheilus anshuiensis | reverse complement strand
AGCCTCACCCTGCTTCTTACTCCGACGTTAATAAATCATTAGCTCATCCATGAACATGATTTCTGCCCGAGTCCCGTCGGATTGCATCGGCTGTGGGGATGAAGACGACAATTCCCATGACTCCACACTCAGTCACAGCGTCATCAAACTACGCATTTGTTTCTTTGTTTGTTTTGAATACGCGCCCTCTAGCGGCGAAAACTTACATATTGTGCCTTTAATATATATAAATATTGTTTGCCACATAAAAGTACATGTAAGACTTTAGAGCAGGGCTGTCTAAACTCGGTCCTGGAGGGCCGGTGTCCTGCAGAGTTTAGCTCCAACCCTAATTAAACACACCTGAACCAGCTAATCAAGCTCTTACTAGACATAGAAACTTCCAGTCAGGTGTGTTGAGGCAAGTTGGAGCTAAACTCTGCAGGACACCGGCCTTCCAGGACCGAGTTTGGACAGCCCTGCTTTAGAGCATATCGTAAATGAGGCACTGATGAGGAAATAGAGTGGTCAGTCGCCATTCTTATGTTTTGTTGCAATATGCATAAATACCTCTTTTAAAAACAAAAACTTTGCTCATTTCTTTAAGTACAGGTGTCTGTTTTCTCAGGCTGTAAAAAAAAAAAAAAAACTCCCTGTAGCTTTTTTGTGAAAACACTGTTCTGTTTCCCCTTTCCTCTCTTATCCATTGGTCTTTAAGTACTTGGCTTGCCAGCGTTTTTCAGCTAGATCACCTTGCCTGCTTTATGGAAAACACATGGCTCACACTCATCCAAAAGTGAAACCTAGTATTTTCGACATATTTGTTAATGAGCATATAACTAATGGAAACAGGAAAATCTAGTTTAAGAGCCACAATTACACGGGGTTTGTACTGTATGTTCTCCTTCTCTGTGCCCCTTTCCCAATCCCCTACCTCCATCATACACATAAACACACTCACTTTCTTTCTTCTGGAAGGCAGAATATTATCTCTGTTTTGCTCAGTTGGAGATATTTTTGCAGCTCTGTGTGCTAAAGGGAGGAGTTTAATACATGTGGCCCTGCTTAGGGTTTGGAAAATGTGAAATTCCCAGTGAGTCATGTTAAGTATTTCCTGAACATTTAGGACTGGTTGGTTACAGATGTGACTAACTGTGTGTTTATGTGCATGTACATCTTGTGTGTATAAGTGAATATAGATTATACAGTACTGCTAACACCCCTAGCTGGGTTGCTTGAAACAAAATATTTGTGTTTCATATCATTTGAAACTCATTTTGAACTACTATTAATCACAAGCTAATTGTAGTTTATAGGAGTTTTAAACAAAGGTTTGGGAGTAGCATGTTTATCTAATCCTGCCAGTCACGATGCATGAGTAAGCATGCATAAATGGCTGCATAACTCACTCCAGTGACAATTCTTCAGGCATCCCTTCACCACGCCATCTCCACCTTTGTGTCAGTTTTATTACTGATTCATGTTTAAGTACAGGGGAGTTAGAGCTTGAGTCCTCAATCATGAACAGCAATCAATTAAAAAAAATAAAATATAGTTCCGAATATATACTTTATCACCAAATAATTATATGAACATGTCGCATACATTAATAATGTTACAAAAGATTTTTATTTCAACCTGTTCTTTTGAACTTTTTATTCATCAAACAATACCGAAAAAAGTATCAAGATTTTCACCAAGATATTAAGCAGTATAACTGTTTTCAACATTTATAAAAATAAGAAATGTTTCTTGAGCACCCAATCAGCATATTAGAATATATTACATTGTAAATTATATTAAAATAATATATTTTGATCTAATGAATGCAGCCTTGGTGAATTTTTAAAAACTGAATGGTAGTATATGTATTTCTTATTATAACTAACATTTTCTTAATTCATAAAAATATAATAGGCTAATAATTAAAAAATAATAGTTTTTTTTATTTTGAATATTTGCTGGAAAATATACAGATAATAGGCAAAATATAGAGACAACAAAACAAAACTTAAAATTTCAGATTTTAAAGCTTAAAGGGGTCATATGATGCGATTTCAATTTTTCCTTTCTCAACGCACTGGATAGCTGGCCAATCACAGCACACCTCACTTTTTCAGACCGATGAGCTTTGTAAAAATCGACGCGTTTCAAAAAGGCGGGGCATAGAGGAGAAACAATCATGTACAGTATGTGGAAAATAATGTGTTTTTTTTACTTTAAACCGCATAAACACATTTCATTACACCAAATACACAAAATAATGTTCTTTTTAGCTGCATCATATGACCCCTTTAATGTCATGTTTTTTTTAAGATGTCAGGTTTTTTATTTTTAGAAGAACTGGTGTGGCATCATTTCGAACAAAATCTGGGCCAAAACTAAGTTTGTTTATAGTTTTTTCAGGAGTTCAAAACAGCTTGCCAAAGCGAACTTTCCATAGCTACCATTGGTCGCTAAAAGTATACTGCTGCTCAGGTATTTCAAACTTCTTTTTACCCCTATAAGCAAAAAAACTAAACAAAAAGAACTTTGTCATTAGTATATCAGGGCCTTAACCTTTTGGCCACCAAGCTCTAGTGCTTCAGCGGGACACAGCCCCTATTATAAAAGCCCAGCGGGTGGCCTGCATGATGTCTGGGAACAGCTGAGGGCTCAAGCACCATGGGAGCGGCAGTTGTCTGGGGCGGGGGTTATCCTAACATGTGGCAACCTAATAAAGAATACTGTCTGGAAAAAAAATACAGCTGCTTATTTCTGTAAGGTAGCAGATCTGAAAGCAAAGCCAGAGAATCAGCAAATTCAAGTGTTGTTTACCATGATATGACATGCACTTGGCAGAATAGTGAAATAGAGATTTAAGGGAATGACGCAATGCAAATGATGAATGAGAATGCAATTTAGAACTCAGGTTGAAACAGAACAAGTATACTGTGATCTATTGCCTGTCTGCAAAGTGCAAAGATGCCATGTAAGGAGCTGCAGATGAAACATTACAGCTCTCAACATCTTAATGTGAGGAAATGGCCTGCAGCCAGCAGCTCTACACACCCTGCCTTGCTCTTTATGGAGTGTAATGTGAGAAAACACAAGTCCATCAGAGAAAGAGCGGTGGACGGCTCCAGGTGGGGAAGCTTTTTGCTCTGAATAGAATTGTGCTTGCTTTAATAGTCTCTTTAAAAGTCATCACTTAATCTTATAGCTACAATATAGTATGCGATTAAAGAATAAGCACTCATAAATATTAAATAGTCAATCATTAATTTCCATAAATCAGTGTTGTGATATTTACTACTCATGATTATGTTCTAGAAACAGCCTCAGGTGAACATAAACTCTGACTAAAAATATCCAAAGACTCATAATTGTTTTTGTTGTACAAACATTTGAGACTCTTTCCCTTCGCTTATCTTTTCTTGAGTAATTCCCATCAGCCACTGTGTAAGCCTCATGGTGGTGTGTGCAGGGCTGTGCACAGACATTTTGAGGGGCAGTGGCCCAAACCAAAAAAGGGGCACTAGGGGGGTGGGTGCTTGTTAATACAAATGATCCAGTTGTTACAAATATACAATTAAAAGAGAAGACAGCACACTCTGTAATAATTTCAGACTTATTGCAGATGTTTTGATAAGAGTGGGCTCTTCCCTCTCTCTCTGAGCCTGATTCTGCCTCATCTTCAATGGAAGTAGGGGAGAGTGGGGTAAGTTGAGCCAGTGGGTAAGTTGACCCACCCCCTGTATCTTGGCAACTGTACACTTTTACTGTCATGTGACCATGTATTTTGGAACAGCTTTCCTTCGCTTTTAAATAGCTTGTAAAAGCGGCGTGCGCATTTTACTTTCACTTTGAAATAGCGGCAATTCAGTGTAAAGCAATTGTTTGTTTTTAGTTTGTTTGAATTCTCCCTCTTTTCCTCGCTTTCCGTCTCTTTTAAATAGCTTAAAAGCGCCGTGCGCATGTGTTATAGATTACTAGTGTAGTACTTTAAGGATTTAGCTTTTATTTCAGCTTTTAGGGAATCGATTCGTAAAGATTCGATGTTGATTTCTTCAAGTTGATCTGATTCAAAATTTAGAGCTTATACTTAATCAACGGTTCGTCCAGCGAGTGTTAAAATCAGTATATATCAAATAAAATAAATAAATGACACAAAGTTTAAATAAAGTAAAACTGTTTCACAGACTGTGAAAAGGAGAAACACATTGGGGGAATGGAAGGCACCCATTTACTTTAAAAGCTTGTCAAAGTAAAATTTTAGCATACTGTAATAGATGTAATGGTTGTTACATCAAAGCAAATTTATCCAGGTCTAAAAATATTTATGATACATATAGGTGATTTAGCAACATATAAAACCATGCAAATCATTTAGCTAAATATTAGCCTGAACTGGTTAGCTACAGCAAAGTGAGCCAAATGTTGTTGGGTAAATTGAGTCAGCATTTTAACTTAACCCACCATAAGGCACTGTAGTTAAGTTAAATCTCTGAATTATAAACTGGTGTTTTAATGTGATATTACTGGTTTAGTTTATCATATAGACATATTATTTGTAGTTTATTTGATAGGGACAGTGTACAAGTTCACCAAATCCTTCTCTGATAAGAATCAGAAAATGCTTTTCATCACATTATAATCAGATATATCTTTCCACCTGTAGTCACTAATGGCCAACAAACTCTCTGTTTAGTCTGTATTTAGGAAGGCTACAACTTTAGTGTTCAACTTATTGTTTCAGAAATGCGAACAATTAAATATTGAAATTTAAACTTCATTTGGTTGGTTTTATGTTGTTAAAGTTAACTTTAAGAAAAGAAATATGACTGTTTGTAAAGGTCAACATATTGTTTCAGAAATGCAAACAATTAAATATTGAAATTTAAACTTAATTTGGTTGGTTTTATGTTGTTAAAGTTAACTTTATGAAAAGAAATATGACTGAGATTTGGCCAGATGGTAATTTTACACCCAGATGGTACATCTTACCCACTGACTCGACTCGGGTCTGACATATTTCTGTGTGCGACAGTGCGGAATAAATGTACTACAGTAGCACTTGTGTGATACAGTTTTGCATGTGTATGAGCCTGTTTACAAACCTGTTGTCCAACAAAGATATCATTTATTGACATGCTTTTTCTCCAAATTAACTTAATAACATAGTCGAGTGTTTGAAATGCTTCTTTTTGTGACCAGAAGTGGTTTCATATTACAGAATGATAGTATTATATACAGTGATAAAGGCCATGTCGATTAACTTTGCATTATAAATATACTTTCCTTATAAAAATACCCAAGATTGAAGAACACAGATAAACCATATATTTTCTGCAATCGTATGTTTATTTTCCTCAAGTTTCATAAGTTAAAATGTCTCTATCTCCGTTGTGCATTTTATTCAGCGATAACTGGATACCTTCCTGGAGCATTGTCAGTAGTATTACTTCTGCTATGGATATGTGGAATTTCTGTGCAAGAGCGCCCTCCGGCTTCCAGTATGAATTAAACAGTCTTTACATTATGTTTGTACTCATTAATGATCACCCTAATGATAAACACCTTATTTTGATTAAAAATAGGAAAGATTATACATTTAGCTAAAGAAACAGGATTCCCTGAATTATCGCCATTGATATCATTATCGTACAAAGTTCTAATACTCGTTTTCTACGAGTTCTTTAAATTCAACCTGAGAAAACTCATAAAAGCAGAGACTTGGCTTATCTTTACTGCTTAAAATCAATTTAGCGCCAGTTCTGCAATAAATGGTGATTTGTTTGTTACTTGCGTTCAAGTTGACAGCTGACAACAGGCTTCCTGGATGGCTGCTTGAGGGAATCCCGGGGCTGCGGATTGGCTGCTGACGCGGTCGATGTCTGACGTATTTCTGGGGATGCCCTCCGGCGATTGGTTGGTTTCCTTGTGACGTGACGACGCGCTGGAAGTTCTTCTCAGATTCTGTTTGTAAAGACTAAGCTTTGAAGATTTCTGCAGTCGTGAAGTTTGACGAAGTTTTGGAGTTCTGGAGGATCACTAGCCTGATGTTACGGCTGTGAGCGCTTTGTAGCGCAATCAATAAGGCAGAAGAGCCAAAGATCCAGAGAGCAAGCAGCAAGCACAAAGGCTTTGTGTCCAGTTTTTAGCAGGCTGGTTTTGGTCCATCCCATGGCGCGGTCTTACAATCGGAGGTTGTTGCAGGGCCTTAACCACGCCCCATACTGTTCATTCATCATGCATGAATCACATGCTCCCCGTGGGGAGTATTTCTGCAAGTTTTAATAACTTCTTATAAAAGTATTATCACCAGAGAATGATGCTGAATATAATTTTTTTCATTCCCGCCAATGTTCTGCAAATAAAACAAGCTTTCATTCAACACCAAACTTCACATATCTTACACACATATTAAATGCTTTATCTGCTAAAAGGAAAAGTTATAAGGCAAAGATTAAAATATCATAGGTTCCAATAACACATCAAACGGAAAGCATATTACTTGGGAGTATTTTGCTCTAATACTTTAAATAATTTTAAATGATTGTCTTTTAAAATCGTCATGCAAGGTTCTGTTTCTTTTGTTGTAAGAGAAAAAAACGCGGGTCAGTTGGGTTTCAGAAGGGCAGGAAGCATTCCGATTCCTCTGAGGAGATAACGACAAGGGTTGACAGGAAGTCGACCCAGAATATTGGCGTCATGTGATGGGGTGATTAGTTTAGACCTCATGTTGGTTGAGAGGAGGGAGATATTTAGATTCTCCTGGAATATGTCTGTGCAATAGTTCACGTGGTGAATCCATAGTTTATTTGGGTCTGTTCTCGGACAGAGATCCTACACTAGTATCAAGACAAGTGATTATAATGGGAAGTATACTTAATTACAAGAATTAAAGTGTGACAAATAAATATTCTATATGATGATTTACCTGCTGGCTTGCTGGAGCTTTGAATTCATGTTTGTAATGTTGAACTGCTCCCTTCGCTCTTTCTCTCTGTCTCTGTCTTCTTTTTTGTGAAGGCAATTTTTGTTTGTCTACAAAGTGTGACAACAACAGCGAATTTTGTGTTATTTATGTTAGATCTGATTGGGTATAATAATTTGATCAGACATTCTAATTCTAAGAACGTGGATATTTTGTTGTAATCACTTTTAATCACTTTACCGACAGAAATACAAAAACAAACTACCAAATTATTAATTCAACGAATCATCCACTGACTGTAATGTGGATTCCCCTTCAGGAACTCGAGCTGCGTCGAGATTCGCTTTGGGAACGCCCCTGCGTGACCGCGTTCTGAAGCACGTGTAAAATCAGTCCAATGGAGCAG
>NW_015546101.1:2706003-2706583 GCF_001515605.1 Sinocyclocheilus anshuiensis | reverse complement strand
GAACATCGTGGGGCTGAATGATAAGGGATATGGGGCGATGCCAGTGGTGGAGCAGACGCTTGCGAGCTATCTCTCCCCATCCTCAGCATCGTCCCTGAAGGCCCCGAAGCTTCCCACCAGGCCCGTTAGGCTTACATCAAGTCTGGTTGGGAAAGCTTATACGGCGGTAGGTCAGGCTGGCGCATGTTTGCACACCATGGCGGTGTTACAAGCATACCAGGCTGACCTGCTCAGGGGTGAGTGGGAGCAGTGGGAGCAGCCCAAACCGTCAAGCTCCTCATATTGCCAATCTCAAAAACAGAGCGTTGCCCCTCCACAGCCTCCACAGAAAGATCGGGGGTCGGGGCGACGCTCTCAGTCGGGGTCTTCTAGACCGAAAACGGATCTGCGGACCGTTATTTTGTCTAAGAGGACCTCGGCTAAATGGTCCTACCATTGTCAGGTCCCTGAGGGCAGCCCACCTGGGGAGGAAAGGATAACACCTCAGTATACGGTGCCCAATCCTCCTCAGTGCCCTCACAGAGGCTTATTGATACCCCTGCCACCCTCGGTGCTTCAGGGCTCAGTGAGCTCCGACGAG
>NW_015546101.1:2697586-2705882 GCF_001515605.1 Sinocyclocheilus anshuiensis | reverse complement strand
ACACATCGGTGGTCTCCTACATCAATCGGCAGGGGGGTCTGCGTTCGCGCCCCTTGTACAAGCTGGTGCGCCAGATCCTTCTGTGGGCTCAGGGGAAGCTCCTCTCGCTAAGAGCAGTTTACATCCCTGGGTATCTCAATCAGGGGGGAAGGAATTTGGCCAGGTGGAAGTTGATCTATTTGCGTCGCAGGAAACGACACACTGCCCACTCTGGTTCTCCCTCACATCCAGCTCCACTGTAGGGATGTAACGATTACCCGCGAGCCGGTTGAAAATCGATTCGTGAGTTGAGTGAATCGTTACATCCCTATTTTCCAGTATTTATACAAAATATTTAAAATCACTGTATATCTTTGGAATGAATGGAAGAAACATATAATACTTTTTTTTTCCCCAAAATCAGTGAGTATGTTGTATAGCCTTCTCTGGAATGCAAAGCATCATGCCAACACCGTGCACGTGCCGTTCCTCGTGGCCAAAGTACAGTATGGTCTTTCCATCGCTGACCATTTTCCCACTTCCAGTCCATCTCATCTCACTGATGCCCAAAATTTGCAACTTATAGTTGTTGAATTCCCGAGTGAGCTGTGGCAGTTTTCCAGCCTGATAATGTTTGCACATTCCATGTTCCAATGTTAGTTAAGTTCTTAGCAGCTAGAATCTGGTTCTTTATCGGGACCCGGACTTCCTTTCGACTTTTCTCCGACTCCGTCATAACGTAGGGCAAACCTTCATCTTGCTGATCATTTTTGTTTGGTTTGCTTGCTGTTTCTTTAGCAATAGTGGTTTTACGGGGTAGGGTTGCTAGCCCTACGCCCAACCCTCCTCCTTTTTTAACTGGGCTTGGGACCAGCTTGGGCGGTATATAATTTATTTATAAATATATCAATATTTATATATTTTCCAGTAGGGATGTAACGATTAACCGCGAGCCAGTTGAAAATAGATTAAAATATGTGACTATTCAAATCGGTTGAGATGTAGTATATTATTATAGTGTTATATTTCAATTTCACAAAGAAACGTGCATAATTTTGTCCCAAGCAATAATAAAAGGACACATTTAATTTATAATTTGTCTTAAATCTCATTTTGTAAAAAAAAATAAATAAATCGTGAATCAAATCGAATTGTGAAATCAAAATCGTGAATCGAATCGAATTGTGAGTTGAGTGAATCGTTACATCCCTATTTTCCAGTATTTATACAAAATATTTAAAATCACTGTATATCTTTGGAATGAATGGAAGAAACATATAATACTTTTTTTTTTCCCAAAAGCAGTGAGTATGTTGTATAGCCTTCTTTGGAATGCAAAACTAATGCAATTTTCTTTGGTATGCTCTAGCTTAACAGACAGCTACAGACATGCATTTGTGTACTTATCTTCAGTTCTTTTCAGGCTTACAGACCAAAAATTGATTTAAAATTAGTATTAATTGTTCTAATGTTTTGCTTTTCCATAAGAATGGCTTGTTTTGCAGTATTCTTAAGGTCAAAGCTGAGCAAACATCACATTTCCTTCTTAGGAAGTGACCTTGAAGTATTGTGACATGGCCTTTTGTGTTTCTCAATGTTCTCTGTCTTCGATTTGTCTTGTTTCTTCAAATTTGAATGGCATATCTTAAGAATCCAGTTTGGGCTGTTACTTCCTGACATGTCAAAACAAAGTTCGTTTTTTCTTTTGTGAAAGGAGAGTATTAATGAAGCCTGTTTTCCAACTCTCTCCTTGCCCTGTAGTAGTTACTGTCATAGTTTCTGGATATCGTACCATTAAATACAGAAAATGAGTGTCTTAAAAAAAGATTTGGGAACCAAGATGAAGGGTGAGTGTGTGAGAATGGGAACACAAAGGTCCTGATTATATCACATCTTTTTGAGACTGAGTGAATGGTGATGATTGAGACTGAGGAAAAGGAGCTGACAGCATCATCAGAAAAAAAGGTGAGATTAATGAGGAAAACAGGAAAAGGAAGTCATTATACTTAGAGAATCAACAAATGTACTTCCAGAATAACACTAGCCACAGGCCTATATCTAAACAAGTGCTAACATGCAGTTGTTTCCTTAAGGAGCTATTTCCACTTAATCCGACCCTTAAAATCACATTTATTAGTGTAGCCTATAGGTTGATTCTGTAGTATTAAATAAATGTTTTTTTCTTATACAAAAATAGCTCTTGTAGGCTAGTTTGATAAATATCACAATTCATGATTGATATTTAAGCATTTTAACACAAAAGTAGAGAAAGAGGTTGGTGTGTGTACACTGAAAATACAAATGTTATCCTAAAAATATACTTCATGTGGCAACATCTACATTTTTTATTTTATTCAAGTTAAAAAATATTATTGAATTATTATTATTATTATTACATCACTTGATCAACCTGAACACATTCGGTCACACCAACTAAATCAGTAACAGTTGCAGGTTACCATGTTACTTTATTGAGTAGAGCAAATCAAATGTACATGTTTGGACCTTCAAAAGCAAAGATGTTGCTGTGTGTTCAAAGGACATAAGTTAACAGTCTCTAGAGAAGAAAAAAAAAACTAGAGGAAAAATCTGCTCACACATCCCAGCACCCCTCCTCCAACTACAGCTCCGCCTGCTGTCTGAGAACATGCCACCCACCCTCCCTCCCTCTCCTCCCTTTCTCTCTCCCTCTCCTCCCTTTCTCTCTCTCGCTCTCTCTCTCACTGCAGCTTTTCCTCTCACCATTACTTCCATTGTGGTTCAACTCTGAACTCTGGCATCATCTGTTTGTGCTTAAAGTTTGCAGCATGTGCCCTGACTTTCCTATTCCTTTTTCACTCTTAAGGTGTGGTCACTTTAGCAAAATTTCAGTTGTCAATAGTGTGGCGATGTGTAGTGCATAGCTAACACAGAAATTAATTTCAAACCAAGCAGCTTTCTGATGGTTCGATCCGCGTGAACAGTATAAACTCTTTGGGAAATTTTGCACTCTCATCCGAAATTTCTTATGGTGTGGATTTCGGCAAATTTTGCAGGCAAAAAAGTTCAACTGTCTGTTGTCAATAGTACTGTGATATATGAAGCACAGCTCACACAGAAGTCACTTTGAAACCAAGCAGCTTTCTATTAGTCAACGTGACGACTCCATGTGACCAACTTAAACCCATTGTGAAATTTGCTTTTGGAAATTTTCCAGTTTTGGTTGAAATTCCTGATTGTGTATATTCCCATTGAAATGACTGGATTTTTCCCCTGAAAATGTGCTGAACGAGGTCCGCACTTTTACCCCGTCCACTCCTTCACTTCCTTTTCTTACCACCTTTGTCTCATTCTTCTCGTACTCTTTTGTTCACAGTCCTCCTTTTCCCGTTGTTCTCCATCATACTTTCCTGTTTTTTTTTTTGCTAATGTCTTTTTTTTCCATTGCTCATTTCCTCATGTGACATGCCCAGCTTTCTCTTTCTCTCTCTCACTCCCTTTTTCACTGGCCAAGACCCAGATGTCTGCTCTTCGAATTAACGGAAATAGCAGCTGCATGTGGCAACTTTCTTTGCACTCACACATTAATTCAAATACTCTTTCCGAGACTCGCTTGCACTCAGACAGAGATGCAGACAGTGGAGTCAGTTCCTCGATCCAGGGGGCCAGTAAAGAGAGATAGGGGTATCTTCAGTGTATTGTGTCATAAGACTCTCATTCCTTACAGGAAGCACCTGGCCTAGAAATATCCTTACAATATTCTGCTTATTCACATGAGTTATTTTTAGACTACATGAAACTTGTCTCTAACTTGTTACACTCTTCTCAGCTAGTCAATAGTAGAAGCAAAAAGAAAGTGGTTTGTTTAAAGAAAAAGTGAAAGTGTGATAGAAGAAGTGAGAGTTGGTGTGTATTATGTAGCTGTTCAGTATGCTAGTCACATCGTAGCACTCCATTCAGGCCTGTCACACTGAAAAATGGCCTGGTGGCAGTTCCTTTAGCCCCTTACCCATCGCAATTAAGTAAATGGAATCAGGACTCGGTCAGTCCCCTCCCACACCACCCCACGCTGCATTGATTTTTTTTTTAATTCTCTTGCAAGGGAATGGGCACAGTCAGTAAATGACAGCAGGACATTTAGATGTTTTAAAAACAAAATTTAATTATGCTCTGGAGAATGAGATTGTGTTACCAGCAGCATTAGAGTTAGAAGTGCCCTGGGTGTGTCTTTGTGAAGGCCAGAGTATGATAGAGGGGGCTGGAAGGACAAGATCAACTGAATTTGAAGAAGAGATGGAGAAACGAAGACTCCCAGAGCAAGGAATTAAAGTGATTTTAAACCAGTGATGCTGAACAGTTCTTTGTAGTGTGCCTACAATATAAGTACAATATCATGAGCATGCAGACATTAACAATGCAGTAGTAATTATGTACTGTTAAACTTGTAGATGGTTTGATTTTGGATAGGGAAACTCAACAGGCTCTGTAGAGGTAAAAACATGTTTGCTGTATGTCCAGTATCTGCTCTGCATGGAGTGACTGACAAGAGAATCAGTGAATTGATTAAACCAGCTTTCAGAACAGTTCACAACATTGGATTATTGTTTTGTTTTTTTAATATTTTTCTGGTGAGGATAAATAATGTAGCTAATGGTGTTAATAAACAAAACAAAACATTTAAATAACAATGGGCAAAAAAATGATAAAAAATAATATACAGAAGCTAACACGCAAGAGTGAACGTGTTGCCACAGTGAAAGATACAGTTGCAGGATAATTCATGCTCACTCATTCTGCGTGCTGAGTCACAGCGATTTCAGTGTGTGTATGGCTGATTGTTTCTTAAGAGAGTGAGTTTCTGCTCTTTTTCTCACTCTCTGTTCGCTGCCATTTGAACATCCACACAAACACTGCTGCTGCACCCTAAGGCCTACTGGGTTTGCTATTGTTACAGCAGTTATCATTCAG
This sequence comes from Sinocyclocheilus anshuiensis, assembly GCF_001515605.1. Lineage (NCBI taxonomy): Eukaryota > Metazoa > Chordata > Actinopteri > Cypriniformes > Cyprinidae > Sinocyclocheilus > Sinocyclocheilus anshuiensis. Next base: position 2,700,956 of record NW_015546101.1, on the reverse strand, counting down.
CCTGTGTGATGTAAACACTGGGAAAAGAGGGAGTTTTCTTTCCTTCTTTCTTTTTCTTTCTTTCTCTAAGAAAAAACTGTGGAGTATTTAACTTAGTATTAGTATTTAAGTTTTTTTTTTAATTCTCTTTTTTTCCTTCTACCAGTGCACGTCATGTTACATAAGATTCCTGATTTGCTGTTGACTTGATGTTTTTTTTATGTGAATGAGGGAATGGAAACAAAAAGTTAGGATGACTTCCAAATGTTCTCCAGTTTTCCTTCAATTTAAAGTAAACTTACCACCCCATTAAAGTGAGCACATTGTGCCTGCTGCTGGTCACGATAAGTACTGCGCCCTCTGTATATTTAAAAAGCATTTAGACTGGATGACTCGTCGAATATAGTTTGGTTGTTCAGTGTAATTAAGCACCTCTTTATAGCTCACTCTTTGATCCTAGTTTTGTTTAGGGATCTTGGATTCTCCTTTATGATAACACACATCATGCTTTCTTTCTTGTAGGTGTCTACATCTTGATTGCTGTTGGTGCTGTGATGATGTTTGTTGGATTCCTTGGTTGCTATGGAGCCATACAGGAATCCCAGTGTCTTCTCGGAACAGTGAGTAACAAATCCTGGCCTCTCAGCAAATTCCTCAACTCACATGATGCCAAACAATAACCGGAAGTATATTTTAATGGACTGACTGTAAAACCCCACTGTAAAAAATAAAAAAACGGTTCAAACAGTTTATATGGCTTTTTTGGTTGCTTTCATTGAATTATTTTAGGTATTCACTGAACTTGTTAAGGTGCCATGACTTGATTTTATGTCATTATTTTTACACTACAGTTCAAAGGTTTGAGGTAAGATTTTTTTAAAAGAAATTACAGTTTCCACCAAAATATTAAACACAACCATTTTTAAGCATTTAAATATTAAGAAATGTTTCTTGAGCTTATTTATTGCTTTTGTCACTGTTATTGACATTGGCAATTCCTACTTACCGGTGAATATTTTAGTGAATTTTTATTTCAGTCACACAGAAACTTAATCCACATTATTGTTAATTACAAATTCAGTGACAAACTTGTGACCATATACAGTACACATCCCTTTTCTTTCTCCCCCACAGTTCTTTGCCTGCCTGGTCATTCTGTTTGCCTGTGAGGTTGCTGCTGGAATCTGGGGATTCATGCACAAAGACAAGGTCAGTTTCTCTGACGCACATGCATACACATTGTCAAGCTGACACATAAACATCTGTTTACATATTTGTAATTATTCTTGATTTTTTCAGATCTCCAAAGATCTGATCACTTTCTATGACTCTGTGTATGACAAAGGCGTTTCAATTACAAACGGTGAGCAACAGCAGGCTGCCGCTACTGTCTTGAAGGTCTTTCATGAGACTGTAAGTAGTCCTCACATTCTGAGGAGCACAACATTAATCAAGCTAACACAAACTCCTCTCAAACCAAATAATAGTCCAGATGTTGTAAAGACATATTTCTAATCACTGTCATCTCTGGTTTCAGCTTCACTGCTGTGGCAAAGGAGGCATTTTTTCAGTTACTGAAATGTGGATCTCAGACATCTGTCCTAAAGACATGACAATTCCTGAAGTAATAAGTCTCCCCTCAGTAAACCCTCATATTGAAGAATTCTCATCCAAATCATCCCACATAGCATGACAATAACCTGTTTCTCCATTTTTCAGAGCTGTCACTCCAAGATCAAAGAGCTTTTCTCTGAGAAGATCTATTTGATTGGCATTGCTGCCTTGGTTGTTGCTATCATCATGGTGAGTCTGAGTGTTTGTATAGGGGCCTGTGTGTTACTGTAAGTTATATTCTATTAGCCTCTGATGTTGCTTGCATCACATTTTACCCTTTTTTTTTTTTCTTTCTTTCTAGATCTTCGAGATGATCTTCAGCATGGTGCTTTGCTGCGGCATCAGGAACAGCCCTGTTTACTGAAACAGAGGGGCAAGATAATTACCTTTAAAACATCAGCCAAAAAAAATATTTTGTTTTATATCTACCATTGTTTCTTAATGTAGTCAACCTATCCAGTTCCCGAAGTCTCAGAACAATTTGTGTGCATTTTTTGTTCAAATGTTGCCGTGGAACCACCAACAACTAGTCTGCTATTGTTCACGCTGTAGCTGGTAAAGACCAGTTGTGATCTGTAGACTTACACACACAGAGTACATTATCACATGAAGAACGGATACATTTATTTGCTTGTAGTTATATTTTTTGTGTACACTGTTAAGTTCTGCTATTGCTATTGGTTAATATCATTCTTTTCGTATGTACATGTATAAACTGTATATATTTGCAGCCCTGTATGGCTCTTAAGCATGAATCTCATATTGAACACTCCTGTCCATCTTCCTCTCTGAGACTGCTGTTTGTATGTTCACGTTTCTTCCTGAGAAACCACTAAATAAACAGTGTTAGCTAGGTGATAGAGAAAGTCAGAATACAGTGCTTATTGGAAGTGAGAGTAAAAGGATTAAGAATGTTAAAGACCCAGGTATACTTCATTTTCCGCGTTCCGCTCAGTCTAGCGCGCAGTTGAACGCGCAAACCATTCAAAATACACTCAATTGACAGCGCTCGCGTGCGCACTACCTAGTGGACCTTCGTTTCCGAGCTCTCAAATCAATCGGGCTGCACGCGGACAGTTCTGGTGAAGAAAATTCCGTCACGGACTGTCAGCGAGCTGGAGCGGAACTCGGACAAGGAAAGTATATTTTCAGGCTTAAAATTATTTAAGTTGTCGAGCACTACATTACTTCTTACACTGTGTGCCATTCAAGCTCAATCGGTGCAAAACTTTATATATATACAGGGTTCCGTGGGTCAACAAGTTAAGGCTGGAATACACTACACGACTTAAAATCTGAACAGATTTTAAAACGATAGGCATCATACACTAGCAGACTTTAAAATTGTTCTGATCACAACAAACGCATGCAGAAACGTCTTTGAAACGCGTCGATTTTTACAAAGCTCATCGGTCTGAAAAAGCAAGGTGTGCTGTGATTGGCCAGCTATCCAGTGTATTGTGATTGGCCGAATACCTCAAGCGTGAGACGGAAATGTTACGCCCCTCACCATACTGTGTTGATGCCGTGTCCCGGCCGGAGCGACTAGACAAAAACATTAAAACCCATTACAAACGAGGCATTTGTTGCATCCAGTGGGGACATAATTACTGATTATAATGACTTATACTGTCTTTTTACGAGCCGCGTAAACATAAAACCCTGTCTGCATTTGTGATCAGAGAAATGACAAAACAACAAGTGCTACTCTACACTGCCCAAAACTCGCGTTTGAATCATCAGTGGCAAATCCTTTAAATGAAAACGTACTTACGTG
>NW_015546101.1:2690429-2697029 GCF_001515605.1 Sinocyclocheilus anshuiensis | reverse complement strand
TCTAGTCGTGTCCTCTTTTGGAAGACCAAACAAAGTAGTTTCGCTTTCACAACGAAAAACACAGTGGCCTAGCGGAAGCCCCGGCTTAGCGTGAGCTGAGGCCGGGCTAGAGTAAGCTGAGGCGGCGGGGTCGAGAACAGCGCGGCCGGTGGATCTGACGAAGGAGCGGCAAGCACATGTGATGACCCCGGGCTTCGTCCACGGTGAAAGCCGATCCGGCGATCCACAGCACTAAGTTGATGTATTCCCTCAGTGACCAGCACAGATCAGCTCCAGGCATGACGAAGCGGATATCGTCCTCTTTTGGAAGACCAAACAGTAGTTTCGCTTTCACAACGAAGCACACAGCGTCTTCAGGACATGGCGGCAGCAGCAACAATACTACAGTGAGAATAAAAGTTACGCCTTCTTTCTTTGCGTGAACATTTGGGCGGCGTTATGCAAATCTTCCCACATAGTGAGGTAGATATGTGGGGGCGTGTTAGAACGAGCCGTTTTAGGTAGGCGTGGTTGACTCTTAACTTTTATAAAGAATATCTCTTTGGATTTGAGACTTTAGTCTTAGCAACTTTACAGATCTTCTTTATGCACCAAGAGCTTGTAACACTCCAAAGAGAAAGGAAAAATTGAAATCGCATCATATGACCCCTTTAAATCTGCAGACTGGCTCTGACTCTCGGCTACTAGCTAACTTCTGTAGAATGTAAATCGGGGCAAAAATCGTGTTGTGTATTTCAGCCTTTAATGTCAGTCAACAGCACTTGGAGCATAATGTTGGTTTCCACCAAAAATATTTTCTACTTTTTCAAAAACGGCAACAATCTGGGTTACAGTGAAGTAATGAGGCCAATTCGTAAACATTAAAATACTTACTGTTTAACATGATTTTAGCTTGAAAACTTTTCTTTAGCATTTTCTTTACAACTTTACAACTTCAAATTATTAGAACAACTTCACAGCTCAAATAATATGCCAGCTTTAACAGATGCATTAATGTAAGCGCTTTTTTAAAAAACCCGGCACATTTCTGCTTTTTAATTCTTCAGAAAGTTACATCATTCACTTTTAATTTACGTGTCTCACCGTAGCATTGGTTTTTGCATTTTTCAAGTGTCAAAATTAGTTTTTGTGGCAACATTACGCCATAAATGTTAATTGAACTTAACCTGTGAATTGTATTGAACCTGGAATATTCCTTTAATGGCAGAAAGGGCACTGATCTATGATCATTGTGTTTCTTATATGTGAGATCACATGGACGAGAGAGCTGATCCTAGATCAGCATTCTTACTGTGGAAAGCCGTAAGCCTAGAGCTCCTGATGCCCACTACAATCTACAATCTCTTTATGCTCTCTTGATATACTGTAATGTATTTTCCTGCATGGCCATCATTCAAGGAGTTGGACCACATGTACATTCACTGCCCCAGTCACTGAAGTTCTGCCCCTCTTTACAATGATCCAAGCCATGGAGAGGATTCATACATACCTACTAGGCTAGCCTTATAAATGAAACACCCTATCCCTTAATCGCTTAGCAAATCCAAATTGATTCTCAATGGAGCCGCCTATGTTATAGCTGTGATGTGTTATATCACTTGACTGCAAAATCCAAGGAGTTTGCATGATGTGTGTATGTAGCCTATGTACATGTGTGATATCTGTTGACAGTGAGTTCAGAAGGACAGGCTTGGTTGGTTATAGGATTGACAAGCCCTTGACTCTTCACTGCCACAGATGTAGTTGTTGTAATATCTTGTCGCCTTCACTAGGTGGCGCTCAAATACTATTCACTGTGAAAACTGGTGACTACACCTTTACTATGTCTGTGTACATGTCTATCGTGCACTTATTCTTCTAGACCACACTAATACGAAGCGCCCTCATCCCTGATGCATAAATACCATCAGATTCGTGATTTATTACATGCGTTATGCAACCCTGTCTTTTTAGCACATATTGCCTATGCTGATATGCTTAAAAAGTGTCTTGTAATATGTACAGCTATATAGTATACTAATTACCATGTAAAGACAATGTATGCCTTTAATTGTGATATCTTTTTTCTTGTACTTGTAAAAAAAATGCAATGATTTCATTTGAAGCATGTATGAATTTTGGGGTTCCTGACAAGATGAGCATGATCTTCTAACTATTAAATATTACGAAGGCGAAACAGTTGTTTATGAAATTAACTGTTGTAGTTACAACACATCAGGGTATTTGAACACTATCAAATATAACTGTTGTGTTGAAAGGATCTCATACTCATCTGATGCCCAAATAAACAACTGTAACTCAAGCTGTCTTTACCCTGACACACCAATTATAGATTTTGGACTGGTTTTGTTGCCCAAATATATAGGAATTGAATGTATTTTACAAATAACATCTCTTCATTTTGTTCTTTTGGTCTACATTATTCACTTGTTGGTTGTAAATAAGAGATCTAAAAGTTCACTCCAAAAAAATAAGAATGTTGTTGTCATCATATATCACTGATCCTCATCATACCCTTTTTAAAGAATGGAATTTACATTTCTTTGTATAAAGAATTCAGAATCTATTTTCATCATGAATCATGTTTTGTGCATCAGCATGTTCTTCTGCTGTCAGTCATAAATCCTATTGTTAAAAAACCCTAAACTTTTTCGGGGGTTCATTTTTTCTTTTTTTTTTTTTTTTTTTTTTGTCATTCTCAGTTGTGTCCTTTTTAAATTACCTCTAAAGATAGATAGCAAAGGCAAAAACATTTGTCAACTTCATTGTTGTGGGTACTAGTGACCAACCTGGTGAGTTGCTGGACTGCTGCATTGGGTGTGTCTTCTGAACTATGGGCCTTCCTTTGATTGAAACGAAAGATTTTGGCAACTCATTTCCAGCAGTGGATAAAGCAATCACTAAAATAATACATTCATTACTGTATGAATCAGTGATCTTTTTATTGTTTATATATACACAGAAAATAATCACATTTAAACCAACTCAGCTGAAACCCCCCTCAAACCTCATACAGCCTGTTGACTAAAGAGTTTGCACATCCTCTCTCCTCGAAGTGGGATTTTTGGAACCCTTCATTCTTCCTCCTATCTTTTTTTTTTTTTTTTTAAAGATTAACTGAAGTTCCTGGGAGGAGAGATGATGCAATGTCAGTATTTGGGTGGGTAACAGACATTTTAAGTTACTCCTCTTTAAACAGAATAGTTCAAGACGAGAGAAGAAAGAGAGACGAGCAAGAGGGGCTTATAAAAGGATATTGTGAGGCTTTGTTCTCGAAAACCAACAAAGGAAAATTAAACAAAGAACATATCAAACAATGAAACAGAGGTCTTCCGCATTAGTGGTGAGTAATTCTTTTTGTCATGTTTTTCAGCTGCTTCATTTCTATATTCAGAAAATATATTGATTTATTTAGATTCCTTACACTTTTTTCTAACTCGTTTTTGAACAAGCTTTCATGCTACGATGAAAGAACTTGGCCAGTTTTAAAACATTTACATTTTATTAATTAAAACAAATTTATATATATATATTATACAGTATTTAATATATATATATAGAGAGAGAGAAATAAGGAATTCAACTTTGCATACCATTACAAAAAACTACCATAGTAGCCTTTATGTTATTTGATGGTAAAACCATGGTAGCCTACTTTAAAATATATGCCATGGTCCTGAATGTTTACCATATTCAAATACCAATTAAAGTTTGCACAGAGAGAAGCATAATGTCCCACATCAATATGTACCATATCAAAAGCATGTTAATACCTTGAAACTTTGATATATACCATTTAGCATATTCAAGCATCATTCACTCAGAGAAAATGGTATGATGTCAAAAATATGGTAATACCATGAGACTTTTAGGTGAGGACAAAACAAAGTAGATATTTGATCACAGCAGGCAGACCCAATCTGCACAGCAGAGCTCATATAACCTCTGTAACTCTAAACTGGGGCTGATAAATGCATATCTCAGTGCTGAGAGCATAGTGAATGAGAAGGCCCCGCCCCAGCTACACAATCTCTGTATCTATTGACGACAGTAGCGCACAGCTGCCTACGTAGAGCTGGACAGATCAAGTGTACTCGGCGCTGTTCATTTGACCTGCGTCCGGGCAAATTACTTTCAGTTGATATTGGGATTCTTTCAGAGCAGCATTCGCAGGGAGGAAAATACATAGTTTCCATCGGAACACGGATTTCGGATCATCGTTTTCGACGCGCTGAAAAAAAAAGTTTGGATTGTGTAATTATTGGAGCGAGTTTTCAGACTTCATGATGAGTGCTGTTGTGGCCACTGAGGGCCTGTTCTTTTCCGCCTTGCAGCCCAGCACCTCGGTCACCACATATGCGATCCCAACCGATGACCATCCCAGGAGGGATCTGCTATCTAAAGCCAGGCGCGTCCAGCAGCAGGTCCAGCAGCGCATGGCGGAGAAGCCCTCATCCTCATCCCGACTCAACGCCTCCACAGGTGAATAGAACCTGTTGATGATCCGTTAACCGGGAAACTCTTTACGCCATGTAGGCTACAATTTTCTAGAACTTAAAAATAAGTTTTTAGTAAACTTTTTAAATTTTAAGTCAATTACAATGTACAATTTGACACATATTTCAGGTTACATAGTAAATTAGAATATACAAAATGTTAATGTTAAGAGATTTTTTCCCCATTCCCCTAAAAAGGTTATAAATAGCTTACAAATTGATGTTTAAATAAGTAAAACAACCATTACATTTTTATAAACAGAGTAAATAAATGTAAACTTTTTTGTTAACTCTTTAATACATTTTTCCAAATTTTTGTGTTTTCAAATGTTAAATTTGCCCAAATTCTTTTTTTTTTTTTTTTTAAATAGAAATAGAAAGCCAAGGCTTATCAAACCAATAGTTATTTAAATACACAATAAAATGAACACTATCATATGTCTAATTCTATTATATATTGTTAAGTTTAAGTAAGCAATCTGTCAGAAATGTATAAGCAGAACATTTCTACAATAGCCGAGATTGTGAACACAATAGCTCTGCGTGGACTTTGGGTGACACTGATAGGATTTGTTTTGCATCAGAATGCAAATATCTGTTTGGTCTTCATGTTTTGGTTACAGATCTTGCATTTCCTACAGGCGCACACTGGTTTTCCAGCATGCTTGTTTTGTTACTTTGTTAATAAGAGACAAAAAAAAAAAAGACTTTTGTGTGTGTGTTCAAGTGGTCATTTCATTCGTTTTGTTTTGCATATGGTTGGATTCTGCTGCTGGGAACCCCCTAAAACAGGACACTGTAATTTGGAACAACTGATATCCTGACACTTTCCTGAAAACTGGACAATCATGTTGGCCCTCATATGAATGAAGTTAAACTTGTAAACATTACATAAGCTCATATGAATGGAAAACTGGACCACTGTTCTATAATGAAACCTTGACAAAATATATAGATGCTTTCAAATGCAAATGTGTAAAATGGATCACTCAGCACATGTGATTTAGAGATGTATGCCATTGTGAGCAGTGTGTGTGTGTATGTTTGTGGAGGAGGAGTGTAGATAACCCGTGGGAAAGGTACCACTTTCTTCCCTGGCTTAGAAAGGCAGGTAGAAATGAGGGCAAACCTTACCTCCCCAACACCCCATCCTCACTGCCCCGTATAAATACAGCTTTCTCTTGTCAAGAAGGTGGCTGAAATATAACTTTACTAATGCTTGACAGAAGCACTTAAGTCAAACATTATATTAAAAATTACAAATTAACAGGAATAGGAACCTTAGAAACTTAGCTAGTAGTATAGTATCGTACATCTAGATGTATACAGATCGCATGAAAGTTAGCAAAGTATGTTTCTTTCTTAATATTTCACTAAAGTTGTGATTGCAAATCAAAGTCTGATTAATATGAATAGAAACAACGATCCTAGCATTTGATAAAATCTGCCAGGAACTATAGCTTTTGGGATGCCTGTCAGCAAGAGGAATGTTAGGCATTTAACCACTGACCCTATTGTTGACCCTAATAACAATAAGTGACTTGGAGAACTGCATCTGGTCTATGTTAGAGCGCAGTTTGGACATGACCTTTTAAAAAGAAGACAAAATGACCCAGCTGCTTATATATAATGTTTCAGAAAACATTTTATTTATATATGTATGTATGCATATATATGTATATATATATATATATATATAGTTTTCTAAGAACTGTTTGCTGAAAGGCAGAATGGTTCTTCTGTGGCATCACTGCGAAAACCTTGGAACCATTATTATTATATGTTTTTTTTTTCAACTACAACTTTCTATAGAAAAAATATACTGAAGAATAAGTCAATATATATGCAACTGCGCTCGTGTGGTGGCGTTAAGTCCAACTTGATAGAATGTACAGAGGCAGTTGTCCGGGTAGTGCGTGAGGTGAGCCAGGGACAGAAAGTCATCCGTGTGGTCCTCCAGCAGGAGGATTTGGAAGGCGGGATAATCCATAACACGAAAAATAAAAACTGACAAAAACCGGAAAAATAAACGAGGGGAAAGACGCCGCTATACTTTACTTTTGGGTCGGTTATTCTGTCACGGTCACTGTGTGTGGAGGCAGGC
>NW_015546101.1:2685802-2690344 GCF_001515605.1 Sinocyclocheilus anshuiensis | reverse complement strand
TAGTATGGGCTAAACCAACAAAAGGGGAAGAAACCACAATAAACAGTCCACAGGGGCGTTACAATATGAATATATATTTTAGTCATAGTTTATTAGTAATTTTTGCATGCAACATCCACACATTTCCTTTTTTTTTTTGCAGTCAGCTCACACATGAGCTCAGTTTGACCTGGTCTGTGACACATTCTTGGTCACACCTCCATGTCCTTTGCCGAAGTGTTTCCTGCCATTTGATTTAGAGTGTTTTATCAGTAGGCCAGTTCTATTTGGGAGACTTGAATGGGAGAAAAGAATAACCCTGAATAAAGCAGTTGTCTTGCTTTGAAGGTGCATTCATTCGCATGTAACAGCCAACTGCTGCTTTGCAATTATCCTAAAAATATGGTGCATAGTACATGCTATTTAATTGTCATCAAGATTTATGCTCTGTTTCTCAGATTTGGTAACCAAGTTCCCCAGGAATGTAGGGATTGCATGGGTTTTAATCATCCTGAGCCTCATTCTGGTAATTTATTGAGCATGTGAAATAAGAAGCTCACATCTCTCTATCAATACCAGCAGCAACAACTTTTTAATGTTGTTATTGTACATGGGTTTGTATGGAACATTTTAGATGGACCAGCCACATGACTCATGTGGTCATTGGACAGATTTGCCATGCTTTTTGTAATTGTTTTTTATGTATTCATTTTTACATTTCACAATTGTTTTGTAGAAAACATATTTTAAAAAAAAACAAAAAAAAACAGTCTAATAATGTATGCATTTAAAATCATCACCATCATTGTAGTATCTATCAATACAGCCTGTCTATAACAGTTATATTATGTTATTTAATTAATTAAGGTGTTCGTATGTACTCTTAACTCACTGAAAAACAGGAGATGAGCAAAGACACGCAAGTCACACCATGGCTCTCTAAAACAAAACAGATGTTTCAATTTTAGAAGTAATCTTCCCCTAAACACTCTTAGACACCAGTCTAAAGGAATTTAGCATTTAATAAACTTCTGTATCTGATGGCTACCAGGGAACCATCTCAATACATTGCACTTCAAAGGTCTGAAATCTTGCTATTTCAAGAAAATGCTGATTTTAAAAATTATAGTTAATCAAAATAAAGACAGTTGTGGTCAGGCCTTGAACCTTTAGACATTTTTGCCATGACTTTAATTTGGACCTTTAGGCTTCCTGTCAGACTTCCTACAGACAGCTTAGAAACTCTGGTCTACACAGTTGTGTTTTATGATTAAGAAAATTTGAGGACGAGGGTGTGATGATGAAGCTATTACACCATTTTCAACATTATTATTGCCAAAATGATAGCTCTTCTTAGGGAGCACGTATAATTAGCCATTCATAATGTTTTAATTAGGTTACAGAAACTAATAAAAATATTAAGATAGATGGTTAACACTCTTAAACCCAATGAGTTTAGTATTTTCCTTTTATTTCTTCAGATAAAGTTCTAAATAAAATAAATAAATAAAAGATTCTAAAGATGTGCTGAAGTCACATTTATGTGGAGCTCTAGCTGAAATTCATCTCTCCTCTGGGAGGAGCAATATATGGTTGACCTTCTCTTTCATTGCAAATCATTGCAAAGACTGAACCTATTCCACTTCTCTCAACCCAGCTTGGGCTTGTTGCTTTTTCTTACGTCCAGTGGTACTGCGATGGATAGCTGGCTCACATTGGTTTGTTGAATGTAGGCAATTTGTGTTTCTTAACTGCCCCACTGCTATAAGGTTTTATTTTATATATAGGGATAAACCACTCGAGTCGCTTTTTTTTGTTTGTCCATGAAAGTCAGTGTACAGATAATAGAAAGAGAAAAAGAGAGTAAAACACTAAAGGATAGAACAAAGCAATGAAATACCTCCAAAAACTTTGAAAATAAGACAAAGGACCACCCTATGATGTCATCCTCCTTTCCTTCTGTTTCATTACTGTGTGATTGTTATAGCAGACTTCCCTTCTCACCCGTGAAATAACTTCCTTTTAGAATGTTGTGGAGACTTAAACCTAATGTACTTTCAAATATCTAATAGATGTGAACAACTAATCAGCACTATTTGCATCAGACTGGGTAGAGAAGCCAAGCACTGATAGAAACCCGATCTCTTAAAATTCATTTGAGCACAAAGTCAGAGAGCTGAATGCCAAACAACGATCAGGTGACACACTGGGTTTTATGTCACTGTTGATCAATGTAATACTTTGGGAGAAATCCCATCAAAATGAAAGCCACCTGCTGGGAGAGAAATTTTCCTGGGTTGTTCTTGCTTCTCTGAAAATAATCAGTTATCTAAATAGTGAAATAGCAAAAGTTAAATGTAAATGTCACATCACTTGTATCACTTTTTTTCTGTGGAACAAATGTCTTAGTTTTTTGGTCCATACAATAAAAGTCAGTAGGGTAAAATGTTGTTTTGAGCACCTCCAATTTTCATTGTGTGGACTAAAACAGTTGAGACTTTGGGTAACACTTTAAAATAGGGAACACATATTCACTATTAATTAAGAGTTTTACCTCAATAAACTCCTAATTAGCTGGTTATTAATAGTTAGTAAGGTAGTTGTTAATTTTAGGTGTGGGGTCGGATTAAGGGATCTAAAATATGGTCATGCAGAATAAGGCATTAACATGTGTGATTTATAAGCAGAGATGGGCACAAATACATCAAAAAATATTTTGTTACAAATTACAAATACTTGCTCATCAAATGTATTTAATTAAAATACAGGTGTGAGAAATGTACTAAATTAAAATACAAGTAATTTGTAATTTTTGAATTTGAAAATACAAAAATACATATACAATATTTACAAGCAATCATTTGAAGTGCAAGAGACAGTGCCATTACAGTGGAGTAAGATAAAACACATTTAGTAATAGTGGAGTTAGATACTGTAATGATCAGTCCACTGAAGGCGAGTTGAAGATGAACCCAAGTGCAGCTTTATTTACAAAGTGATCCAGAATCCAAACAATTAACACAGACTTGACTTGAACAGACTAGACTAGACTTGACTTAAACACTAACCGACAGCAGGATAAATACATTCAATACACGACCAGGAACAAAGGCAACAACATGGCTACTTATAGCAAACAAAGAGGGTCACATGACATGAACAAACCAATGGGAAACAAGACACATGACCTAGACAACCAATCAGAACATGACACAATGAACAGAAGAACCAATAGTATGAAGACAAGAGGGCAAGGGAAGCATGACACTAACAGCATGAAACAATTACAAAATAAAAGACATGAAAACATGAACATGACAAAACCCAAAACAGACCTTACAGATACACTCATAAGAGAAAGAGAAGTGCTTTCCCCTCTTTGAACAACTTATAGACAACATATTCTTTAACCATAACACTAGACACTAAAATATTATAGAGCATTAGCCAGGATGGAGTCTGTTTACTTCAGCTTAATAATTTATTCTTCATTTTGTAAAACTTTTAATTTAAGAAGACACAAAACTTTTAATAAAGTTTTTATAAAGATCCTTTATGTTATTCATGTACAGTATTCTAACAGTAGCATTTTAGTAAAAAATAACAGAAATTGAATGATCAAATGTAAAATAAAACTGCATTTTCTTTACTCTATGAATTACATGTACTGTAGATTGATCATTGTTAAAGTTACTTAAGTAATTCAGTCAAGAGCAGTGAGTTATTTTCTCTTTGTCTTATTGTCTGAATACAATTAAGGATATAGACAGCAGCAGGTATGTTGGGCTGCTGTCCCTTTAAGATGCATACATGGATCCAATATATCAATCCATATTTCTTCTAATTTCTTATGTTCACTTTAGACATAACCGACTGTGTTTACGTGAATATCATCAAGCATGCCTATGCTTTATTTTTTCATTCATGTTTCTTTATCACTTCAACGCGTCAAAAATTAAGCAGTCCTGCAGAACAATATTATATTGTCATACTGCCTAGTCCTACTCAAGAGGATGGATCAAGCAATTTCACTGTCAACAATGAAGATTAACTCGTAAAAATGCTGATATTTAGCTGTTGAATGGGGCTCTGTGTAGAGTTTAGAAACTCTTGTTATTAGCGACCGGTGGCTGTTAAGTGAACTGCAGCCAGCAACTTACTGCTCGTGCTTGTGCACACACTCCATAGTTATGCGAGCGAGCGACGGCCAAAACAGTGAGTGAACGTGATCCACCAACATCATGTCGACAGATGAGGTTCATTAAATTTACACAGTTATGATCGTTTCCTTTGGATTTTCCTGGCAAAACCGCCCTGAGTCCTTCACATAAAAATCAACAGATTTCATCTCCTTTTTTTAAGTTTTGTTACATGCTGATCACACATTGGCAATAAAAAGTGATTAAAGGGGTCATATGATGTTGCTAAAAAGAACATTATTTTGTGTATTTGGTGTAATGAAATGTGTTTATGCGGTGTAAGGTTCAAAAAACACATTATTTTCCACATACTGTACATTATTGTTTCTCCTCTATGCCCCGCCTTTCTGAAACGTGTCGATTT
>NW_015546101.1:2682276-2685433 GCF_001515605.1 Sinocyclocheilus anshuiensis | reverse complement strand
ATTTTTATAAAGAATATCTCTTTGGATTTGAGACTTTAGTCTTTGCAACTTTACAGATCTTCTTTATGCACCAGGAGCATAACCTGGTGTAACACTCCAAAGAGAAAGGAAAAATTTTAATCGCATCATATGACCCCTTTAAAATTTTGTCCATAGAAACAAGTAGCTAACTTTAGCTATAGCAAACAAATTCACGAGTTCTAGAGCAGCACAACTATTTACAAATTGCTCTTTTCTTCTGTCCTGTAATGACATTCAGTGAGCAATATCTGATAGTATGTATTTTAGTACATACTTAACCAGTTTGCACTGGGCACCAACACAGTTTCTTTCGTTGTTTTTTTTTTCCAGTTGGAACCAACCATGGGCGTTAAGACTCCATCTATGGGTCCAACACGATGTCATATGATTTGCTTGCATCTTGCCAAAAACTGTGATAAGTCTGCAGAAGAAGAAACTCATTTTTCAAAAGTCAAATGATGGCAGATTTTTTATTTTTTGGTGAAATGCAAAGAATATACACAATATATAAAGAAGTTAGTCACAAAAATGCTCATAAACAGATTTTTTAAACATTTTACTTAATTGTCCTCTTTTTCAGAATTTGACGGCCACTCGTCCACTGTAAGATACCAAACCAAAACCCCTGGATTCAGTTCCAAGTCTGTTATCCACAATGGCAACAGAACAATGGCGGTAAGTGTGACCACATTCACTACATTTCCAATTGCATAATTTATTTGAAGCCAATACTAACTGAGCCTGTTTTAGTAAAGCATTAAGCTTTACAATAGACCCTGCGATAACATTTCCGTATAATTTCAAGGTCCAATTTTAAAAGCCCAGACAGGAATCGAATTGTTTACAGAAAGAAATCACATTGTTCATTTCAAACGGCAAGTTCTTGATGTTAGCTTCTGAGTTAAATTCTATAATTTTATATTATTTTGCACTAATAGCACTATTAAAATCAGGTCAGAACAGCCATCCGTGAATAGTTATTTGTTGGATTGATTGCAAAGTCCACAATCCCTTGACAATGACACTCTGTGTGGCTGCACCCTACAAACACAATGATGCGGTATTTTGCGTTCTCCTGTGGGAGCTGTGTTTAGAAAGGGAAGCGGCGTACCAGCAAGCTGCAGAATTGAACTCAGAGCCCAATGTGCATCTGAAACATTCCTAACCCAAGACCTCATGAGCCAAATGGTGGACTGGAGGCCAAGTTATCCCTTCTGTGTGATAGTAGTGAGCCTGCAAGAGCAGTTAGCATGTACTTAATCATGTAATCACTGTATAATTTTGATATTCACTTCCTTTTACTCAGACGCCTCGACTGTCCCAGTGCGCAGGAGAATTTTCCTCTCGCTCTGCAGTAGAAATGGGCACTCAGCAGAGAATCAGTCATGGTGTGCCTGTGCCTGCCGTAGTGGGCCGTCCGTACATGTACCATGATGACGCACATCTGAGTGGCTCTTACAACCAGATGCAAACATCGGAATCAAGGACACTGAGTCGGACTGAGCAGGAGGCAGCAGCAATGGCCGGGCTCACGTTGCAACGGCAGCCATCTCCTGTGGGGAACTGGATGGCGTCCTATAGCCACAGCTCTTCACCCAACGTGGTGCAAAGACAGCACACCCTTAGTGGGACCCTGGCACGAGAGGGTTTCAGTACAGGATGGAGGGAAGCAGAGTTGGCTAATCAATATTCATTTAAAGGCCCTTCCCACCGAACCATCAGCCGCATAAATAATCGTCAGGTGCAGCAGCAGCCACAACAGCAAAGGCAGAGCAGCAGCTCAATGCAGTGGCAGCAGATGTCCACTGGGGGCACCAGTATGATGGGTGCTGGGCATTACCAGGGCACCATGAAGAGAGCGGGGTCTGTGCATAGTATGAAGAGTGTCGGTCGTGGTGTGGATGTTTATGACGGATTGGCCGATGGAACCGCAGATGCTCTTGGCGGGTAATGTAAAATCATCTTTTAACTGATCAGGGCCCATATTCACAAAACATCTTAAGGCTAAAAGTAGCTCGTGTGCGCCACATCTCCAAGTGTAGCTAGTGTAGGTGTGAACTAGTAGGTGTGTTCGACTTGGCGCGAACCGACTGTGCAGACCGATCAGTGTATTACAGTACCATGAGCGCTATAGAGAGCAGACTGCTCCGTGTGCTTTCTAATCGCTCTTGCGGATGTCAAACACTGATCAATCTGCGCCGCACCACTTCTAGTCGAACACACCGGCTAGTGCTGCAGGCTTATTGGCTCACTGACGCTGACGAGATTAACCCCTTAGGTATCGAAATTTGGTACTGAACGACGAGACGTTTTTCGATACTCGATGGTATCGAGGCAATTCGGTCGGTGCCTAAAAAGTATCGAACTCGATACCCAACCCTACTCCTAAGTCACTAAGACCAAGCCACAAACTACCCTAAAATGGCTGTTGCCGGCAATCTGCCTTGGAACGTATACATTTTAGAAATATTTGACGATAATGAGCTTTTATAAAGGCATCATCTTCGGTTTTGAAGGTTATCCCAACTCCAAATTTTCCTTTGATTATTTATTGAATAATACATCACGTGCATAAATTTTAAACTGTATACTAGCATGTGAGTATGTACTACCAGTGACATGTTGGTGTGAACTTTGCATTGTTTACATACAGTACATCTATGACATGGTAGCATTATGGAATCCCTATAATCCCTCTTTAAATATGCCTTAATTATAATTTGTGTGCATTTTAAATAGGGGTGCTCCGATTGATCGGCTACCGAGCGATCACTATCGGCCGATAATCGCTTTGAGATGATTGATCGGCCGTCTCTAAAAAGGCCAATCTCAAAAAAACGATCTCAAGCTGACTCGCGCACTCTCTTTCTCTCTCAAAATGCAAATGGCTTCAAATCACATCGCGTCTGCACTATAAGCGAGCTGCAGGCTACACAGTTGACACATGAATTGTCACTTGCACTATCGAGGCAGTGTCGCATCGTCACTAAAGTTTATACATTTCATTTTTTCTTTTTAATTCTTGCCAGTGTTTAAACCATTCAACGCTCGCATGCTTTCCTGGAGACCGTGCGCTCATGCACACTCACAGCGCACACACATAATGCCAGGTTCACATTACTTTGTTTGCAGTACG
>NW_015546101.1:2679721-2681529 GCF_001515605.1 Sinocyclocheilus anshuiensis | reverse complement strand
TCCTTCCTTTCTGACTTCTTTCCTCTTTGTGTTGTTTCCTTTACTCTGTCTTCATCTAAATGGTCAGACTCCTTGTTACCTAATTTCTATTTTTTTTCTTCACATTATTTTTCTTACTCCACATTATTTTTCTTACTCCACATTATTTTTCTTACTCCTCTTTAAAAAGGGTTCACCCAAAAATGAAAATTCTGGAACGACATGAGGGTGAGTAATTAATGACAGAATTTTCATTTTTGAGTGAACTAACCCTTTAAGTATTTTTTTCTCTTCTTTCCAACTCTGTTCTTTTGTTATACATTCCCTTTCCTTTTTTCCTTAAAGTTTTTTTTTTCCCCCCCCTTTCTTTATTCCTTTCTATCTTATATTGTTTTATTGCTTGTAATAAAGATTTAAATGCAAAAGAAAAGGCAGTAGAGCTGACTGTTTCTGTCAATGGAAAGTTTTAATTTAGAATGTTTATGATCATGTAAGAAAAGTATTTTAAATGTTTTGCTTTAGCAACTTAATATATAAATCTAGAAGTAAATGCAAAAGTAAAAAGCATTGAATAATTGATGAAAGATTGTATTACTGTACTGTGTAAAAAAAAGAATCACAATGCTGAAAAAGCATTTTAAGTAACAATGTTTGGATTTAAAATCAAAATAATGGATAAATGTTGTGTTTGTGGTAAACAGCCACGGATCAGGAGCACACTCCTGTGTGAAAGCACAGTCCGTGCTGCTTCTACCACACATGGACTACATACGCACTGCAAACGGAGTATGTGTGAACCTCACATACAGCTCACAAAATCAGGCTTGCGCTGTGTAAGCTATTGTGCAACAATTACACGATTGTAAAAGCAAAAATGCAGTGCATGATCAAATATTTAGGTGAGATAAATATATATATTTGAAAAATGTCCACCCCTCAAGTGAAAAAAAAAAATCCTCTCACAAGAGTCACCTAAGAGAGGAATTCATTTTCAAAAATGAAATTCAGGCCCTGAATAAATGTCTAAAAATCTTGATTGGATCATCACCATAAATAATTCTACATGATAAAAAGAAGGCTTTAAAAATACCGGTATCGGTGATCATATTGGTATAGTATTGGTATATGGTAAGATACTGCTTTCTGTGATCGGCGATCGGTGATTGGCCTCAAAAATCCAGCTAGCACCCCTACTATTTATATGCATATTCACTAATTATGAGAAGCATACATGTAAGAGGCTGACAATTAGCTGAACACATACTTGTTTAATTAGTGACACTTAGCCTGCATTTTAAAATCTTTATTTGAATGTGGCAACATTTTTATTTTTAAACCTTTTATCTTTACTCTAAAATCTTTCTATTAATAAATCTCTGACAGAGACTATCAGCCAATCACTCTGTGTGCATAGTTAGTAAGCATGCTGACATCATCCGTAGCAACGAGGTCAACCCCGCCCTTACTCTTAGCTTAAGACTTCTCTCTATTCCTTAGTAAAAGTTTGTCTCAGCAGCTTTGTGTATAGGTTTTAAGAGAAAACTCTCTGCTAAAAACTTTTACTGGTATTTAGGACTTCTAACGATTCTAATGGATTCACAAGTTTCAAAATCAATGTTCTAAAGCAGTGGTTCTTAATCCTGTTCCTCGCGTCCCCCTGCCCTGCACATGCTCTGCATCTCTCTGCAGCTCCAACAATGAACTGTTCCAATTATACACTTATTTTCACATAGCTATGAGAAGCGTTAAACACGGACGCGCGTGCAGTTGCCGTACTGTATTAAAGCTTTAATCAGGATAAAACCGTATATTAAAAGCTAACATAAGCA
>NW_015546101.1:2671144-2678678 GCF_001515605.1 Sinocyclocheilus anshuiensis | reverse complement strand
CTTGCACAGGTTCTGCATGATCCTCTTCAATAATATCCTCTGCTTCTCAATCGGGCTCAAAATGATAAGCAATATAGACGACGCCATTGTTTACAATACAACCGGAGCACATGCCGCTGAGGTGAGGGGTGGCACGTTTAGACGCGCACTAGAGGTGCTTTAGCCAATCATAACACACTTGGCTAGCTAACCAATCATAGCCCATCGCCTATTTCTGATGGAGGGGCTTCATAAAAGAAGGAAATGATCATCGTGTTTCTCAGAGAAGGGACAGAGCGGTCTGGAATAAAGGTAAATTATGTGAAAAATAATGCGTTTTTAAAAAAATGAAGCATTAACACATGTTAGACTGCACCCCATAAACACAATCAAGCCTAGAAAAAAAACAGTGAACCACCCCTTTAAGAAAATGTAAATTGATTCCATTTAGTCATGTTCTCTTGCCATATATACAAAATTCAAGCCTATAGGTATATACAACATAGAAGCATTCATACAATGCAATATGCATGATGAGAACTTTTGCTTTAAACACTTGATGATGCATCATGAATTATTAGCAAAAATATGAAACACGTACACAACCTTCAAAAGTATGGGGTTGGTAAGATTTTTGTGTTTTTTTAAATAAATCTCTTTTGCTCACCAAGGCTGCATTTATTTGATAAAAAAAAAAAAAATACAAAAAAACAGTAATATTGTAAAATGTGATTATATTTTAAAATGACTGTTTTCTGTTTTAGTATATTTTAAAATGTAGTTCATACTTGTGATGGCAAAGCTAAAACTTCAGAACGTCAGCAGCCATTACTCCAGTTCTCAGTGTCACATGATTAGGGGTGTAACGATTCACTCAACTCACGATTCGATTCAATTCACGATTTTGATTTCACGATTCGATTTTCTCACAATTTTTTTTAACAAAATGAGATTGAAGGCATTATACAGTAAATGAAAAGGTGTCGTTTTATTAGGCTATTACTGCACGTTTCTTTGTGAAATTGAAATATAACAAAACTAAATTGAAATTTTAAAACAAACCCCAAATCAAACAAGTAAGTTACACAAATAAAATAAATCTCTTAATATGAACAAACTTAAGGCTTTGTCTGTGCTCTTCCAAACAAAGAAGCAGCATACATGCAGCATGAGTAGTTTTTAATCTAAATTAGACTGTATAATTTCGAAATTTGAAGCAAAAACAGAATGGTCTGACATTAGTTTTGTGAAACTATACTACATAAAACATATCTGAACGAAACCGCAGACGAGCTGAATGAGACGCAGATTCACTCGCTGACAGCAGGTGGCGCTCATGAACAGAAATGATACAGTGTTTCCTGGGTTACCGCTGTAAACAAAGAAGAGCTTTATGAACACTACTTTAATATGCATTGTTCAGAGGCAAGATGAAAAGAAAATACCATGTAAACTTTTCTAAAGATAGTCAGTTCCCCTCAGAGATACATTCATATAAACGTCTACTCCAATTGTATCGCCATTTGTTTGGCATCTCAACCGATTTGAATCGTCACTATTTGAATCGATTTTCAACCGGCTCGCGGTTAATCGTTACATCCCTACACATGATCCTTAGAAATCACTCTTAATATGCTGATTTGCTGCTCAAGAAACATTATTATCAAGGTTGTGAAACAGTTGTGGTGCTTAATAGTTTTTGTGGAACCTGTGAAACATTTTTTCAGGATTCTTTGATGAATAGAAAGTTCAAAAAAGAACAGCATTTATTTCAAGTAGAAATATGTAACAATCCAAAAGTATTTACTCTCAATCAATTTAATATATCCTTGCTGGATAAAAGTATTAATTTCTTTAAAAAAAAAAATCTTACTCTGACTTTCCCTAAACTTTTGATGGGTAATGTATTCAATTATGCTTACAAATTAAATATAATTTTATTTAATAAAAAACATATTCAAAATTTTAAGTATATTATATTTATAGAATATATTTTGTAACACTTTCTATTTTGTTTGTGTGAATGAACAGAATCCATAACCTGGACATGACTACAGCAGTCAGTTACCTCTCTTCCACTGATGTTGCTATGCAGATGTTGGGAGCAGCCTACATACAGCATCAGTGTTACCACAGCAATGAAGCCAAGACCATGGTAAAAATATATCATTTATTTATTAGATCAGAAATATACATTTGAAATAAAGGACACTATGGAAATAACACATACTGTACTATGACAGAACTAAGGAAATGAGAATAGAGATCCAATTTTACCTTTATATTTCACACTAGTCGGTGAAACCTCATGCACTTATGAATGTCCTTGTGAAAGATATCCAATAATGTTATGATTTTTCCAAATAACCACTAATATTTGATTTTTTTTAAACTTCGAAACATTTCACAATTCAGTCGAAATCAACAACAAAATGATATCATATGTTTTAACGTTGTGATTGGTTACAGTGTCATTTTTTCGATTTCCTTGGGGTCCATCCTGGGCAGACAGCAATTTTTGCTTAAGTATATTATCGAGGCTTTCAGTCCAGGGCAGCAACAAAGCTCTGTTTGGACAGGATTAGAGGGCGTACACACAGGATGTGTTCTTCCTTTCAAAAGCAGCTAGATGAAGTGCATCCTACAGGAACAGAATGCCGGGCCTAGTGATGTGTTTTAAAAAGTTGAACTCTTGTGAACTTCACACTTTGTCTAAAAATCTCAAAGCTCATGGCCCGAGACACTGAAGAAACAGGCAGCAGCAACCAAAGACTGATGCATAAGTACAATAACCCATTGTGCAAAAAATAGCGCAGAATGAATCCTCCTCAAAGATTGATTTATCTGTTGAGTGCTCGAGTAGACAAAATGACCAAAAATCCTTTTAAAGTCTATAAACATAAACCATGTTCAAGGGAAGGAATTAAGACAAATAGACAACTCTACAACAAAAAGTATATCACGTGAAGTTTGTTTAAAAAAAAATTTTGTTGTCAGCAAAATATATATTTGCATAATTAATGGAGCATGGTAAAGCTCAAGGCTAAGCTGATTTTCCGTCTCTATTGTTATATGTTATACTCAAGCCAGATGGAGAGAATACCTTCACCCTGCCTTTAATCTTTATCCTGGACCTCAGGGGGCAGAACATTCCGCCTGAGAGCACATGATGGCAAAACACAGACAGATGTCTGAGCAGGTTGCCATGTTGTGCTGAAAAAAGTGTTCAAGAGATTAACGATTTTTGTCTATGAAGTGTGAAACACAAAAATGGGATTCAGAGACATGGGATCACTTAGGAATCAGGATATTTCTCACAGAGCTAAAGTAGATGTTTTTCTTGATGCACAGGTGCGCAGTTTGAAGGGCATCTCAGCATTAGTACAGCTGTTTAGCAGTGAGAACCAAGAAGTTCAGCGCTATGCGACAGGTGCTACACGCAACCTCATCTACGAGAATATGGACAACAAGACAGCACTTATCGAAGCTGGTGGAATTAGCAAACTAATTGGTGCTTTAAGAGAACCCGATGATGAACTACGCAAAAATATCACAGGTATGTTTGTGTGAGTTTTGTTTTTCAGAGCAAGGCAAATTTTTGGACTGTGAACTTCACTTTGCAAATACAAAGTGGCACGCATGTCTTAGCTAGAAGTCAAGTATATACATCAGTATTGTTTTAGTCCAGAAATTCCACCTGCATCATTCGGGTGATTTTTAAGTGCCAAGCAGAATTGTCAGCGCAGACAGGAAGAGAGCTAAGCGGAACAGTGAGCGAGTGTATTTGGAGAAACAGAGAGAACAGAAAAGAAAAAAGTGGTCTGGCTGTTTCCTGGAATCGCTCTAAGTCTCAGATGCAGTGGGAAGTAGACTCCCAGAGGCCTTTGTGCTTTGTGAGCTCTGCTATCACCCCCACCCCCTCACGCACCCACACGCACTTAGTAAACAATCCTTGACATTCTTTCCTGCTGGACTCAGGGTTGCCAGGTCTCTTAGTGACATTTCATGACTTGTACACTTAACTGTGTTGGCCTTAAAACCTCACAAGTCACTAGCAGCTTAGTGCTCTGTGTAGTAAACATCCCCATACTAAATAACATTTGAGAACTTAGACTATAAATGTAAATGTGCTGTTGTTTTTAAAATAATTTTTATACATATTAATCACACATTAACATATTATTCTTGATTAATATAGATATTTCTACTAGATTACTGCTTATAATATGTGCAGTAGTTCTCAATTATGCACTTTTTGCAGCATTTGAATTTGAATGCTTGACTACTACTTTACCATGACTGGGCGGTCATATGTTTAAAATATTCATCCCTGCAATGTCAGTTCGTCAATTATTTTCATAATGAAATGAATAAACATGTTTTAAATTTTGAAATGCATTTTTTTTTTACATAAATCCATTTAGATTTATGAATGAATTATTTTGTCTGAATGGCAGAAATCCACATGATTTTTTATTAGAATTTTTTACAAACCACATGGTTTAGGTGGTGAAATTGGATTAAAGTAATTTTTTGGGATACATATATGTAGATACAAAGTATGCTGTAGTAGTGGAAGATGAGATTTAAAAAAAAAAAAAAACAACCTTTATATATATATATATACATATATATGATATAACTAAAATGTAATAGGCTATTAGTTGTTACACTCCATCAGCATTTACGAATATATGCTATATTTATATGCAAAAAGCTAAACTCATTAAAGAGGACTAAACATTTTAAATTATAAGTGTCTTTGACAAATCTCTCTCTCTCTCTCTCTCTCTCTCTCTCTCTCTCTCTCTCTCTTGGTCTCTGTAGGGATTTTGTGGAACCTGTCTTCTAAAGACAGTTTGAAGGAGAGGCTGGCCAGAGAGAGTTTGTCTGAGCTGACAGAGAGAGTGCTGGTGCCTCTGTCAGGCGGAGGAGATGCTGGTGTCATTCAACAGAGTGCGTCTGAGGCTGATATTTTCTACAACACCACAGGTTGCCTCAGGTACAGACCTCACATATACATGCATGCATTTAAATGCATTTGAGTTCTATGCATGCACAGCATAGTTAAAAATTAACTAGAGCATGGGGCACAAATGTCAGCGAATTTAATAAAAAGCCCCAGATATTTCAATTGTGGGAGCATAAAATGTATCCAAAATGAATGCTTAATTTTAACATTAAAAAAAATAAAATTATAAATTGTATATTTCAGAATATACAACATATATATATTTCAGCCTGTTATTGTGCATAATGTCAGGTACTTGTATATTTGTTAAAAATGTACCTGAAATAAAGCAAGAGTTAATGCACTGTACACACAATCACTCACATGCTTTCAATGGTTAACAACCTCAAATATGAATGTTTATGGCTGATGTTTATTGATGTTTATAATGTTACTGATGTTTATTATTATGTTTATTATTAATGGTTTTTGCCACCTTTTTGTAATATACAAGTTTGTAAAAGATGCCATACAAAGAGTATACAACGTGTAAGAGTTCCCGCTGGAAAGATTTATAGACACAATAAAGATTAACCTCCTAAAAATATTTTAACACAAATGCATGAAATAAAACATCTTGACATGTTAACAACACCCCTTTATATGCATTGAAGGAACCTGAGCTCAGTGAATGAAAGAACCAGGCAGCAGATGCGGGAAACGCGAGGGCTGGTAGACTCTCTGGTTGGATACATCGAAAACTCCCTACAGGAGGGAAAAGGAGAGGACAAGGTCAGACCTGGGAATTGACATTCAAATGTTGTGCTTGCTAATATGCTAGCCTTGAGCCAGTGCACAAAGTGCATCTTTGCCAGTTGAAAACCATTCTAGATCTACATTAGTTCTCACATGGCAATTAGAAAACAATTGTTATCTATAAATCTATATAAATCAAATATAGTCAAATATAGATATATAATCAAAACATCATTTACAAAAGCATTTGAAATCCTCATTCTGTAATTCTGTGCCTCTAGGGTGTAGAAAACTGTGTGTGTGTCCTGCGCAACCTGTCGTACCAGCTGTACTCTGAGATCCCTGCTTCAGTTCAGATGCGTTTGGAAGGACCCACTCGAGCACAGGACACGCGGCACAACGACCCCATCAGCTGCTTCACACCACAGAGCAAGAAAGCAAAAGATGTCAGTCACTCACCCACAATCTGCTATCACATCAACATACATTTTAACGTATTAGCAATATTATTAAACTTACTTTCCTTTCACATATTATGTATTTTATATTGTTCACATTTGATTTTTCCCAAACCTAATCTAATATTTCCCGAAATTATTTGTTGACATTTTTTTTATTTTACAACAATATATCCTTTTTTATATAGGATATTCTTTGAATATACAGTATATTGTAAATAATAATACATACTCTACCATTGAACGTTTTAAGAACGGGGCGATTTTTTAAATGTTTTTAAAAGAAATCACTTATGCTCATAAGGCTATATTTATTTGATCAAAATATAGTAAAAACAATATTATTGTGAAATATTATTACAATTTAGAATAACCGTTTTCTGTTTTAATATTTTTTAGAAAAATGTATTTTTGTTGTAGGAAATCAGAATTTTCAGCAGCCATTACTCCATTCTTCAATATCACATTATCTTCCAGAAATCATTCTATCATTTTTTATTGTTATATTATATTATTATAAATATTGAAAACAGTTGTGCTGCTTAATATTTCTGTGGAAGCAATAATACACTTTTTTCAGAATTTTGTTGATGAATAGGAATTTAAAAAGAGCAGCATTTATTTGAAACTTTACTTTCATTTTTTTTGCAGCACTATAAATGTCTTTACTGTCACTTTTGATCAATTTCATGCGTCCTTGCTAAAATAAATTTTTAATTTCTTGAAAACAAAAAATTTCTTACTGACCTCAAACCTTTGAAGAGTTAGTGTAATTATCTCTCCAGTGCAATAGACAGAGGTATTATACTTCATATCTGCAGTCTGTCATTAATGAGTTATAATGTGTCCCATCAGAGGAATCAAGACCTGAGCACCTTCTCTGAAGTGGCACGAGTCCCGAAAGGAACAGATTGGCTGTGGCACCCTCAGATAGTCGCTCTGTACAACCGCATCCTGCAGAACACCGAAACAAACACAGCCACATGTGAGGGAGCGGCGGGAGCCCTGCAGAACATCACAGCGGGCGACAGCAGGGTGAGATACCAGATACGACACTGAACTTCCTCATATTTCATCTAATTTGTGAGTCGTAATCATATGTAACGTTAGGGCTGGGCGGTATACCGGTTCATACCGAATACCGGTGTTTATTTTTCTTATGATATTAATTTTTACAATACCGCAATACGTATGTCGTTTAAACAACGTTCGGAACACTGTTTGAGAGGGGTCCCTTTTCACTGTTAGTGCAACAGTGAAAAGGGTCTCTTAGTAACGCATACAGCGGTGTCCTTGCCACAGTGTGTGGCAAGGACACCGCTGTATGCGTTACTAAGCGTGAAATCTTCGAAACTGAAGCTGTAGAACTAGTAGAACGGGATGATACAAA
>NW_015546101.1:2652332-2670607 GCF_001515605.1 Sinocyclocheilus anshuiensis | reverse complement strand
ATGTATTAAAAGGGGTCGTGTTTAGTCACTATTTAGTGTGGTATTTTTTGACAATATTCACTCATCATGACAGTAGAATAGGGCATTCTAAGTCAATATACTGCAGTATTTCTTCTCTCAATCATTAGAAAATATGGTTAACACCCGGTCATGCATGAAAAAAAAATACCGTCATATACCGTGAAACCGGTATAATTTTGAAAAATACCGTGATATAAATTTTTGGTCATACCACCCAGCACTATGTAACGTAATCTTAATAGTAGCTGAATGTGTCACTTTTATCTCTGTTATTTATCACTTTTAGTGCTCCAGTGTGCTCTTAAACTCTTATTCATTTTGCATGTTTCTCTTTATTTTTCCATCCCATTTCTCGCTGTTCTCCTACACTCTTAAAAATCAAGGTTATTCAGTGACATCTCTGTAAAATCCCCCATCTGGAACCTTTATTTTTAAGAGTGCGTGTGTCTTTGTGTTTTATCTGGCAGACTGTATAACTGATTGCTCTCTGTCTCTCTTGTTTTCCTTCACTCACCATTTTCCTTTGTTCTTTCTTAGTGGGCCTCTGTGTTGTGTCGTGTGGCGCTGGAGCAGGAGCGGATGTTGCCGGTGATTCTCGACCTGTTGCGAAACCCCACAGATGCCGAGCTCCGTTCTCTCACAGGTCTGCTGAGGAACCTCTCCCGACACTGCAAAAACAAAGCTGATATGGGTTAGTGAATGACTTTCTGCTCCAGCTCTCTGGCTTTAATCACATCTTAATGTGTAAAACACCCCAGCCAAGATTTCAAAATTCTGGCAAAAAAAATGTCTAAATCAGCAAAAACCTACATGAAGTGTTGTGCAAGGCGATAACTGAAAAACCCTCTGACAATCTGTATTTTTATTCTCACTTCCCAGAGTGCACCGTTCCCCCTCATAGTATTAAATGGAATTCTTACACATTGTTTTTACTCCCACACATTCTTTTCAGCTCCCATCAGACTCATACTTGTGTCATTTCCAGTATCCGCTGCCGCCCGTTTATCCCCACCCTGACCTCAGTTCTCTGCTTCACTATAATCCACCCCCGCTGGGCCACAGGACGCCCGTTTAGTCACACTACACACATATCATTCACTGTTTTTGTTTGTGCAATTCCAGCTAAATTTGTAATTGCTTCCTATCCATAGCTACCAAAGTGGTGAATATTCTTGTGAACAAACTCCCCAGTGATGGGCATCAGAAAGAACCTTCTAGTGAGGTGGTGGTCAACATCTGTGGGGTTCTCAACAACCTGGTTACAGGAAGCTCTCTAGCTGCGAGAGATATCACTTACTTTGATGGACTACCCAAGCTGGTCAGCATTAAGACATGTCATGACAACAGGTTGGGGAAAGTTACTTTTAAAAGTAATGCATTACAATATTGCGTTACTTCCTAAAAAAGTAACTAATTACGCTACTTAGTTACTTTTTATTGAAAGTAATGCGGTACGTTACTTTTGCGTTACTTTTTATATCTGGGCTGGGCCTGCTTGTTTGCTTTTAATATAAAAAGTTCTGTTTTTGGCAAATATAAAAGCCCTTTCACACCAAAAGCCTCAGGCTGAAGGAAATGTAAATTCACGTCTGTAGAGTAGAACACAGAAGAAGAAGGTTCAACACTCTTCAGCAATAAAAAAAAAAAAGAAGAAATGTTAGTTTATCTTGTGGAATTTTTGCTTATTAGTGTGGTAGCAAATTGGTTAATAAAATGGGATTAAATACATAAAGGATATTTGTATCCCTTACAGAAAAACCACATGAATTTCACATGTGCAAAAACACATGTGGTCACATACACATGTGATTCTGCACATGTGAAAACATGTGAAAATCACATGTGAAACATGTGCTTTGCACGTAGGAAATGTGTGCTTTACACATGGGAAATGTGTATTTTTGGAACATTTTCAAACACATGAGATCACATGTGAAACACATGTATATTCTAATGTGAAACCCATGGTACTTTCCTATGTGAAACCCGTGTGAAACACATGGGATCACATGTGGAAAACGTGAAATTCTTGTGGTTTTTCTGTAAGGGATTATTTAACATATTTAATTATTGCAGCTTTGAGTCATATTCTGAGTTGCTTTTAACTGTTTTTATTAATTTTTATTAAACTACATTTTTTTTTTGTGAGTGAGATGAATTAATGCATGTTCACATTTATTCTAGAACTAAAGTAACATCTTACTCCTGATTTCTCTCAACATGGGGACAGGAGAGCTTTCAATCAATAAATGGGAAAAAAAGTAACTGGCATTACTTATTTGAAAAAGTAACTCAGATATTTTCTTGTAAATTAAAAAGTAATGCGTTACTTTACTAGTTACTTGAAAAAAGTAATCTGATTACGTAACTCGCATTACTTGTAATGCGTTACCCCAACACTGATCATGACAGTAAATGCATTAATAATGTTACTAAAAAGTTTTATTTCAAATAAATTCAGTTCCTATGAACTTTCTACTCCTAAAAGTGAAAAGAGCAAGACGTACTTAAAAGCTGATTGGCTTGAATTGTTACCTCTGCTAGTAATTGGTTATATATGCAAAAGGAGAAAAAAAAGAGCATGTCACAAATGTGAATATTTTCATTTGTGAGTAAAAGCTACATCTGGCTGAATCTGGCCAAAAGATGGGATTGGAGGTGCTAGTGTAAGAATTGGCTTTTGATAACCCATATTTATTGTCCACTATTCTGAATATTGGATCTTTTATGGAGGCCCCCCCAACGTTTATGGTGCTTACAGCCCTGTTACTTTAAACCTGAAGTGAGAAAGTATCATTTCTTTGACGTTCAGCTGTGACCCAACTGATATGATAAGAAATCAGCAAAGTTTCTTGAATGTTCAGGCACAAATCATACTATAAATGATCCGTTTATATTGGACCTCACCTACCATCTCTCATAGCACTACTGTTGTAATATAGACTACATGCTGTTGCATTATTTAGCTGTTTAATCAAGGGCACAATGTCCCAGCATTGCTTCTCACGTTTCTCCCTTCTTATTCTGTCCCAGTCCTGGGAAGCTGAAAGCCGCCAGGGCCGCCTCCACCGTTCTGTCCAACATGTTTCAGTACACCAAACTTCACAAAGATTACAAACAGGTGAGTCTCAGTGTAAAACCCAGCTAAAAAAGCACAAATGACTGTGTAACTGTTCAGAGTCGCAAGTAGTAGGCGTGTGCCAAAAGCCTCTTCTCTGTAATTTGATATGAAAATGGATACCTTACTGTATACAGACTTTGCACTGATGGGTATTGAGTGTATTTGCTTACCAAGTATCAGCCTGCTTGGCCAATGGTCAACTGTTTTTTTTTTATGGCAAGTCGATAAAAATAGGCGGTTACAGTGTATGAATAGCTCAGTTAAGGATACTGTAAAGCTGTTCAGATGCTCTCCTAAGTGATATCAGCTCTCTCAGTCAGTTATATAACTGAGCTGGAAAAATATTTACCTACAACCCATTACTGATTATCAGACACAACACTTCTGTCTTTTCTGTTTTTACTGTTAAAATGACTTTTCTTTTCTCATGTCTTTAATTATATTGGAGCATGTTTACAACAAAATGAATTTACTCAAGCAGGACTGTAAACATCCCCCCCCCCCAAAAAAAGTATCATGGGTGTCAGACATGTCATTTAACGGTTTTGTTATATTAAATAGTTAAAGCCTAGTCACATTGACTAGTTACACAGAAAGATACTGTTTGACTCATATGTGACTAACCATAAGTCCTTGTACAGCATGATATTCAAATATAAAATTAATACCACAATAAACTGAATGAATGTGCAGAAAAAAATAGCTAGATTTTGTGATCAGAATGTGATCGGAAGTACAAATTGGATTATATATTTGTACTTCCGATCACATTCTGATCACAGAATCTAGCACAGGTATACTCATAGATATCTAGTAGTAGCCTAAACAAAACTTTTTGATTCCAAGTACCTCACAAACTGTACAATCCGGTGATTTTATTCTTTCTTGGAAGCACTCATTGTTGCAGGCCAGTACTTTGTTACCAAATAGGCTTTTTTTTTTTTTTTTTTACCAGCTCTTGCCATTTTTATGTGTAGTGTGCATCAGATGGTCAGTAAATGAACTGTGGGCAGTTCATGTGTTTGCGGCTAAGACTAGTTAAAGTCTGTTGCCTGTCTGTGGTGTTCAGAATGTCATTGGTCAGATGTGAAATGGTCCATGTGAAATGTGATAGTGGAATGCATGATGTTCCATTTTGATGTAAGTTTGGGCAACTTCCTTTCCATCACCTTATACAATGTACCAATTTCAGCATTATATGACTACTATCTTTTATATTTAGCCTGTTATATACTACCAATTTAGAATTGCTACTAAATTCTCTTTTTCTGTTTTTTTTTTTTACAGAAAGGGTTCACAAGACGAGATTTCACAGATATGACCATCTAATCTCTGTCCATGACTTAGTGCTAAACTCATTGGACAAGATGGCATTAGACGTCCATGGGATTTTACATATCTTTACCACCAAAGTCACAAGAGAAATGCAATCAGCCTATTTCGCTCAAACACACAAACACACACACACACACACACACACACACACACACACACACACACATATTGTGACCTGTAGTGGAGTGAGTGAACTCTAAAGTTTTTACTAGAGTATAAATTATAGCCAGCGGCACCCTTAAGTATTACAACATGCCGGAGATATAGAAGCATGCTTGCAGAGCACTAAGTCTAACAGACAGGCCGAAATGCACACTTGTGTGTGTGGTTGAATGGTTAAATTAATGATATGAACCTGAGGCCTGTTTGAGAGAAGGCAGCGTATAGACATGAAACATTAACAGCCATTAGTTCCTTTAGCAACACCTTACTCCAAAGACTAACTCATTTTCATCAGACCTGCTTCTTTTACATAGATTTGAAATATAAGCCTGTCCAGCTTATCCAGCTTATCCTAAATATATATTTTTGTATTTTGCACACAGAAATTCACAGTTTAAAGGCTATAATCATGAAGTCTAGAAAGAGACACTGAAATGAACTGTGAACTAAAATGTTGTAGCTGTTTACAACTAAAGAAACAGATTTAGTTGGTTTTGCAATAAATATATGCAATTTTTGCTTTCCATGTAACACTGCTGCAGGCTGTTGTGGTTGTTACAGTTATATTAGCCTTGGATTTTGAGTGCAAAAGTGGATATGAATGACATTATATCTGAAATAAACCTTTGAAGTTAAGTATCTTGTTAAAGCCTTACTCTGAAAGCACAATTATGACAAACGTATTGCCATATGAAATAAATGCATATTTGAACATTTGTATAAGTAATTTCCAGAGAATTGTGTAGCAAAATTATTTCCTGCCTTGTTGTGTGCCACTTGCAAAGACTAAACAAATAACCACCAATGATTTTGATACTTTCTTGAAAAAAAATCAATTCTCAAGTTTGATGTGCACGCAATTTTATTTTCCACCTCACACAAATATAACACATGAACTACATTGCTTTCAGTTTCTTGTGCTTTAATGTACTTTATCTCCTTCCCTCTCTCCTTTTCTTCAGAATCTCCCTCTTTCTGCATCTATTGAGTCAATCCTTTTTTTTTTCTCCAGGGGAATTTTAAGGGAACTGATACAAAAAAAAAGTATTGTGCATGCTTACCTCTTTTCTTCTTTTTTGGAAGGCTTCTTGAGGCCAATGGCTGATAGGTTGGAATTCATTATGGGTCAGTGTACAATTGTGGTCTTTATTTGAGTGCATAGGAACATCCTGAGCAACCACTGACCAAAACGGCTCTCTCTTCAATATAGAGACAGAATTGTAAAACACTGACAAAGAGCTTTGGCCTAACTTTACTCAGAGAGACAGAGTTCAGTGGATGAAGAGAGGGAGAGAACAGAGAGTGCAATGTTTGTTTTTAAAGATCTTCTGCCAAGCATTTTCCTAACAGAGAACTGGTTCTAACTGTTTACTCTCTAAACATTAAAGACAAAAAAATCTCAAAGACAGAAGTAAAATTTATCTGCAAGAGGAAAATGGTCATTTAAAATGAAGATTAAGACCTTTAATGTCTCTAAATTACAAAGGCACTTCACATTTTATGCATATCTGGTTTAAGTGGTATGAGCCAAGTATATTTGGCTGAACAGAGAAGCCCAACGCAGCCACAGAAATATGCACACATGAAATTACTCAGTTCCATGTGTGTGACCCAGCAACACTTAGAGGAAGCAGTGGTTAAAAAAAGTACTGTAAAAAATCTGCCGTTTTATATAAAAAGAGTGAATGCATACATTCCATTACAAGATGAGACACATCTGTCTCATCTCACTTCCATATATCTTCAAATAGTAGATAAAAAAAAAGTAAGATATATTGATATTTTAGGAAGATTTATGAATATTCCAAGACGGCAAACAACAAGGAAAGAACAACAACATCCAAACATTCCATTTACTATTATTTCTACTATTAAATTATTGCAAAATTATGTAGAGGGAAGTAACCTAATATAACTTGGCTTATCTTAAGCAACTGAGAGAATAAGACAAAACACATTGGTCAAAAGTAACTAATGGAATGTCTTTGTGCAATAGAAGTTATCATTCTTTGTCTGAAGCAGCACAGCAGTGTAGACATGCATGTCTACTGACACTTTATGGAGGAAAAAATGTTGACCGTTTTATTTCAACTTAAACATTTATTTCACCCCATTACTTCATTCCTGGAACACAATTAATGAGTACATTAATAGGACCGTATCAAAAATACAATATCAAAATATATTTATATTTAATGAGAACGACAGTTGTTTAGAAAGCCATGGACAGCACTGTAAAGAGCATAACACATTTCTTACTTCTTAAAAGTAAACACCAAAACATATAAATATATCCTGTTAAAATATTCTTCTAGGCAACATAAATCATCATAAAATAATTTTTTGGCCAACAAAATTAATGGATACTTTTAGGCTTGTTGGACTTTTTCATACTAATAAACTGTTTGATTTTACATTTTCACAGGCAAAAGGCAAATTTTCTTTCATTTCTCAGAAACAATTTATGATGCAACCAAAAAAAATGTATGGTGCATCCCTCTGAAGCAGAGCAAATATGACTCATCTTGAGGGAAAACTGTAAACTGCAAAGAGAGCAAAGCTCCAATAATGGCTCTCAAAGTAGTGAAGTGAAGAGATACATCCCACGTATGGATGCAAGTGAGAATGATCCCAGTCAAAAACAGAAATCTTCAGTGTGTAAAGTCTTGTTGTGCACATGGAAGTCAAGTTTTCAAATCTCTGATATAAAAGAATCTGGTTTGAAACCTTCATCGTTCACACCTCAGTGCATCTGCTGTTATAGATTGCATTTGCTTCCCTGTTAGAGACAGAAAAACAAGAACAGTTAATAAGCACCACACTCTCTGTTGAGGCTTATAACTGGACTCCTAAATATTTTAATATAACTTTACAACAATGCAAAGCAGTGAGAAAGAGTTATATCTCAGTCACATGAAAATACTTACTGAAGTTCCTTTTTCAGTCTTCTCAGTTTGTCGTCTAGCCTGTCGTTCTTCACTCTGATGGGACTGTCAGGTATAAACCAGGCAGCGATAAATTTGCACATCACCACTACATGCTGAGTGGAGAGAAGCACAGGAGATCTCAGACAATGTTTAACCAAAAATCAACACAGTAACGCGTTAAAAGATAAATAAAACAGAAAGTTAAGTTAAAGGTCCCCTGAAATGCTTAGAAACACGCAGCATTACTCTGTGTGTTGACGTCATTTGAACTGAAACAGTAAGACAGGGCGGGGACATATCAAGCAGCCCCGCCCCTTTTTAAAATAGCCAATAGCGTTCGTTTATATCACCGCTTGGGCTAGAGCCGTTGAAGTTGAGCCGTTTTGGCGGAAGTGACGAACTGCAAGCTTTGAATGCTTATATCTTCTAAATGCGAATTGTGTCACTGTTTTGAAGCACACTGCCTTATAGATAACCTTAAGACTAACATATTGATACTAACACCCAAAAAACTTTCATTTTGATTTCATGGGGACTCTAAATAGCTCTAATATTTGTACCTCGAACAGAATAACAAAGGCAAAGCGGAGTGCCAGAATGAGCCAAAACTGAGAGGTGAGACTCTGGTCTTCATCATTGCGGTAGTCTTTGTAACTGTAGAATACACAATACACATTCAATGCAATGACACTGTATGACATGAAGCATTCCCTTATTGAACAAACCAATCAAGTTCATCTGCATTATTAAAAGGTACATCAAAACCAACAAAACAAGTGTCACCTGCACTGCGTAATATTATATCCATTCACTATCAAATCCTTGAAGTCCTCTCTCACTTTGTCATTGGACATGAATGCTGTTGCCAGAGTGTTGTTGATGTATCCTGTCATACAGCTATCAGACAAAATAAATGTACTCATTACAGCAGTAATCTAGCGTCATATATACGAACAAACTTTTTGATTTGACACTTCTTTGCCAATAAGTTGTGGTGAGATGAAAAGGTGGAAAACACTGTTTGTTTGGTTTACTACTCACTCCATGCTTGTACTATTGCTGGTAGCACAAGGTCCATAATGATAACGATACACCAGACGGGGAATGAAGTCAGAGGAAATCCCAATCACTAGTCCATTAGCAATGACAGCCATCACCCCGACAGCTTCTAATATTCTAGTCCACACACCTGCCAGAGGAGAATACATGGCACAATGTGTTTACTTGATGCTGAAAACTGACGTACACATCATCATCACTGCACAAATACAGTAACTATTCACCGATGTCATTTGTCTTTTTGGGCACTAGGCGGCGCTCAAGGCTGACCATCTTGATGGCATCCAGTCTGATCTCAAATATGTTATTGATAAGAGCCAATAAGGGAGCCAGAGGGAACGCAGCCACAAAAATAGTGGTGAAACTGAACTGAAGAACTAATGACACAGAGAACAGTACAGGTTAGTGGATGACTTGTGAACATTACCACAAATAAAGCATGTGGCTTTACTGTAAAGTTCACTCAAACAAATGTCAAAATATAACTAAAATAAATCTTTGCAATCCAAAAATGATATTACAGTAAACAAATTGGTTGTTATTGGTAAGTCAGCGGTGCTGTAAAACTAGTTTGTGCTGAAAACAGGTAATCGAGAGAGATACGAACCCATTTCCAAAAACTCATTAAACAAGCTGAAAGCATTAACATCATTCAGGTCGTAGTTGTCCAGCCAACTACGAAGCTTGCAGAGGTCACATAGGTTGAAGTTGCCCTCCTCCTCTCGACATGCCTTCCGGTAACAGTTACCACACTTTCTGCGCATCTTCTTGGCTTTCGTCCGCCTAAAACAGAGCTTTAACCAGCTGTGGCCACAAACAAAGGAAAAGAAGCAGAGATAGAAAATGAGAGCGAAATCCAAGAAGTCCAATAAGCACTGTCATTTTTTTCTGCAATCTGGAAAAATATGAGGATTTTATCTTGTTTGGTTTTAGTGCATACAGTATTTCAGAAAACACTTACGGCACTGTGAACTCAAATATGTTGTTGATTGTTTGTTTGAGCACCAGAATAACAGCCATCTGGATGAAGAGGTCTGTAAGGCAGCCACTTGGATGACACTAAATCAAAGAAATATTTGTTTGCAGTTAGATTAGAATCACACTTTGAATAAGTATCTGACAAATGCATAAATATAGCTAAATAAGCATTTCTAAATATAAATGTACATATAATGTACAGTAATACTGGCATGACTTTCACCTCTTCTAGTCTCCATTTTCCTGCAATTCGAACATAGTTTCCTGGATAGCCATTGATCCTAAGTACAGCATAAAGAGACACTTTGAATAGCCTGCCATAAGAGTAAATAACTACAAAAGCACATACGCACAATTACCTTCCTAGAAAGAACGCCACATAAAATAGAGATGAGAAGAGAGTAAAGAATTGAAATGTGAACATCTTCACTGTGAAGTGCTTCTCTGTGGCTGCAAAAGAGCGGGTCTTTTCTGCAAATAAACAGTAATTACATATTGGTACCAGTAGTTTGTCAGTTTATTAATGTAATTGATTTTATGTAAAAAAATATTTAATACCCACCAAACTCACACAGTTTAAATGCCACAATTTTGTTGACCTGAAAAGAAACAAATGTATTATTTTCTTCCAGAATGTTCATTAACAAGCAAATGTTTTATTCTCATTAGACAGTTTTCTATCAGTACTTACCCGAGTCATAACCTGAATAGTAATGTAGTGCAGCACTGCTCCAGATAACATGGCTATTGTGGTAGCATGATCACGGAAAAAGTCCCACTCACTTTGGGACAACAATATTGCAGTTAAAACACGGCAGATGACCAGAGCATGGGCCAGACCTATGATCACCACCAACTGAACACAATGAAGATAAGATATTATTTTTTACATTACTTGTTTATGTGTGTGTGTGTGTGTGTGTGTATATAGTAAAACTAAAATTAAAAAAAGTTTCTCACCACTAATGTAACCAAAAGAAGCACCACGATGCTGCGCAGGTAGGAATGTCTGAACTCTTTTGGCTTACACTGAGGGTTATTTACAATCTCCAAAATCAATTCTTCCTGTGGACAGATCAAGTTGTTTGGCTCCATTAGAAGATGCACATTAAATATGCTAAAAGTGATGATGAGAAAAAAGTAATGACCCTACCTCCTCCTCGCACCAGTCAAACACTTTCCACTTTGACACATGCAGAGCTCGATGTCTCTTCCACAGCTCCAAGAACAGGGTTGCTAGTCAAACAACATCACAGTACTTCAGTATCTATGTCATAGCACATAGGAATTTGTATTTCATTTTTGCTAAATGGGGAAAAACTCACCCCAAATTGCCATGAACATGGCAAAAGCCACTGTCCCTTCATTGTCAAATAGTTGGCTCACCTGTTTGTAAGCATTTACACTATCGTCAAGACAACACAGAAATGCACTGACAGATAATAGTGCCATTTATTCTGAATACACACTACCGTTCAAACGTTTGGGGTCAGGAAGATTAGTAAGACTTTAATAAAGACATTTATAATGTTACAAAATATTTCTTATTCAAATAAACGCTGTTCTTTTGACATTTCTATTTATCAAAGAATTCTGAAAAAAAAAATATTAAGCAGCAGAACTGTTTCCAAATCAGCATATTAGAATCATTTCTGAAGGATAATGTGACACTGAAGACTGGATAATAATAGCTGCTGAAAATGTAGCTTTGCCACCACAGGAAATTTCATTTTAAAATATATTAAAATAGAAAACAGTTATTTCAATTGTAATATTATTTCACAGTATTATTGTTTTTACTGTATTTTTGATCAAATAAATGCAGACTTGGTCATCATAAGAGACTTTTTCAAAAATCTTACCAACACCTAACTTTGAACGATAGTGTCCGATACTATTCAGCCCTTTTCAACACAATTACCTGTTGCATATATACACACAACAATTAATAGTGTCGAAAAGTACTGAATTATAATTAAACTGCGACTTGTTTATTCACTGACCTTGGCATTTGTACAGGTGTCAGACAGGTTCCACATGCTGCATCTTATGTCACATCTTGGACACATGGTGATGTTGGAGTCACAGACTTCATGACTGTAAGAAAACACCACAATTTAGAGATAATTGGGTGTAGATTAAAATCGGATTAGTCGGTCTGAATCTGATCTGTCATCTGTCTCTACACCTCAACACTCACGTGAATCTCTTTGCTCTAAATATACTCACATGAGCGGACTTGTATTGAAGAAGGCAAGGCCATACAAGAACACAACAATACCAATAACAGCTGCAGGGACGAGCATGCGCGTGTACCAGCCCAGCCACAGGTAATACAGTGCCACTTTCTCCCCGAAATAGTCCCTAAAAATTACATGTGCAAACAGACAGTGTTAAAAAAAATGATAACGATCAAGGTAGAACAAGATAAGATAAAACAAGGAGAACTTACTTGATATCAGTCACAGGCTGTTGAAAAAGCTTCATTACTGCAAACCAGCTTGCCCACTTCTTCCTTAGTTTTTTCTGCTCTTTTTTCTAAAGAGACGAGTCAACAATGTTTAACACAACTTTTTAAAATAAAAAGCTCAGATATTTATGATTTCCTTGTCTTTCAGCCCTTATTTGTTACATTCATCTACACTGAAGCCATTTACCTCATGCAGACAGAAGATGGACTCAAAAGCACCTTGACACAGCAGGTCTCTAAGGCCCTCTTGCAGTGTAAAACAGTCGATAGAGACATTGATTATATTAGAGAGGCTCAGTCCTCGTCCCTTTAATATTTCTTAAAACAAACTGAACATGGATGGGTGTTTCTATTTATTTCTGAGGCTTTTTAATATGTGCTTAAGCAAACACTTTTAGATTCAATTTAGTATCACGTTATACCCATTTTATCTAAAGCTGTTTTGGTAGACTAAGTGTTTGAAAGGCTTAAAGATGAAAACTAAATCTTACAACCAGTTTGGGGTAAGTAAGATTTACTTAGTTTTTGAAAGATATAAATACATTTATTCAGCAAGGATGCATTAAAGGGATATAGTTCACTAATATAGACTAAATGATGACAGAATTTTCATTTTTGGGTGAACTATCCCTTTAAATTGATCAAAAGGGACAATAAAGACATTTATAACGTTACAAAAAAATTCTTCAAATAAAGGGAGTTCGTTTGAACTTCTTATACATCAAAAATACGAGAAAAAAAATGTATCACAGTTTCCACAAAAATATTAAGCAGCACAAATGAATTCAACATTTATAATAATATGAAATGTTTCTTGAGCAGCAAATCAGCATATTAGAATGATTTTCAATGGATCATGTGACACTGAAGACTGGAATAATGGCTGCTACAAAATTCAGCTTTGCCATCACAGGAATAAATTACATTTTAAAATATATTAAAAGAGAAAACAGTCATTTTTAATGTTAATAATATTTCACAATATTACAGTTTTTACTGTATTTTGATCAATTAAATACAGCCTTGGTGAGTATAAGGTATTGTAAGTTAGTTTTAGGTTCAGAATAAGACAACGATGGGAAAAAAAGATGAACTGAAAGTGAGAATGAAAGACAGAGAAAGCAGGAGCTTTGCAAGAGGAAAAGTGTACCTCCTGATCCTATAAACGTATTGTTCAAGACAAAGTGGACAATCCGGATTCTATGAAACATGGAAACAGAAACCAATTACAAAAGCTTTGAATGGAACAACAGATTTCAAATGCTTACTGTGACCCTCACCTGGTGCAGAATGAGACAGTCAAGTCACACTTTTGCTCTCCGCTCCAGTTACAGGCATCAGACACCTTTAGCAAGTACTTGTACTTTGCAAAAATCTCCTCAGGTGCACAGACACCGAAGAACACCTTTCCAGCATGTTCAATTTTCTGTTGAACAATCACGAGAGCCTTGAGTAAGAGTTCAATTTAACTGACACAATACTAGTGCGTGTGACAGTGACATAACATACAGTCACTTTAATGTTCTTCTGTTTCAGTTCGCAGATAAAGGCATCCTGCTTCTTGAAGATTTGGTCCTCCATATCCTCCATTTTTTGAGCCACCAGGACATAGTCATATAACCGAGGAAAATATAAGTTACGCTGAATGAAACAAATGCAGTAACAACTAGGTTAAGACTGAAAGAATCTGGTTGCAGGCATACTGTACTATTTTTCTGTGAATATAAATTTTTGATCAGATGTTTGACTGTATTATTGCTGTCTGGTTTTGTGTCTGTGACTGTCACTTGGTTTTCTCAGGAAGTTTAGATCATGCAGGGCAAGTGTTGATGTGAATGTGGCATTATAACCACAGTGTGGTAAGATATAACATCAGCATGTGCTTTGCATGTGTATTTATCATAAGTGAGCATGTGCTTCTGTTGAAATACAACTGTGGTGACTGTGGTATCGAAGCCAGTTGGCCAACAAATGCACACGTCACATGGTTTCTTTTCCTACCTGTGAGGGAAGTAAAGGCTCATTTCCATTGTCCAGCTCATACAGAGCCACATCATCCTGCAATACAAAGAATAAGTAAAGAACATTTTATATGCATAAATTGTATAAAACAATGTTTTATTTTAGTGTACATGTGAACTCCCTCAGTCAGAATCAGAAATCTACATCTACTCCCACTGTCCCTCGTGTTTTGTGGACAGCAGAAGCCTTCTCAATGTATTCTACGTACTTGCAATAAATCGACTCAATCTCTTTAAATGACATACTGTAAAGAAAAATGTGCATTATGCAAACTGGCATTTGTTTGTGACGCCAACCATATTTCAATTCAAACGCAAATTTCTAATCCATTCTCGTGCAAGTTATTACAGTGACAGCCGGACATTAATACCAAATGACTAACCTGCTTTATACTGTAAAAAGCAAATCGACCATATTGTACAGTGGGATCCAAAAGACTTTTTTCATGCTTTTTTTTTTTACAATTAAAGGTATAGTTCACCCAAAAATAAAAATTGTCATTAATTACTCACCCACATGTTGTTCCAAACCTGTAAGACATTTGTTCATCTTCGGAACACAAATTAAGATATTTCTGATGAAATCCGAGAGCTTTCTGACCCTGCATAGACAGCTAGGGAACTACCACATTCAAGGCCAGGAAACGCAGTAAGGACATCCTTAAAACAGTTCATGTGACATCAGTGTTTCAACCGTAATTTTATGAAGCTACAAGAATACTTTGTGCGCAAAGAAAACAAAAATAATTACTTTATTAAACAATTTCTTCTCTTCCAGTCAGTCTCTGCCACCATTCATGAGAGTACCACAACACATGCGTATGATGCTGCTGAGCAGGAGCCGGAGTTCCTACGTAGAACCCGGATGCGCTGCACCTTGTTTACAAGCAGAGGAATGCACACGCATGCGTCTTGATACTTTTGTGAATGGCAGCAGAGACTGACCGGCATGAACGACTAAGGGTGAGTAATTAATGACAGAATTTTTGGCTGAACTGTCTCTTTAAGATTTTCACTCACATTGTTACGCTGACAGTATAATTTATAATTACACTTTTTTATTATTATAATTAATAATTATAATTTAATTTTATTAGCCGTGTCAGATATTTGGACCCAAGTGTATCTGGACTTCAGTGGAGCTCACCTAGGCCTACAGTCTTTCAGAACCCATGTGTTTTTATAGGAATCGAAGCCAATGGGATGGGAATTATATTACGGGATTATCTTTACTATTGCATATCTTTTATAACACTGTTGCTACTAAAAGATGTGAAACAAATCAGTCTAAGTTAAAAAAAAACTGAACTTTTTTGTCAAATTATATTTTTAAAGATTTCTTTCTTCCTGTTCTACATTTTACTTTCTCTTTGACTGCATCTATTACTGCTGGTGTGACAACAGGTCAAGACATGCCTTTGGGTAACCATTTATAGAACTACAAGTGTCTGAGTGTGTTTGTCGGAAAGACAGAAAGACTGAGGAACCACTAAGAACAAGGATTTTGATTCCTCACCTCTGCCTTACATAACTATTAACCGAAGTCACAATAATTAAAGTATGTTCTTGCTCTATGATGTTTAAAGAAGCAGCACAGCCTCATGACAAATAACCTGTTTAACCACAACAGCACCATTATTCATTCCGTATTTGCACACATTTTACGCAACACAAACGCATGATAATTTTACTCCGCCGCAACATCCATTAATAATGAGTCTAAAACATCTCATCCGTAATAAAGAATTTGTTATGCATCACACAAGATTAAAGCAATTAAATGCACATTAATGAGTTGTCTACGTAAACATGAGTGTATATAAACATATTTAGTCACAGCAAAGTCTCTTTTCTGAAGCATACACCTGAAAGTTCTCAGCAACAAGATGTTCAGGTCAGATGAGTGTTCCTCAGAGGTCCTTTTCTGTGGACATGAATCCCTCATAAATAACGTTGTTAAACCTGTCTGAAATAACTACACTACACACGTTTTAATAATCCAAATGAGTCATTCACTAAGCAAAAATAAAATAGTCATATCAAAAGTTTTCTTGCTTGACAGAAGACCGTAAACAAAAACATGTACCTCCCTATGGGATATACGGTTACTGTAACTTGCCTCTCTATATGTTGTGGAACATGTTACAGTAATATTAGTAGTGGTGAAAGCCAATGTTTACGACAGGGTGAGTGCAACAGAAACTGCTACTGCTGTCTACTGTACTGAAAATGATATATTTATATTTAATTTACTGTACACTTAAAATGATTAATAGCGCATTTCTCATTCTAAATAGTTCTAACTAAATACTCAGAAAACAGCACTAGTCCTTTTCCTTCACATGAGCGATCAAAAGTCTCACGTTGACCAATTAAATGGATAAACACTTCAAAATCAATTAGA
Source organism: Sinocyclocheilus anshuiensis (assembly GCF_001515605.1). NCBI lineage: Eukaryota > Metazoa > Chordata > Actinopteri > Cypriniformes > Cyprinidae > Sinocyclocheilus > Sinocyclocheilus anshuiensis. The sequence goes on along the minus strand of NW_015546101.1, from coordinate 2,654,109 downwards.
CAGGCCTTTACCTATGCACCTGCAACACACACACACACTGTACCTCTCGATCAGTGAAGAACATCCTCAGATCAAAGTTTTCAAAGCAGTTCTGTTAAGTTCAGGCAGACTGACGTCAGTGTCTCTTCTTTTATCCTCACATAGCCGAAGACCAGCTCTAACTAATGCGAGAAATTAAAACTAACTAGAGACCGATCGAAAGCAGTGTGAACTTCCGCATTTCCCGACTCATGTTTAAGAAATCCGCAAGCACGACGGTGTGCTCATGCCATTTACCTTTACAGGTGAGACCACAGACGTCATCGCTTTCTGTGGAAGGGCGGGGCTGAGCTTCTTTACTGTCGATACACATCAAACTTTTTTATAAAGGACACACTCGGTCCAAACGAAGACACAATAATAACAACATACAAAAACCACAATATCACATATTTACATGTGTACTAACACGCCAATGATTCCACATATTTGAAAAAAGCCTGACTGAACTTAGTGCCAAGTTCGTCAGTTAAAATTATACACGACTCATGTACATCAGTACTGATAACGTGACATCGAAACTTAACTCTGCCTTCTCCTTAAAACAGTTCACAGACCTTACTGCCAAAAGTCATTGAGCTCTGAATGTGTTATTGTTATAATTTGCCGCAGAGCTGGTCAGATTTTCACTCTGTAGTTTCAAAATTATAAGGCGCACAGAAAATACTTGCTTTAACCCCTGGAATCCGGTAAAGAAATATTGCAAAGTTTTTGCAAAGTTTGCTGCTTCAGTATTTGTAGATTATTTTCCCCACAAGTTTTAACGGCTTTTATTGGCAAAAAAAAGAATAAAATAAATTATATATATATATATATATATATAATATATAATATATAATATTAACCTCTGCAACTCGCTCTGGCATGCTGGATATTAGTTTCTGGGCCAAATCCTGACTGAGGGCGATCCATTCTTGCCTTGTTAGTTCTAGGAGTTGATCACAATTTGTGGGCTTCTGCTTGTCCACTCGCCTTTTGAAGACTGACCACAGGTTCTCTATGGGATTGAGATCCAGGTAGTTGCCTGGCCACGGATCCAAAATTTCAATGTATTGATCTTCGAGCCACTTCTTTATCACTCTTGCTTTGAGACATGGTGCTCCATCATGCTGGAAAATGGACGGATCACCAAACTGCTCATGGATTGTTGGAAGTCGCTCTTGCAGGACGTTTTGATACCATTCTTTATTCATAGCAGTGTTTTTGGGCAGAATTATGAGAGAGCCCACTCCCTTGGTTGAAAAGCAACCCACACATGGATGGTCTCTGGATGCTTCACTGTTGGCACAACATGGGACTCAGGGTAGTGTTCACATTTCTTCTCCGAACAATCGATTTTCCAGATGTGCCAAACAGTCGGAAGGGAGCTTCAGAGAAAATAACCCACACCAACCTGCTGCCGTTCCTGAGCAAGCTCTGCACTGCTGGTGACACGATTCTGTAGCCAACTCCTCAGGAGGAGACAGTCCTGGCGCTTGCTGGACACTCTGGGACGTCCTGAAGACTTCTTCACTGCAGTCAAACCTCTCTCCTTGAAGGTCTTGATCCGGTAAATGGTTCTTTCAGGTGCTGCTGATATGATTAGTCAATTAATGTTAGCTGATAATTTTGTGTCAGGATCAAAAAACAGCTAAATTTATTTTTTTGTTTAAAGTTCGTTTTATGGCCAATGAAGCTTTTAGCAATTATTTAAAATGCATCTGATCACTCTACACAATAATCTAGAAACAATGTGAAT
>NW_015546101.1:2644738-2651361 GCF_001515605.1 Sinocyclocheilus anshuiensis | reverse complement strand
CTCAGATATTCTCTTGTAAATTAAAAAGTAATGTGTTACTTTACTAGTTACTTGAAAAAAGTCATCTGATTACATAACTCGCATTACTTGTAATGAGTTACCCCCAACACTGGTTATTTAGGCCTATATATATATATATATATATATATATACTGTATATATTTATCCATAGACACACAGTGGTAAAAAAGAATCAACCCCCTTTAAAAAAAAATCATTTTGTTGCTTTGCAGCCTGAGATGAAGACGGACACAGTTTTTGTTTTATCAGCTGTATTTACTCAGTGCAACTTATAGCATCCAAGTGAAAGATATAACACCAACATCAAAAAAAAAATAGAATCAGAGTTGGAAAAAGGATCACCGCCTTGTGTCAGTATTTTGTTAAATACAGCCTTTAGTCTGTTGGGATACGTCTCTATTTGCAATATTTCCCCTGACCACCTCCATGCTTTACTGTAGGAATGCTGTTATTTGGATGGTCAGCTGTATTGGATTTCCACCAGACATATAGGCTACACATGCAGTTTGTTGACAATTCTGGAATTTTGGTCAAATACATGCTTATTTCACTGCTTATAAAACATACAATATACTTTGAATGATCGTTTATATCTAGCCTATAAATACACTACTTTAGCGACAAGACAAAGGGATGTTGTTGCGAGAACAGCATTTAGCAGTGGCTGTCCCCTCCACCCGCCCAACTGGGAAACTGGTATCAAAATTATTTCTGAATTTCCCAGTAGTAAATACGACTTGAGAGGTGTTCACGTCTAATTTCCAATTAGGAAACTCATATTTACGATAATTCCGATAGCACGTGAAGGCAGCACTGTTGCACTGAGAAAATACAGCTGGATAAAACAAAAACTGTGTCCATCTTCACAGTACAAAATTTGATTATTTTAAATGGGGGTGATTATTTTCTATATCCACTGTATGTGTGTGTGTATACATATATATATATATATATATATATATATAAAATCAGTATTTTACTGTATCTTAGTTAAAAGGAAAAGCATTTGTATTTGGAAAACTACAAAAAAAATTATATTGACTATGAATTTCCATGACCTTTTAAGATTCGAATTTCCATGACTTTTCCAGGTTTGCAAATCATACTTTTAAATTTTGGTTTAGCAGGACAAGATATACACACATAAACATACAATAAGCACTGGCCATTTAATTTCATTAAAAAAAGTAGGAAGTTGTCATTGTCAAACTCAGTTATAGCCTTGCTACTGTACAAGAAGCGGAATTCATCTCCTAATTTGCATTGTTTATGATCAATCAACATGTGGCCATGCAAAACATTGAGCTTTACATTTTCACCAACATTAAAACAAAAGCACACTTGTTTAATGTGATCTCAAACTACATAACGGAGTCAAATTTATTCAGGAAAAGTTGTCATAAAAACTTGACACAGTAGCTCAGAATAATTTTGTGTACACACGAAAACACTGATACTACTGCAGACAGGTTTTCAATCTATAGATATGTGGGTTATTTTGTTACACTATGCTTTGAGAAGGAGGCTGCACAGTATGACAGCAAGAGCTTTTCATGGATTATACAACCAAAGTTAAGATAAATGGATAGTCAGTAAATTTAACAATAAATTTGAAGTACATGAATGCTGAAACAGTAGTTTTAAGTATTTATGTTCAAAGTGTTCACTCTGTGCCACCTTCATCATCTTCAAGTGTTTTACGGAAAAATTTGCGATTTACTTTTACTTTCTTGCTACTGTTGAAGACAACATAGGACACCTTTTTGTCATCGTCCTCTTTTTCAGTCCCCCACTTTCTTTTTTTCTCTTTATTCTCCCATGAGCTGAGGTGGTGATGAAGAGAAGCATCCTCTCCTTCATCAGTCTCTTGTCTGTCATCCAAGTGTTGAAGTTCAACTTCTTCCTTCTTAGCATGATCAAGTTTGCTCCCACTCTGATCTTTAATCTTGGGTTTAGAAAACACAATCTTATTCTCAGTGGTGCTGCCATGATCCTGGTTGAAAGCTGGAGTGAAAGTTTCAAGCGCGTCTTTCTGAGACCTCCTGCTGTCTTGAAGGCCTTGTATATACTGATGAGCGACCTGACTATTCTCTCTATCACTGGTTTCAGCGACATCTTCAAGACTGTAGTGGGTCCAGCGCTCAGGGTGCCCAAGGTAGTCTGGGAGTTTTTTACCTGGAGGTTGTTTTTTGGTTGTCTCTTGACCACACTTCCTTTTAGCTGCCTGTGGTGGAGGTGATGGTGGAGCAGGACGGGCAAACGTGCCATCAAGGATGTTGTCTTCACCTAGATCTTTAGACGTGAGCTTTGCAGCACTATCCAACTGTGCAAAGATGTCCCTGCTCCGATCACAAAAACCAGAGCTCCCACCTGTCAATCTGAAGGTGGGATTTTCTTGAGGAACAGACTGGACATGCTGCGGAGTCTCGTCTTCATCCTCTGAGGACGATGACAAGTCCTCAACTTTGCTGCCGAAATGCTCAATGGGCTCATCAGAGTCAGAGTCGCTTAGAGAAAGATCATCTGGTAGCTCAATTGTATCTCTATTAGACAGACTGTTGAGGGCATCCTTTTCTTTGCGGTTTTGGTCACTCATTGTGCTGCTACTCTGAGGTTATGTCAAGGGACACAATTAGAAGCTGGATATTTATGCTGAGAAACCGTGAAAGATCTAAAGATGATAGAAATTAAGAATTACTTGTATTAGTGATGCACTAAACTAGAATCTCCTGACAGCTTCTTCAAGAGTAACAAATGAAGTAAATGTAAAGTATTGACTGCACATATCACTAGTGCTAATAAACTAAATAGAATGGTGATCTTGAAATTCATTTTTGGACAAACTCATTAGAGACCAAATGACATTACAAGTTACAAGTAATAAAGCAAAGATGAGGAACTACTCACTCACCAAACAGTTCTTAAAACACCTGTAGAAACCAGAATGAGAGACAAGCAGTGAGTGCTTCACTCAGTAAATATACATTATAACTGCATTATACAGTGGGTTATCTAATGATACTGAAGCACATGAATTCCAATACATTAATGATTCAAATTATTATCAAATATTCAAACCAAGTCCACCATTATATATATATAGAGAGAGAGAGAGAGAGAGAGAGATCTTGTGATGCTGTGGTTCTTTAATATGAAGGTGTTTGTTACATGCTTCATAATGGCACTACTCTGAAGAACGCAGAGGATTTATTATACAGCTGGAATAATACTTGGGTGTATGCAGGTATCTTACTGGGGTTGAAGACTCACAGGTACTGCGAGCTGGTCATTTTAGCTAAAATCCCTCAGTCCAGAGTACTGATCACAGCGTTTAGTCTTGAGGCTGTACTCTTCTTCCTATGTAAGCGGGTATGAAACAAAATCAGCACATCTTTGTATGTCTGCTTAATCAGTTAAAGAAATTCTATTTAAATTCAAAATTACAGGCATTTTAACAAAATAAATCTTTACTTGAATGCAATGTCAGTGAACAGAAACAATCTGATCACGCATGTAAAGACAGCTAACGCAGCTATTCAGCTATTCCACCTACCTGCGATAATTAACGTGACTATCTAAAACACTCAAAACATACGCCCTTAGACCCTACGAAATATACGATAACAAATTATTTAAATATATCCATATTTTTATGCTACTTATAGTTATTTGACTTGTATCTGGTTGTTGACATAAGCAATAGCATACCTTTAGCTGTGTAGTGACGGCGCATGTTACACGAAGAGATGCGTTGTGGGTAATGTAGTTTACCTTCAAGAAAGAAAACACTTCTCTGTTCAATTCTCTCTAAATATAATATAATATCAGTTACGTATTAATCAGTTACGTATTAATATATAAATCTATATAATACAATGTAGGTTTATGTAAGATATCATTGTACATTTAAATTATATTGAATAAATATTTCAATAACTGAAAAGTCGAAATTTAATGTAATACATTTTTGTTGTGATGTTTAAATAAATGTGCTAAATTTAATTAAGGTGTCTTCATTAAAAATATTTTATTTTATTATTTTAATTATTACATTTTTTAAGAGTGTTGGATGGCACTATGGGGATTGGGGATTGGGGACCGGGGATTGGATTGGAAACGTTTTGCTGCCTGTTCAATGACCAGCAGAGGGAGCAAATGCTCTAAAATAGAAGCACGTGCGACCTGACCCAGCGTGCTTTCATTATGCAGTGGTTCTCAAACCTGTCCCGGAGTACCCCCTGCCCTGCACATTTTGTATGTCTCCCTCAGCTATCACACCTGATTCAACTCATCAGCTCATTACTGCAAGACCTGAAGTGGGTGTGTCAGATATAGGGAGACATACAAAACGTGCAGTGCTGGGGGTACATGAGAACCCCTGAGGTAATGGATATGTAGGAGAGCATATAGTAAGAAGCAGTGGCGGCTCGTGGGTTTTAAAATAAGGGAGGCACACTAACTGTATTGGTCTGGGGTCCCTGCCGATTATTATTATTATAATTTGCTTAACCACTTTAAAATTGCTTTTTGGTTGCTTTTAGTCAGAAAATGTGAAGAAAACGACATACATTCAGCAAGACAATGTAATTTCACTTACCTGGCCTATCACTTGAAGCAAACATCCCCGGCCTCCCCCTCCCCTTCTCTATCACCTAGCGGTTGTAATTACATCAGCAGATTCGGCACATTCGCGATAGAAAAGCGGCGCTTTCACGTTATTTTATGACAACTGTGAAACTACAAACAAAAAATACACATTCTGAGACATGAACTGAAACGCACTGTGAATTTTATTAACATTAAATCGTCCTCCTCCCATTTTCACCTCAAAATTATGGGGAAGCTGTGCCTCCCCCGACAAGCCGCCACTGGTAAGAAGCATAATCCCCTTATAAGTCTCATTTACAGGACAAAATGACAAATAGAGGTGTATACTTTTACAGATTAATCTTGCATTTAATCAAAATTTTATACTGTGTAGTAATGTGACTTAAGCGACACACACGTGACCCCAGAGCCCCGTAATACCTTTCACAAATTGTATGTGAGTATGCCGACGGAAAGCCACTAGTGATGGGAAGTCCGGTTCTTTTCCGCGAACCGGTTCTTTCGAACAGTTCGTTTCAATAAACTGGTTAAAAAAAAAAAGGTTAATCGGTTCTTTTACGTCCTAACGTAATGACGTCATTCGCGATGACTTAATGATATTAAGTCTATCGTCCCGACAACACTGTGAGACTTATGGCTGAAAAAATGAGAGAATGCGGACAATCTTGCAAGCTTGATAAAGAAAAATGCAGACACCATCGAAGCCTTAAAGGAATCATCAGAGTTTATCTTAAACGAAGTTCAAGACATGAAAACAGAAATAACAACGGTTAAGAAGACAAGTGATGATCAACAGAAGAGAATAACTGGTCTGGAGGACAGGTTGAACGAAACGGAACGCTATCACAGAAGATGGAACCTGAGGCTGTATGGTCTGCCAGAGCAAGAGGGAGAAGACGTTAAGCAGCGTGTGATTGACATCTGCAAGACAGTCTTTCCAGACTCCAGAGAGGATCTGCGCTCCCAGCCACAGGATCGGACGGAGAGAGGATGGCAAAACTCGACCGGTGATTACAAGATTTACATCCAGATCGACCAAAGAAAGAGTTTGGAAATGCGCAAAGAACTCGGAATTCCTCAAAACAAAGAAGTTAAAGTTTGGTGAAGACTTGACCACAAAAGACAAAGAGACACGTATTAAACTGTGGCCACAAATTGAAGAGGCACGAAAGCAAGGAAAAAAAGCTTTTTTCGTTGGAGCCAGAGCCATCATTGATGGTAAAGAAATAAGAATGTAATGGTGGAAAAGCCCTGATATGTCGTTAAGGAGAAGAATGATGGTTAATTTTGTATGCCTTTCGTTAAGAAATTGTAGTTTATTCTAAATTGCATCTAGTGACGTGCTAGGTCATACAGTAGGTCTTTACCTAAACTTTGAATTTCGAAAGACCAGAGAGTTATAATCCAATGTTTGCTTGTTAAATACTTTGCACTCAAAAGGTGTAGAAAATAATTTTGTTTCTTTGTTACCTAAAACCTACATTTTTTGTTAACTTCTTGTTCTACTTTGCACTTTGTCTTTTTCCTTGTATTCACTTAATGTGAGGGGTATACGAGAACAGATTAAGAGGAAAGCTGTATTTTTGTTTTGTAAATCTTTCAAGGCAGATTTTAATTTTTTACAATAAACATTTACTAATGCATTATTAAAATCAACAGTTGTGCTTGTTAACAGTTAATGCACTCTGAATTAACATGAACTAACAGTTAATAACTGTATTCTCATTAACTAATCTTAGTTCATGTTAATTTCAACATTTACTAATGCATTATTAAAATCAACAGTTGTGCTTGTTAACAGTTCATGCACTCTGAATTAACATGAACTAACAGTGAATAACTATTCTCATTAACTAAAATTAAGAAAGAGTAATAAATACTGTAATAAATGTATTGTTCATTGTTCGTTCAAGATAGTCAATACATTAACATTAACTAATGGAACCTTATTGAAAAGTGTTACCTTAATATTAAATATCAATATATTATTTTTA
>NW_015546101.1:2644161-2644626 GCF_001515605.1 Sinocyclocheilus anshuiensis | reverse complement strand
CCTTTTTTTTTTGTGTTAACTTCTTGTTCTACTCTGCACTTTGTCTTTTTCCTTGTATTCACTTAATGTGAGGGGTATACGAGAACAGATTAAGAGGAAAGCTGTATTTTTGTTTTGTAAATCTTTCAAGGCATATTTTTATTTTTTACAAGAAACGCATGCTTTAGCCTGATTTTAATTTCTGGAAAAATCAGTGGTGAGACAATATGGATGTCTTATGGAAACAGTAAATCAGCGGGTGTTGCTATATTAAAGGACTCCTTTCAGGGGAAAATCCTAAAAAATGTAGTTCATGACTCTGGAAGATGGATAATTTTAGTTGTTGAATTTATGGAGGATATTTTTATTTTAGGTAATATATATGGTCATAGTAACAGCCAAAGAAACCCTTCTTTTTGCTGAATTTGAAGAAAAAATAAATGCCTTATTAAATTCTTTTGTTAATGCTAAACTAATATTTGGGGG
>NW_015546101.1:2635267-2635944 GCF_001515605.1 Sinocyclocheilus anshuiensis | reverse complement strand
TCTTTCCCTTTTGTTATATTCTTGTGTCCTTTATCTGTTGTCCGAATGGTGCGTGTCTAATTTCTATGTCTAATAAACACACTGTGAGACCGTGAGCCACGAGCTGCTTCTTTTACTGACTCTCGTTCATTTTTACATTACACCAATACATCGCTCAGGCATCACATGCTTTAGCCTCAGATTTTAATTTCTGGAAAAATCAGTGGGGAGACAATATATGGATGTCTTATGGAAACAGTAAATCAGCGGGTGTTGCTATATTAAAGGGCTCCTTTCAGGGGGAAATCCTACAAAATTTAATTCATGACTCAGGAAGATGGATAATTTTAGTTGTTGAATTTATGGAGGATATTTTTATTTTAGGTAATATATATGGTCATAATAACAGCGAAAGAAACACACTTCTTTTTGCTGAATTTGAAGAAAAAATAAATGCCTTACTAAATTCTTTTGTTAATGCTAAACTAATATTTGGGGGTGATTGGAACACGATACGGTATTATCACGATACTTGTGTCACGATACAATATTATTGCGATCTTACATATATTGCGATATTCTGCGATATATTGCAATTTATTACCTTTTTCCAACTTCAAATTATGTCCCCAAAGGAAAACTTTGACAACATCTGTTTTAACTAAAAAGAAACATTTCTCAGTTTGTTTATCTCACTT
>NW_015546101.1:2624514-2634498 GCF_001515605.1 Sinocyclocheilus anshuiensis | reverse complement strand
GGTGTTTTTTGGCTTTTTCAACAGTTTATCATTCGTTGGAGACTGTTCTAGCCGCTTCTGACACCATGTTGTGTTCGAGGATGAGCCGAGGCAGCGTACTGATCACACAGCTTAGCAGGTACGTAACTGAACTTTATTGAACACTTGCACAGTCCCAAACCCCCTGCTTAGGGGCGTGGCTCCTCAATAGCGATCTCACTAATCAGATATCACTACACTCTACTCGTGTTCATGTTCTATTCTCTACAAACTCAATGTGTGAATCATCTTAACTATAATTACAGTACAGGTATTTCATAAATCATCCCTTATTCCTATTAAACATAGAGTCTGGTCCAACATCCCTGACAAACTCCTTTGGCCTATAACTTAACAGAATCTTCAGATGAACAAAGTACACATATTAGATAAATTCATTTTAAATATATAGGCTATATATATTTCCTCCTGAGTCCCAGCTATGGAGGTTTTGCCTCTGTAGTGGACAGTATATTTTAGTGAATTTCTCTGAGACCTCACATGTCACAGTTTTAAGTCTGGATGTCCTGTACAGAGCACATCCAGGGCTTTCCAGAGATACCAAATGTTTGGATGTTTCACCATGACCACCTCCTCTCCTTGGTCTTTAAAAATGGCTGACATTAATTTAGTGATAAAATTGTACATCCTTATGGAAATATGATAATATTTTGTAATTACAATTTAAATCTGATTAATTTTCAAATTGTTTGTCATAAATCAACATCTCAGGAAAATGTTATGGGGTTTCAAATCAAAATATGACTTCCTGTTATGAAACGGGACATCATTTCATACATGTCCACTGTAGAGGACACCAGGACTAAAAGCATGTTTATTATACATTTTGGGAGACAAAAGAATTGAATAGGAAAACAAATTATATATCAATATTCTCATGAAATATTATATATTATTATGAAAATCTGGCCAATTACTTCTCCCATTATTACACTTATTTTTTCAACATGCTGTCCCAACAGCACTTTAATATGCAAATTAGATACAGTGTATAGATAACATTGTGCTTAATGGGAAAACCAGTTTATTTTTACACACATATTGCATAAAGCAAAATGGTATATCAAATCATTTTGTTATATATTTTATAACATAGTTGAGAACCATCCTTAAACAAAGTTAGGTATAAAAAAATCCTGAAACGTAAAAATTGAAGCCTTTTCATGTCTATTCTTGTCATTTTATTTTTTAGAAAAATTGAGTCCTGGTGTCCTCTACAGAGGACAAAGCATAACATATGAATAAAATATAATTTTTCAAAAATGTTATTTTACCATTTTTTTCTTATGCTCTAAACAATGCAATGACAGGAAAAAATACTAAATTTACAAAGCTTTTTATTTCTGGTTCTCAGGAGGATATATATATCATCACACTTTCTGTTTAACAAAATACTTGGATCACGCATGCGCAGTATCATCAGCTCATCGGTTCTCAAATCGGACGTGTCCGAAAGAAACGGTTCTAGGTGTACCAGTGATCCGAAAACCGATGCAACCGGTTCTTGACTCGAGAACGACAACCGCTCCAGCAGTGGGCGTGTAGGTTCGTTAGGCCGGCTCGCTGCACACAGACTGCTCTGCTCGTTGGTTCAGCCGGTTAAGAACCGGTTAAATCGAACGATTCGTTCTCGAACCGGTGTTACGAGATTTTCGGTTTCTGAGATAATTGGGTTTCAATTCAATTCAATTCGGCCCACTGAAACCGAAAATCTCGTAACACCGGACATCACTAAAAGCCACTCCCCTTTAAGACATCACCACCACCACCACCACCACCACCACTATCCTCGGCTCGCCGCCACTGCTGCTCTAGTAATTGATGTTATGGAGAAGAAAGAGAGCGAGGGATTCACAGTTTAGCCATACATTCTCCCTACTAACATCCTAAAGCATGAAGGAAGTCCGGTAGGCACTTTACTCATCAAAACAAAAAAAAAGGAGAGAGAGAGATTAATCTGGTTTACAGATTTTTTTTTCATTGTCCCGTGGGAGAAAAGAAACGCACGAATTTAACATGAAGAGAATAACGGGGAAGACGAAAGAAGCCACTTTGATAGAAATGACCAACACGCTGGATTCTCAGATTGAAGGTAAATTAAGTAAACTGCTACAACAGTTGTGTAACCCCAATATGCCATACTCAAAATCATAATGAGAAGGTCAGTCTCGGTTGTCAGCGTAAAGGACAAGAGAAATAAATAACCTCTGCGTTAAATCAGCTGGCGGAATCAAAGAACGATGAAAAAACACTGCTGCGTGTTGACTGGGTCAGTTCGCCGTAACAAAACAAAGACGTAGGCTATAAACAAAGTACATGATCATATAAACGGTGTTGAGCTCAAATTAAAATAGCCCAAGTTCCTGAAATGGAAAGGCATGGAAAAGTTGCGGTCTACACCCAGAGGCTGTTGTTACCTGGAACCGTGCTGTATCCTGCATTTAAAAAGCTTGTTTTTAACAGGCTTTAAATCCAGTAAAAGCGTCCTGGTGTTCATTTATCTGCATGATCTGCGGATTTGGAAAAAGTACAGAGAAACGTGATATTTTATTGTACGTATCTTTGAATGAATTGTAGTTTTAGGATCAGTTTGGACCACCCCTTTAATTAGTTTTCGCGTTACTCTGTCTTGCCACATGGCTTGGCCTCAGTCCCAGTTTAACTTGGGAATCAAACAGTCCTTATGTTGAATCAGTTAAATGTCTGGTGTCGTTGTGACTCATTCAGAGTTCATTCAGTTCCACTGCACACAGACATTTTTAGACTAGAAAACATAAGGCTCCTCCTTTAAGAATGTGATATGAAAAAGAAGTGAATAGTCTTTGTATCAGTGTAGTATTGAATAGTGTAATGCAGTGTTCTCGATTTTTGTAGTATTGCATCAAACAAATAGCAAAATCCTTATTTTATCTGGAATGATACCCAGTAGGTTTTGCAATAGAGGTCCTTAGCGAACACACAGCCTGGGAAGATGTTACTGGTTTTCCCTCATGACAACTAAATACAGTAAGCTATCTGAACAGAATATCCTGCGCTGATTTAACTCAGGGATGTGACAGATGTGTCATGCTACAGTGTAGTTTGATCCCACTCAATGTAACTCAGCTTGTTTTTTTTAATATAGTAAAATGAATTATGGAGCTGAGCAGAGCTGAAATGAATCAGTCCGGGGTCTGGTGCTTAGCTCCTGTCACCCTGAGGCTTTTTGTGTCACATGTTGAGTAATGGTTGTTAAAGCATTAAGGCTTGAGGGAGACTTTTTTTTAAGTGTGAGGCATGTAGGTGTATGTTTATGTCCACGACTTGTGTTCAGGCCCGGATTAGGAATTCAGAGGCCCCTGGGCACAATGTCTTGTTGGGCCCCCCACATCCACACACACACACACACACACACACACACACATGTGCACAATCAAGGTTTTAAATGATAGGGTACTATTTGTTGGAAACACTTCTAGCTTATAAAGGATTTACACTCACAGGTTACAGCCTATGATCGCATCCTCTATAATACAGGATTTATAATATCACATGATTGCAACAATGCTTTCCTGGACCAGCAGCAATCTTTGCAATAAGTGTAAATAGTAATTATGCTATCTGTACTTTATATTGGCAGATACTATTTGCACCTCTGTATTTTTGTCTATTAACAGAATAATAACATAGGGACATAATAACCCAACAATAAAATAAAACGGACCTTCCCGAAAACTCCCCTCCAGATTCACAAATGCTTCGTAAACATCAGATTTGATAGTTAAACATGTGTATGTGAATGAATTCCAATCATTTGTAAATAGGGCGCGTGCGCACGCTCTTTCACAATAAACATAATCCCCGCCTATGAATTACAGCTACGTAAATTACGTGTCCAGGAACACAGTGGAATATTCTGGACTCCCTTCTCAGGTTTGGCTGCAGTATATTTCATAAATGCAAAAAAAAATAAAATAATAATAATAGGCCATATGCCTAACAATAAATATTCAATTGAACGTGTCCATCAAAGCATTTTTAGCCAGGTGCTCTTCTGAAAATGGCCAGCTAGTCGCACTTAAGAACTCTTTGGTGGCACGTTTTTAAGATTTGGTTGCTATGATGTGGAATATTAACGGCAGTAACATATTACTAGTATCTCATTTTGAAGAATATATAACTGAATATAAAAATGCAGTAACCAGTAATATTAACTTCTCCGTTGTTGCTCAGTCGTTGTACAAGTATGGTTGGTCGGTGTAGCATTTGTCCCATTGATTGGACGGCTTGTGACAGTGACGAGTGCTGCGTTTTACCCAAAGTTGAACAGTAATCAACCATAGTCTCAGCTCCAAAAGAAAAAAAAACATTTAACTTATAAAATATTATGATGGCAGTGCATCAAAACGCAGTGTCATCAGTTTGCCAAAAAGAACACAGAACGTTTTACGCACCATTAACACGAGCAGCAGGTGTAGGCCTACATCTCTTTCATACCAACTAACATTTTGAAAATACGAACATTTCGAGTTCGAAAGTTTATGTCAGAACGGCTTTATGAACGATTTACACAAAAATTAGTTCTGCTCGTGTTTCATGAATGAGGCCCATAGAGTGGAGGACTCGAACCCGGGTCGATCGCGTCAAAAGGTAATTCTGTGATTCTGACTCTCTACTGCCTACACCACTGCAGCCATTGAATTCAATGCATCTTTTTTAATATTGAGTGTCAACTAGACTTTGGTGGGCGGAGCTACTGTAAATAACGTTTGCCAACAAGCACACTATTTGCACTTAATGTAAAGACACTCTGAATTTTTTTTCTTGCCCTCACTTGGGCCCCAAGTGCGCGTGGGCCCCTGGGCCTGTGCCCATAATGCCCATTGGATAATCCGGCCCTGCTTGTGTTCACATAGGTGTGTGGGTTTGTATGCCCAAGTGACTTATTATTATTATTATTATTTTGCTCTGCAGTTCTTAGGACTGATGCCGGGGTTTGCCTGTGTCATGAATGTGTGTTCTGTAGGAGGGAGTGGTTGAAAGGAAAGAGAAAAACTAGAATGTAAGGAAAGCGGCCTTTTGGTTGGAAATCATCTAAATGATATTTCAGGGGAACCCCAGCCTAATCCCTCCTGCTTTGCCTGTCACTGCGACTGTTTGATCTGTGTACTGCTGATCATAGGTGATTCACTGGATAGTAATTTGATTATGCTTCCCGACTGGGACTGTGACACTGCACTGCCACGGCTCACATGTCTGCAATGTGTGATTGAAAAAATAGAGGTATTTACAGTGACTTACAATTTTGTATATAAATTTGACTTGCACTGTATTTCATTAATAGACTAAAATATTTCACTCTGAAATGCATTGAAACCTCAAGTTAGTTATTTGTATATGAAAAGTTTTATATTGGCCAAATGCTTAGCAGCTACAAGTGCACTACAAGATTTCAAGAGTTTAATATACATTTGATTTATAGGTGCTTTATTCACAGCAAAATGAACAAGTGCAGCAGAGCTTGGTCTACATTTAAACAGCTCTAAAAACAGCTCTTTTAAACTTCTCTTAGAGAATCAACCAAAAACCCCAGCTAATGGGCAGCTCATTTTAGCTGCTTAACAACGTTCATATTGCACATTATTTCATTTTAGCTATAAAGCTTCTTGTTGCTGCAGTAATTAAAGCATGGTAATATATTAGGCTACTTCTTTTCATCATCTTTGTTATTGCAGCATGCACATCATGACTATGCATCAGTGTAATTGTGTTTAGTTTTAGATTTAAAATAACGCTTGTTTTGTTTACTGTGGAGACGTGCTGAAATTGCGTTTGGTCTCGTACTGTATCGCGTACCTTGTCAGTGTCGTGCGCGTTGCTTGGCCATTTGTTGTGATAAACAGGAAATTCTTCTGTCCAGCTGAATTCAATTTGAGGTTTGTTAGATGAATATAAAAAGCTTAGTATACTGCGGCAGCCCTCGTGTGAAGCTCTCCTCGCGTGAAGACCGAAGAGTGTACACTGTAAAATCTAATTAGTTGGACTTACTTAAAAAAAGCATGCAAACCGATTGCCTTGAAAAAACTTAAGTGAAATAGGAATAGTATGTTGTACTGACAAATGCTTAGTTAGTATAGTTTACTTACACGAGAGTTCTAGTAACTAAAAAATAACTGTAGGGGGTACTTGATCCTTTCATTTATGTTTACTCATGACTTAGTATAGCTACTCACTGACTCCCAGAGAGCATTGCGGCATGAATAAATTATACAGTTGCTTTGTTTTATAGTTGTTTTTATTTGCCAATTTTATTTGCTGTCTTGTGTCAGTAGTAGCACAACAAAAAGAGCAAATAAAATGGTTATCGTTACAATTAATGAAAATAAATTAAATTGAATTGTTACCATTGTTGTGATTAACCTGCTGTATGTTTAAGTCTTTGTGTGACTTTATCACATTACCAAACATTATTTAAGAATTATATTAACCCAATTAAAAGCTTTATTTTTTGTTTTCATTTAAATGTTTAGTTTTGAAATGTTGTTGTATGCATTTGTCATTTCTATTTAATTTCTTTTATTTTCTTAAATGTGTGTATATATATATAGTGTTTTTAGAGTTTTAGCTTTTAGTTTTAATTACTTTTTCTTATTTGTAAGTCGATTTGGATAAAAGCGTCTGCTAAATGACTAAAAGTAAAGTAAAGTAAGTAAAGATTTAGTCTGTTTTAAATTCTTTTATATATATTACACTTCTCAGATATGCTAAAATAATGAAATCCAATTGCTTTTTTGTAAACATTGAGTTGGATGGTTAATCCGTCTCAAGTGGTCCAATAGAGGTTGCTTGACTATTTTTTATTTTTTTTGCTAATTTTGTTTTAGTGATTACCTCTATGTTTCAGTATTGCAAAACTAAAAAACGAATCTTTAGGGCATATTTCATGGTACGTGTATGTATTGTTCCTTAGTCTTAGAATTTAAGTCCAATATAAATATATGTACACTATACTTACCAAGATAAAAACTTAGGGTTGAGACTCCAATCCTTCCCATTGTAAATTGACCCTAAATTTGGAACCCTGAGCTATCTTGATCTACATTTGGCCTTAAGGTCTAAGGTACAACAATGGCAAAATGTTTACATATCTACATGTGCCTTGTAATGTGATCTAGTGATAAGTAAAGGAGCTCAGAGCTAAGATATGGAGGTTTCTGTTAACATCGGTTTAACCGACCATAACCCACTTCAGTTGAACTTGTATAACATTTGTCACAATACATAATGTTTCAAAACCACTTTATAGAAATTATCCCTTAGTGCCACCAGTGAGCAAACCAAAGGAGACAGGAAAGGAAAAAACTCAGAGGAACCAGTGTCCCCTGGCAAGGCACACATTACAATTGTTAACAATCCAGCAAAATCATTAAAAACCTGCGGAAAAACATTTATTGACTCTTTTGCTTTTCAAAGGTACTGCATAGTGTCTGACAGTGTGAATCGTTCCGCTGTCTCTTCTGTGTTTATCAGTGCATTGTCACGGGCTGTCACACAGAAGACAGAGTCTCTTATCAGGGCAGACCTCATGGTATCCTTTCTAGAGAGTGCAACATCGACAGCCATGTGGGCCCTGAATAGATTTCCGAGTCCTCCCTGTTACACCATGCCGGCTGTGTTTGTTTTTATGTGTTTACATGAGTGGTTTTCTTACCTTGACCTCTCTTGTAAGGTAATAGAGAGATTAATTTAGTTACAGAGTTACTCTACTAAAATTAGTCATTATTCAAATAGTATGAAAAAACATATCTGAATTAAAACTGTTTAATTGTTGCATCACTTGCAGATAACAGCCAACAAGTGAGGCTACGCTTGTTGGTAACTGGGAGAAAGTGAGAAAGAGAGTTGTTGCTAATGGTAACAAGCTCTTTAATTTGGTTTTCTCTTTGATAGCCATACTGTATGTTGACCCAGTAAAAGTCATAAATAAACTCTTAAAGGGATCATTCTGTTTTAAGGAAACCTGTTTTTTTTAATAATCATGACTCTTGAGCATCAACAGATTGATAAGAATATTAAACATTCTACATGCAATATACAAAAAATGCAATATACAGGATTTTCCTTCAGCAGTTTGGAGATCTGTATATTATATTTATGCATTGGTTTGTGTATGTGACTCAAGGGTGTTTGGTGGTTGTATTCATCTATTTTAGGTCATTAATATATTTATCAGTAAATTTATTTACAGTCCCGCTCCCGACCCTGCAGTATAGTTACTATTTGCCTTGCTATGTAAGAATTTGCTGGAGATTACAAAGTCCCCAATTCCTCAGAGACATCCTGTTGATAAAGATAAAGTTCATATGTTATTGTGCAGCTTTTTCAACAACCTTTGCCCTGGACACAAGATGTGGTTTGGAATTGTGGTTTAGTTGCAGTTAATGTTAGTATGATTCTGCATGGGCTGGCACTCTCTCTGGCAGTGGCAGGTCGCAGCGCCACTTCCAGTGGCATCCCCAGATGCCACGGCAGCTGCCACGGTTTTTATCGCCGTTTTTGCGATAAAAAATGTTGTGCCACCACAGTGGCGTGTGGTGGCATTTTTATTAAAATGATGATGCCAGGAGTTACAGGCAGCTGCCACTAGTCGTTTCTGGCATCTGCCACAGTTTTTCTCGCCGTTTTTGCTGTTTGCTCGGTTAAAAACTACACTGTTCTCAGTGGCGTGCGGTGGTGTTTTTTTTAAATGATGATGCAAAGTTCCCACAATTGTAGTATTATTATTATTATACATTTTTATGTATCATCTGCCAGAGTTCGTGCCAGGAGTCACGATCATTTGTCGCCGTTTCTGCTGTAAACTACTCTTTTTTTTTTTTAAATAAAAGATTTGATGATGCATATTATATACCAGCAAGCCGCTGCGATCAGAATATGAACCCAATAAGCTAAATTGCATAAGCATTTACCCATAAAGAACATACACACACATAAGGAGTGCCAGCTGCCGCTAGCCAATACTGTATATACGCACACGCGCGCACATGCAAGCATTTATTTATTTATTTGATGTAACACTTTAGTTATTAACTAGTTGCTTGCATATTACTTTATTAGAGGAGTCACGATCATTTGTCGCCGTTTCTGCTGTAAACTACTCTTTTTTTTTTTTAAATAAAAGATTTGATGATGCATATTATATACCAGCAAGCCGCTGCGATCAGAATATGAACCCAATAAGCTAAATTGCATAAGCATTTACCCATAAAGAACATACACACACATAAGGAGTGCCAGCTGCCGCTAGCCAATACTGTATATACGCACACACGCGCGCACATGCAAGCATTTATTTATTTATTTAATGTAACACTTTAGTTATTAACTAGTTGCTTGCATATTACTTTATTAGCTGTTTATTAGTATTCATAAATAGTGATCGACCGATATTGATATTTTATAACCGATTACTGATACCAATTATTTGCATGTTTATGTGCCCGATAACTGATGTTTACTTATGTAGTAAATAAATGACTACTATAAATGAGTAAGAACATACTTCACTTTGGTTTTTACTCCTTTGTCATCTTAAAAAAAGGGTTGAAAATTAGCAGTCTTTCATGTTAAATTTAATCTTCATATTACAACATCGTATTTTATTGCATTTCTCAACTGGCATGTTATATCAGAATTACTAATAATGTTTTTGTCGTTCTAGATTATGAAATGCCTGCTGACAGTGCGGTTTATATGCAGTTACACAGAACTATACTGTGATCGCTCGTGGAGATAATAAATAATTACTTTCCATAGAGTTGTATCTATTTAGATGTGTATTAGCGAAATAATGGTTACAATTTAGGGTGTTTTAAACAAGTGAATCTTGTTCAAAGTTACATGCGGTGGCCGTGCTGGAGCATTTCCTGAGCATCAACCCGGTGAGTGAACAGCAATATGAAAGCG
>NW_015546101.1:2621335-2624345 GCF_001515605.1 Sinocyclocheilus anshuiensis | reverse complement strand
TGAAAGCGGCTTCACGAGACTAATGATGAGCAAATATACAACAGAGAGAGAATTAAACTAGTCTAGTCTAGTCACTGTCTAGTCAAGTGCCAGTGGATTAGGGCTGCCGCGAGACCCGACGCAACAGAGTGCGGCGTGGGACAAGATGGGCGGGTAGACACGCGTGTGTGCGGGATGCGGGAGAATAAAATTATTCACGGGACTCCCGCAATCTTTATGGGAAAATGCGTATGCAATTTATCTTATTGGGTTCATATTCTGGTCGCATCTGCTTGCTGGTATATAATATGCGTCATCAAATATTTTATAAAAAAAAACAGTGTAGTTTACAGCAGAAATGGTGACAAACGATCGTGACTCCTGGCACGAACTCTGGCAGCTGATACATAAAAATGTATAATAATAATAATAACAATAATAATAAATAACACACCTGTGGGAACTTTGCCTTGTTGTTTTAAAACACCATCACTCGCCACTGAGAAGTCGGGTTTAATTCGAAGACATTGTGCCTATTACTATTTTTCTGTAGAATGTACATAGCCTACTACTACTACTACTACTACAATGAAACAAACATTATTTTTTAAGGAATAATCACACAACATTTCCATGTTTTAATTTGAATAGTAAATCCCCTTTGTTTGCCAGAAAAATAAAGTTTGCTTAATTTTCAATAATTAGGCTAAAAGATAAATGAAATTTATGTTTTATGCTTTCATTTGATAACCAGAAAAATTTAAATACACAACACAGAATTTCTGAGGGAAAAAAATTCATAAGGCTACTTTAAGAAAAAATACTACCACTACTATTACTACTACTACTACTACTATTACTATTACTACTACTACTACTACTACTACTACAATGAAACAAACATTATTTTTTAAGGAATAATCACACAACATTTCCATGTTTTAATTTGAATAGTAAATCCCCTTTGTTTGCCAGAAAAATAAAGTTTGCTTAATTTTCAATAATTAGGCTAAAAGATAAATGAAATTTATGTTTTATGCTTTCATTTGATAACCAGAAAAATTTAAATACACAACACAGAATTTCTGAGGGAAAAAAATTCATAAGGCTACTTTAAGAAAAAAAAGGAATAAATTAAGTTGTTTTATGCACTCAAATAATTAGACATGCTAAAACACAGAATTTGGTAACAATCAAAAATATGGTGAGAAAAAATCAAACATTTCATAGGGCCCTAGGCATAAATTGACGTGAAAATGTATAAGTTTCATGATTTTATTTAATTAGACATGCTTTTTGATTAATAAAATTTAATTTAACTATTAAAAAGGATTCGAGAAAAATTTAAATGGAAAAAAACGGAATCCAGAAAAATTAAAACAGAAAAAACGGAATTTGAAAAAAATAAAACGGAATTTAGGAAAAAATAAAACGGATTTCATAGGGCCCTAAGTTAATGTGGAATAGCTATTCTGTGTGTGTTCTCTGAGCTGATTCTATGGCATTTCCTAACACACTTTTCCTGTCAAGAGTTGTGTGTTTTGTCATGCATTAAAGGCACAATATGTAAGATTTTCGTAATAAAATATCCAAAAACCACTTGTTATCCCAAAAGTTCCCAAGGATTTGTAAATCCAGAGAAATTCCAATTTTAAATAATGGCTCGTCCCGGTTCATTGTCGCCTATCAATGACGTAATATCCACGCTATCAGTTTCCGCTTGTAGAAATTATGGCAACACACGTGGACAAAAATGCTGCTGCAGTTAAACTAAATCCATTACGGCAGATGAAAATTAAATGAAAAGTGTTGGCTGCAGCATTTAATTTAGATCTGCTCAATGTTGCACCATGAATCTTTTTCCGCGTTTTTACAGTGTTGCACGTTATAACCAATCACACACGAGTCTGTTGAGTTTATGAATGCAGTGGCCAATCAGAGGTGTTTAGATGAGTCATCGCTGAAACACCGGAGTTTTGTTCAGTGTGCGCGCTCGCTGAGTGTATTCTCTCATCATAAACAACAAAGTGCACATGTACGTATGATGTAAGTAAGAAATTCATTCATCAAACAGTGTATAGACAGCTTTACTGAGTATAAGGGGAGTTTTTTGAGAGTGCTTAAAGGGGTGGTTCACTGGTTTTTTTCTAGGCTTGATTGTGTTTATGGGGTGCAGTCTAACATGTTAATGCTTAGTTTTTAAAAAAACGCATTATTTTTCCACATAATTTACCTTTATTCCACACCGCTCTGTCCCTTCTCTGAGAAACGGGCTGATCTTTTCCTGTTTTTAAGAAGCCCCGCCCTCAGAAATAGGCGATGGGCTCTGATTGGTTAGCTAGCCCAGTGTGTTGTGATTGGCTAAACCGCCTCTAGTGCACGTCTAATCGTCCCGCCCCTCACCTCAGCGGCATGTGCTCTGGTTGTATTGTAAACAACAGCGTCGTTAATATCGCTTATCAGTTTGAGCCCGATTGAGAAGCAGATGATATTATTGAAGAGGATCGTGCAGAACCTGTGCAAGCCTGGCTTTTAATGGTAGGCCTATGTTTTTTGTTTGTTGTTGTCCCATTCTTCTAGATACGCTGTTATGTGTAAATGCTACTGCTTATGTTAGCTTTTAATATACGGTTTTATCCCGATTAAAGCTTTAATACAGTACGGCAACTGCACGTGCGTCCATGTTTAACGCTTCTCATAGCTATGTGAAAATAAGTGTATAATTGTAGCAGTTCATTTTTGGAGCTGAGCTGAATGAGAGAGAGCGAGAGAGATGCAGAGTGTGTGCAGGAGCAACATTACACACTAACTAACGTTAAAAAAGTTAAATCGCAATGAACCACCCCTTTAAACTCGCGCTAGACTGAAGTCAGACTAGGGCTGGACGATATGGCCAAAATTTCTATCACAATATACTTCTTAATTTCGGTCGATACGATATAATTACGATATCAATATGAACACTATTTAAAAAAGCCTCATAAAAACTGCCAAGAACGCCCACAACAGATGTCTGTGCATACAAACTTAT
>NW_015546101.1:2615677-2621236 GCF_001515605.1 Sinocyclocheilus anshuiensis | reverse complement strand
CCCACAACAGATGTCTGTACCTACAAACTTATGAAAAATGAATTTGCCAAGTCTATGAAACCTCCTCCTATAAAATTATATACTATTTTAGAAAAAAACCCAGCACAAATTAATTTGTTCACCTTTTATTTGTATTTAGCCTTCATACAAACAAGAAATGTCAAATCACTGTCAAATAAACATCTCAGACTCACCTTATTAATATTAATATCTTTAACTATAGGCTAGCATACACTACCAGTGAAATGTTTTTGAACAGTAAGATATTTTTTAAAGAATTCTCTTCTGCTCACCAAGCCTGCACCTGTGATTTCAAATCTCAATTTTTAGCATCATTACTCCAGTCACATGATCCTTTAGAAATCATTCTAATATTCTGATTTGTTGCTCAAAAAACATGTATTATTATGTTGAAAACAGTGTAGAATTTCTTCAGGTTTCTTTGATGAATAGAAAGTTAAGAAGAACAGCATTTATCTTAAATAGAAATCGTTTGTAACATTATAAGACGGGCTTATTATTGAAAATGCAAACTGATTGTCTGCCAGCAGCTTTGTGAGCGGCAGAAACATCGGTTTCTCCAGTAATGGCTGTAATCAAAGCAGCTCCGCTCATGAACGCTACTTTATCAGATAAAATAGAAATGCCATCGACTTTTCTGAAGACAGTCGGTTCCCTTCAGAGATACATTCATATAAAACACCGCCGCATTTTGATTTTGAAATGTGCAGTGCTCATGTTTATTCACGAAGTCAAACGTCACAAATAAATAAATGTATGGGAAACACTGGTAATGTATATCGAAATATCGGAAATGTGTTTAAAAATCATATCACCGTTATTGAAAAAAATTATATCGCGATACATATTGATATTGAATTCTTGTCCAGCCCTAAAGTCAGACATACTGTTCTTTGACAATGTAACGTTAAATGTTCTTTGCTCACTTTCTCTATATAATTTATTTGCTGTTTGGAAGACTTTGGAAGGTACAGGTAATTAAAAAAATTAATCCATTACATCCGTGAACATGATTCAGACATCTCTGTATCACCAGAAAAGTCTACATTTAAAAATAAAAATTAGAAGAGTTCTAAACTAATGCGCTGTCTTCACTGTATCTCACGCACATACGTTTAGTTGATAGATGCGGGCGATCCGCGGCACTCACCGGGTCTAGCGGTTGAAAACGTACATATTGTGCATTTAAGAGTGCAATGATGTAAACTTGATTCATTCAGCCGATAAAAATTCAGTTCACTTTATATTCCTACTATAGCGGGTCATGTGATACGTGAGGAATTGTAAATATATTTTCAGCCCATCTGCTGAACAAGCCGAGCCCATCTCGTTCTATCTGCTGAACCAAAAAAGTATTCAGTGAAACTGTTGATGTGTTTACTAGGAAATTACTGTGGGGGTTTTATTCAGACAGGGTTTATCAACCCTACTGCTGCTTTTTCCCTCTATGCAGTTCAAAGTATTACACAAAGGTGCCATTATCAAAGTCTTCTTTCCCAGTAGGCCTAACAATCACTCCTAATAGCACAATCAGAGGAAGCCTGCGAGACCACAGCACCTGTTGGCTCAGCGCAGAGCAAATATTGGTCTTCTCATAGAATGGAAACGATAGAGACCAAACCTATATACCTATTTACCAGTGCACATTTTTGTGATTTTGGTAATGGTTTAAAGTGTTAACCATGGCAAGTTATTTTCCTCCTAGAGAAATGCATATAGAAAAGTTACTTGTGTGGTTTTAAATGTTTACTTCCATCTTTACACTCCTATCTATCTCATGGGTTAAGATGGCTGTGCCGTTCTGACGGGCTACCGGAGGACCTTTCAGGCAGGTACGGACAGAGCTGCATGTGCTGCTTGTCTGTCTGTCCCTCACTCTGCCGTTTTTCATCTTCTGCTGTGTTTCTGCTTCATATTCCTTTCTTTTCATTATTATTCAGCTTTTTATTATGCTTCATCAGCATCCCAGAAATCACATTGTGACAAGTGTGCTTGTCTGTGGCACTAGATATTTGGGGATGTGAACCTTGCTCCAAATGCTAGCGATGTTTAAGGAAATGTTGAAGCCTTTGTCCATTCTTTCATTCCATTGCCTCATGTAACCTTCAGTATGTCAACTTGTCAAGGTTCGTGACTGTGCTGTAAGGCTGGATATGAGTGTATGTTTACAGCTGCTTTTATCAGAAATGCTGTTGCTTTGTGGTTTTGTTGTATAAATTGATATCAATGTTGTTCCAAAATAATTGAAGAATGACGGCAGCACAACTGGCAATTCAAAATTTAATAAAGCACAATCGAATTAACAGAACAACCATTCTGAGACTGTAATCTAATCTGTCCATGATGGAACATATATTTACTTGCACTAATTTTCAGTGTTAACTGTCTTTAATTTGATTGGCAGCATTGGACTGCTCATTAATTGTGATATCATGCACTAGGCATATGTGTTGTGTGTATCCTGGTACAAAAAGAGAATGCGCCGCCTGACTGTTCCCCACAGGAAATGCTTTTATCCCACAAAGTTGGCTGCTCAGTAGTAAAGTCGTTGGCTGACTAACCAGTGGAATTTCTGCCAAAGTATGTGGGGAAGAGAGCAAAAGTGTACTACTGATCAAATTATGTGTAGTGTGACATTTCACTTCAGCAGCTATAAAATCGGAACACTGTATTACACTGAGTGTATTTAATTTGGAGCTGCTGTTCAGCATAGAAAAATAAATAAACGATTCTGAAAATGTAATATGTCTCTTGAAACACAGTGGAATGAATCAATTTAGCTGTCAGTTGAATACCTCTAGTCACTGGTTTACATTAATACTGCCCACCTTTGGTCTGCGATCTGCAGTAAATGTGGGCAGGAACTACTGTACTGAAAAAGACCTATTTTTATTTAACCAAATATTTCCTGTTTTCATACACTGTGCAAACGTGCAAAAATCATACCGTTTAAGAGTAAAACAGCTTGTCACCGGGGCAGTACTCTTAAACGTTTTTGAGAGTAGAAAAGTGCATATTAGTACCATTGAGTAGAACTATTTACCTTTAAGGTACTGCTTTGAACATTTTAGGGGTAAATAAGGTACAAAATTTTCCCTTTAAGGGTACTGCCCCAGTGACAAACTACAGAGTGAATTCTTCGGGGTAGGCAGGTTTCCTGTATACTATATTGCATTTGTGGTTCTGATATGTACTGATGTAATTTCCTCTGTGTCTTTTGCAGGTAATAATGGCAGTATTAACTCTGACCGAGGGACACAGCTGCCTGGTCACCGGGAGGTGAGATGTCAGATATTTTCATCTCATTCAGATTATCTTTTCAGTTTATGGTTCAGGTCTATTGTGTTTGAAAAAGCAACGGATTACTGCTGTGAGTGGTATTTTGTAATGCGGTAAATAGGTCACAATCTGAGGTTGTGGTACACTCTTAAAAATAAAGGTGCTTCACGATGCCATAGAAGAACCTTTTTGTCTAAATGGATCCATAAAGAACCTTTAACATCTGAAGAACCTTTCTGTTTCTCAAAAGTTTCTTTGTGGCGAAAGAAGGTTCTTCAGATTATAAAAAGGTAAGAAAGAGATGGTTCTTTAAAGAACCTTTGACTGAATAGTTCTTTCTGGAACCAAAAATAGTTCCTCTATGGCACCGCTGTGAAGAACCTTTTGAAGCACCTTTATTTTTAAGAGTGTAGTTTAAACGTGTGAATATACTCAAACCACGAGGTCTCCCTACTGCTCTAAAATGTTGGGCCAATTTTTTTTTCAAAATGCACTGAAAATCTAAACCTGAGAAACAGTAATAAAAGTTTTACTAAAATGATTTACAGTGATGCTGTTTGCTAGCTAGCATGCTGACCATTCAATCAAAGGACGAGAAAATGCTGACGTTACCGTTAGCCAGCTAGATGGCCCTGGTGTTGCCAACTCGAAATCTGATTGGTTAAAGCAACGGTTTCATTGCCATTGATTTTAAGCTAACAGACTTGTTCAACCCAAATATTCAGATTATTCAGATGTGTGCAGCACATTTTATGGAGGATGAGGACTGTTTCCTTAACCAGTAGCCTACACTGCGCCTGTGGCACAAAGGCTGTTTCTATAAACTTTGCATGGACAGTCTGGCGCTTCTGACTCGCAGCCTGAAAGTACGTTTTTTATATTTATTTTAAATAATTTGCCACTGATGATTCAACCGCGAGTTTTGAGCAGTGTAGAGTAGGCTTGTTGTTTGTTGTTTCTCCGATCACAAATGCAGACATGGTTTTATGTTTACGCAGCGCGATACGCAACGCAACGCGTAAAAAGACAGTATAAGTCATTATAATCAGTAATTATGTCCCCACTGGATGCAACAAATGCCTCGTTTGTAATGGGTTTTATTGGTTTTGTCTCGTCCTGCTGGGAGACGGCATCACAGTATGTTAATTGGCATAACATTTCCGTCACACGCTTGAGGTATTCGACCAATCACAAATAGAGGAGCAACAATAATATACATTATATGGAAAATAATGTGTTTTTTTAACCTTAAACCGCATAAACACATTTCATTACACCAAATACACAAAATAATGTTCTTTTTAGCAACATCATAACTACCCCTTTAAGTCTAGTATAACGCTTGAAGACAGATCAGATGGATTGGCCTGTCTACCACTAATACATTTATAATGCTCACCAAAAGCAATATAAAAAGTATTTTTGATGAATGAATTTGTGCACAATATAGGACATTTGTGATCATTGAATATAGACTTTTAAAAACCATTTTGTGAATGGTTTTGAACAATTAATTAAAAAAAATAACTACCCACAAATCAAATTGTGGGTTTTACTATACATAAGGACTATTTTAAAACAAAACATAATTAAATCTATAAATCTGTTTTATCTATCTAGAAATGACCATGAATTATATGATTTTTATGTTTGCATTAGGCTTCATGACTTTTCTTGACATGTTTTTGCAAAACATAATTAAATCTATAAATCTGTTTTATCTATCTAGAAATTACCATGAATTATATGATTTTTATGTTTGCATTAGGCTTCATGACTTTTCTTGACATGTTTTTTAAAATTCCCTGATATTTCCGTGTTTTCCATGACTGAAGGATCCCTGAATATATTCAAACTTGCATATGGTAAGAAAATGTTAATGATTATTATATAAAGGTGAAGAGGTTTGTTGCTCCTGTGATGGACATTGGACCTTTTTAGTGTATTGTTCAGCTGCATTAAAGTATAATAGTACTCACTTACCTCAGTCTTAAGCACTGATTTTTGGCATTTTTACATGAAAGCAAATAAGCGAACATCAATCGATTATAGTATGACTTTGTGCTGTTTCTCTTGCTGGTGCACTTTGCTAATGATACTTTCTTCATCTTAGTGCAGTTAGCAATAAAGGAGTATTTGTGACCCTGGACCACAAAACCAGTGATAACTACCGGTGCGACTATAAAATAAATAGGCGCCGGGAGCATACATCATTCACTTCTTCGTCTGAAGCTTGCGTCCGCAGCATGGCAAGAAAAC
>NW_015546101.1:2612884-2615519 GCF_001515605.1 Sinocyclocheilus anshuiensis | reverse complement strand
GTCAATGAAGACGAAGAAGAGAATGATGTGTGCTCCCGGCGCCTATTTATTCTATAGTCGCACCGGTAGTTACATCATGGCTGTCGCCGGCCAACGAGTTGGTGTTTTTTCAATGTATGCTTCAGACACGGGTCACGACGAGGCATTCCCCATAGCGACCCCTAGAGGACGCAGTTCGAAGTTCCCATGAAAGGGAACTGCAAGGTTATGGAATTAGTCACCCTTGTGATATCAGTTTGGTGAGAGGGCATCTAGAGTTGAAGCTGTAGCTCTGCTTTGTATTAAATGATGAAGTATTACAATGAGCAGCACTGTGATCTCAGTCAGAACAGTATAAACCAGATCGTCACAGGAGAGTCTCCAGGCAAAGGCATGTGTCCCAGAGGTGTCTACAGTAAGGGGCAGTGACCCACTCTTATCAGAGGTCTCTGTGTGAGAGAGTGTGCAGCTTAGTTAGCATTTGCTAGCACTGCTTGCAACATGAACATTTTGTAAATGCTCTCACCATTGGAGCACTTTATGAAAGTTATGACTGCTAAAACTGAGGTATGGATACCCTATTCATAGTCAGGACCTAGGAGAGATTGTTGCTTTGTTAGAGCTAGCTTTAAATGACTAAATTGTACTTTAAATTATATTAAACATTTGGGGTTGAATATTACATTTGTTCAGTACTAACTGCTACATCAATAATTAATTGCTATTTTGTTATTTAAATTGACATGGTGTATTTAGTCAATATTAGAATTTTATTTTATTATTTATTTTATTGATGATGGTAATTTCTGCTAAACACATTGAGACTGGACTACACCAACTTCATGTTATATTTCATTTTATTGTGTCCAAGTGTGCGTTTTTAGACGAGAGGTGAGCCATCACCTTCAGTATCTGTCTTAAACACATGCAATGCTTTGTCACTCTCTTTTAACACTTCTACAGCTCTGTTGGGCAACAGCAGTGCTTTCTCATCTACTTGGCCTTGATATGACGACCCTAATGTCTACTATTTGAAATATGCAGCTTGGTAGAAATTAATTTGCATGAGTGCAGATATTAGATAATGTGAAATTCTATAGCTATTCTTAAGAATCCCTTTAGTCTAATTGATTTTGATGATTTGTTGTTGCTTTATAGATTGTTTGGAAGCCTGCGATTGTCATTTTGACATCAATAGTGATCAATAATCCTCCATGTCTTTTCCTAACAGCAGCGCACAAAGGTCCCACCGAATCAGTAGTGCTGATTAACAAAGTACCTGTTTGAAAATAATAGAACGCAATAAAATGCCTTCACGAATGGCACACTGCCTCTACTTTATTAGTTTATTGGCTTTCTCTGGTTCAGTCTCTGAATGGCCTTATTTAGAAAGACGTGCCAAGCAGGCAAGCGTTTTTGTGACTTATCTGTTTTGGCCTGTTTTACTGTCTGGAGCAGCATATTTGAAGGTACAGTTGGTATTTTCCTCTCCTCCGTGCTTGTGGGATTTTTATGCATGATGTAAGATATGTGTATGTATCTCGAGTGAAAAACTGAATGTCTTGCTGTCATACCTCAAAGGCATGTTTGTACAAGTATGACATTTGATGTTGCACTAGGATGAATCTCTTGAGGTTTCCTCCGTTTCCTGAGATTTTGTTATACTTGATTTTACATAATTTTATTAGTTTTGGTATTGATATTGGTTTTGTGTCTGGGATAGTTTTTTTTTTTTTATTGTTTGTTTTGTGTGTTTCTTCATGTGACAAATAAAAATTATGTCATACAAGAAAGCTTAAAACATTTTTTCAGAAAGGTGCCATAATATTACTACACTTGTCATTTAATGTTTGTTTTTTTTTCATATTTGTACATCACTATTCTTTTTTTCTTTTTTTTCCCTGTCTGTTTGTGTGTGTATACCTGCTTAACCATATTTTGGGGACCTCCTCATTTGTAATATGGTCTAAAAATAACCTTTCTTAAATTGTAGAATTGCAGAAGGTTTTCTGTTAGGGTTAGGTTATTGTATTTAAATCTAGCTGTACATAAAAACAGCAGAGGTCTATGCAGTGTCCCCATTTATATACTGTAGTTAAGTAAATGTGTGTTTGTATGCATGTTGATTTCACACTTTCTGCAGAAGTAACCGTTCTCTTCATACTGTACCTGTGGTTTTGTCACCTGGAAAAAGATAAGAGACACTCACAGTTGATAGGAATCACATGCGTCATGTCTCATTTGTTCATTGTGACAGAAGTCAACTCTGAATGAATCTACATGGTCATGTGGTTGTGTACGAGAGTAGGACTGTTGTTGATTTGAATCTCTTTTTTCTTTTGTAGATAGACAAGTTTGGACAGAACAGGGACTCTGTGTACTTCAAGGATGGTGTTCGGCACATCGATTTTGTCCTGTCCTACGTTGACGACAAGGATGGAGACAAGAAAGCGGTATGCCACTAATATACAGAACATTCATAGTAATTTTATTAATGCACGTCTAAAACATGATGCTTGTTTATTTGTCATTTATCTGTTAATTCATACATTTAAAATGCAATTCACTCATGACAGGTTTTTTTTCTTTTTTGCTACTCTCAATAATTGTTTGTTTTCCACAATCATGATCTCATTATGCATTTTTATGCAGGAAT
>NW_015546101.1:2607978-2612011 GCF_001515605.1 Sinocyclocheilus anshuiensis | reverse complement strand
AAAAGCAATTTGATTACTATATATATATTGTAAATATAATTTAAATTTAAATATATATACAGCATATATGATATATATATATATATATATATATATATATATATATACATGCATTACTTCACGATGTCATTTGATGTGATTTTGTGCATTTGATAATCACATATAACACTTCTCCACTCAAAAATATCTTCCCCTGCAGGAGTCAGATGACCGTAAGACATATTATCTGAAGATTCACGCACCGTGGGAAGTGTTGGCCACCTATGCTGATGTGCTAAAGATCAAAGTGCCCTTTAAAGCGAGTGATATTCCCAAAGCTCGAGAAGTTCCTCTGGAGTGGCTCACTCAACCTTTCCGGCTGCCAGACAATGTCATGAGGCCAGAGCCGGACTACTTCACTGCACCTTTTGACAAGAGCAAGGTCGACTTCTTCCTCATTGATGATAAGGACACATTTTTTCCTCCCTCCACTCGCAACAGGATCGTGTACTACATTCTGACCCGCTGCCCTTACTACAAGGAAGACCGTAAAGAGAAAGATAAGACTGGAATTAAACGTCTGCTGAACAACGGCACCTACACTTCAGCTTATCCCCTTCATGATGTGAGTGTGAGATTTATGCACTTTATTCTATCTATCTATGATTTTTTTATATATATAAATTAATACTTTTACTTTTATTAATTAAGGATGCTTTAAATTTATCAAAAGTGGCAATACATTTTTACTGTAGTGACTTAGTAGTGACTTTTACATTGTTACAAAAAATATATATTTAATTATTATTTAATTATTAATGCCATCAGAGAAATAAATTACATTTAAAAAATAATTAAAATTGAAAACAGCTATTTTAAATTGTAATGATATTACACAATAACAATACAGTTTTACTGTGTTTTGATCAAATAAATGTATCCTTGGTGCACACAACAGACTCCTTTTAAAAACATTTAAAAAAAAATCTTACCAACCTCAAAGACAAAAAAGTCCCCTTGCATGTTAAAAGAGTTTGTGTCTTTGGTCAACATCTGATTGCTGTTTTTTCCTCAGTGTAATTATTGGAAGAAGGCACAAGACATGCAGTGTGAGAGTGAGAGGTACCATCTGTATAAAAACTGGGCTCGATTCCTCTGCTTCTACAAGAAGCAACCACTCAATCTGATCAAGTGAGGACACTGCAGACACAATGCATGCATACCTGTCAAAGAGTGCAATAACCAAATCTGGAGCAGATGCATGTTCATTACACTGCTGATTGCAATATTACATCTCAGTAGAAGAAATGATTAACCTCAATTTTCTAGAGCAGCATATCAAACCATAGTGTTTAATTTCCTCTTTGTGTTTTGTCATAGGAAGTACTATGGTGAGAAGATTGGTATCTACTTTGCCTGGCTGGGCTTTTACACAGAAATGCTGTTTTTTGCTGCAGTCATGGGTGTGATCTGTTTTGTTTATGGTGTGCTTAGTTACGAAGACAACATCACAAGGTTAGTATCACTGGAAGGTTATATGAGTCAAATGAACACACATCCTTGCCTCCTGAGTCTGAAACTATGTGGTTGCATGCATTCTTAACAACCCTTTGCTATTTGTGACCACAATTACAGTGCCTGTGACTGTAAAAGCTAAGCCATCAGACAGGAAGTTGTTGTTTCTTTATTATTGTAATGGTTTTTGCAGTTGAACACTAAATATTGTTATATTGAATGAGATGGTTTATATTTTTGTTCTTTTGTAAACCGTAACTTCTGATAGGTGTTATAAAGTATTAGTCAAATGTTTTAGCCACAGAAAACAAAGTAATTGTGACTTTTTATCTCACAAAGTCAGAATTGCTAAACTCAGCATTGAGATATGAACTCAGAATTGTGAGATTCTGAATTCTGAGGGGAAAAAAGGCTGAATTGCGAGATGTGAAGTAAAAATTCGGAGAAACAAATTCATAATTATAAGACATAAATTGAGAATTGTGACATGTTAACGCAGAAATGCAAGAAAAAAAAGTCAGAATTCTGAGTTTATATCTTGCACTTTTGACTTTTTTCATAGAATTGCGAGAAACAAAGTGTGAATTGTTAGATAAAAAGTCACTTTTTTTTTTTTATTCCATGGTAAATAGGGTAACTTGTAATCTGTAACCTATTACATTTCCAAAGTAACCTTCCCAACACTGGTTATATTTTCTGCTCTGTTTCTCACTTTCTTTCTCTGGGTGCTTTGCAGTGACCCTGTTCCTGGAGTTCTGGAAGCGGCGGCAGGCCCGTCTGGAGTATGAGTGGGACCTTGTGGACTTTGAGGAGGAACAGCAGCAGCTACAGATCAGACCAGAGTATGAGTTGAAATGCTCAGGCCGTAGACTCAACCACATCACGCAGGTACCTGCAAACATCACGGCGTGATTAAACACATGACCCTGCATCAACATCCTTTGTTAGTCATGGAGCCAACACACTTTTTAAACATTCATAAGCCTCACTCTAATCAAAACCATAACCTACCCTTAAATTCATGCATAAGAAAATGATAAATGCATAATAAAAAATAAACCTTTTCATTCCATATTGCAATTTAAATAGGATGTAAATTAATGGTTTAGTTCATTATAAATACTCTGGTTGAATGAGAATATAAGAGAAGACATGCCCATAAGGAGTAGATAATTGCGGGTGGAGAATGAAAACCAACATATTAATGGTTAAAAAACTGAAGATCTGCACATCATAGAGCTCCCGCTGACAGGATGTTTCAGGCAGATAACGCTATCTTGAAATAGCCTTTATCACGTGGTGATTTGTGACCTAGAATCTGCCTGATATCTTTCAAATAATTTGCATGATCTGAGTAAATATTTGCATTTGTCTTGTGCACAAACTGGTTTTCGCCACTTCATTTAACATATCATCATAATGGACCCTTTTCACAAGACTGTGATGACGTGTTTCAACGGTCTTCAAGTTTTTTGTATTTTCTTTTATTGAAAAAAATGGATGTACACTATACTTTTTATTACATTACCTTTGCATCAAATTACAAAAAACTAGTTAACGCTAATGCAAGGGAGTTTCTAATACAGCGTCTATAGAAGTGACGGTAAATTTGACATCGTTCTCTCTACTCACTGCCTTTATCAGTCATGAAAATGCTATCATGTAGTTTTTCTTTTGCTATTTGAGCAAATGTGAATGCAAAAAAATATATTTGTGGTAGTCTCCCATTCACTGCTATAGAAGTTTACCCAACTATGATGACTTCTGCTGAAATGTGAAAAAGGTCCATCATGGCAAAGGACTTGCCTCTGCCTTGCTCCCAGATCTTCTGCTGTAAATTCAACCATTTTAATTATTGTTCCATGTCACAAATACTGTTCACAGATGTTCTCAATATAAATTCAAATTTGTCAAGAGTTTTTTGTAGAGATGCTCTGATCAACCGGAATTAGCAGATTTTCTGCATGATTGGCCCGGACCGGTGACCAGCTGGTCAGTCTCAAGTCTGTTTTGATGTCACAGCTACGCTCGCATCCGCATGTAAACATGTCATCAACGTGGAAGTTTTACACTGTGAGTGAAAAATACACAGAGTTCGTAATTTGTAATACGAGTTGGGCCAAAGTAAACTGTAGGGAAACCACAGGGCTTGATTAACACATGTCTTGGAACAAGTACATTTTTTAAAGGCAAGTGAGAGAGAATTTTACTTGCCCGACCGGACAAGAAGCCTGAAGCTCCTTAAGGGCATGTCTTCTCTCAATAACAAAAAATTTTGCGTGACAGTGATTCAGATTTTATTGCATTCAGTGTAAATGGCGATTGATAATATGTGACCCTGGACCACAAAACCAGTCTTAAAGGGGTCATATGATGCTGCTAAAAAGAGCATTATTTTGTGTATTTGGTGTAATGAAATGTGTTTATGCGGTTTAAAAAAATAATGTATTTTTACGCGTTGCGTTGCATCACGCCGCGCCGCGTAAACATAAAACCATGTCTGCATTTGTGATCGGAGAAATGACAAACAACAAGCACT
>NW_015546101.1:2604944-2607808 GCF_001515605.1 Sinocyclocheilus anshuiensis | reverse complement strand
TATTTTGTAAATTTCCTACTGTAAATATATCAAAACTTAATTTCTGATTAGTAATATGCATTGCTAAGAACTTCAACTTTAAAGGCGATTTTCTCAATATTTTGATTTTTTTTAAATAGTTGTATCTCTGCCAAATGTTGTCCTATCATAACAAAAATCTTTCAGATGATGTATACATCTCATTTTCGAAAAATTTACCCTTATGACTGGTTTTGTGGTCCAGGGTCATATATGTTTATGTCGTGTCAGATGAGGCTCACGCAGCCTGAGTGAGAGAGAGACTCGTGCAGAAATCAAAACAAATGAGCACAACAGCACACAAAGTAACTCACAGAAATAGATACATACTACGGTAGGAAAAAAAAAAAGATATTTATTATATATGATATAGGTAAGCAACATTACACGACCTAGATGTTTACCCGAATATCAACACAATTGCAATGCGACACTGATTTTTTACAATAGTGTTAAAATGAAGTGACTTACATTTTAGACACAATATTGACTTTTTTTGCTCAGTTTCGGAAATGAAAATCGTTCCAATCAAAGCCACAGCAGAACTGTTGTGTCTCCGAGAAACACAGCAGTGTTTCGTTAATGAATGAATCCACGTTTTTGAATGAATCGAGTGATTCAGTAACCCATTCATAAAGACAGCGGCCCTGTCCCAAATGGCACACTTCATGCGCACTTGCGGTCTTGCGAACTTACAATGGCCGCCGCGTGCGCATGTCCGTTAAGTCCATGAGACCATAGGGCAGGGTTCCTCAAATCTGGTAACAACTCTACAGTTTCTTATTATTCTAACTGAATTCATTGAAACAATGTAAGAATTTGATGTGAAAGATGGAAAAAATGACCATTTATAGTATTTATTCATAGTGGGAAATGACATCTGTTCTGTTTTGTTATACAGCAACTAATTTCTACCTATTTCCAGTCACAGAGCACTTTATTTTTAGAGTTGTTTAAGTGAGAGAACATCTGTAACTTAGTCCAGATTGGGGGAATTGTAATGTTTAATAATTTCTTTTATTATGTAAATATTTTTTTTTGCATTGGATGAAGTAGAACTGGAATCGGCCAAGAAAAGTGCAATCGGTGCATCTCTAGTTTTTTGTTTCTCAAGTAAACACTACATGCAGTCTTAGTCATGATATGCTACTTAATGTCAAATAACTTCAAGTAGTCCAAATATACTTTTTGTTAATGCTGAGTTGTTTTAGCTTTAAACCACTTTTTATTACATTTAGATGAAAGATTGCAAAGACAAAATATTGTTTAATGCAACGGAAGTGTACATCATCTCATATATGTTGTTTATACTAGTCATTTTTATTTAATTTTAATTTTTAATTTTATTATTATTTACAAAACAGTTGAACTCTTGTCCAATTATGGAGCTTGAACTGATGACACATTCTTTATTGCTAACAGGAAATGGAGCCTTATCTTCCTTTCCCCAGCAAGTGTGCCCGATTCTGTCTGTCTGGAGCAACTGTTCTCTTTTGGGTGAGTTAGTAAGATAAACAGTACAATTGTATTATATAGATAGAGGTTATCAGTCACTATTACACAGCTCTTTGGAATACTTGATTATGATTGGTCAATCATATTTTGCAGTATGTTCTTTTAAACTGTACATTTGACCTTTTATCTTGGCTACCAATTACTTACACTTTGGTAGCTCATTTAAACAAAGATAAGTCTGTTAAGAAGTCCTTCCCTCTCTTTGTGTTTTGTCAGACGTGTCTGATAGTGGCCTGTATAATGGGAGTGATCGCTTACAGATTGGCAGTTTATGCAGCGTTTGCCAGCGTCATGAAGGACAGCCCCACCAGTAAGATCCAGCTGGTGGGCTCTCTCATCACCCCTCAACTTGCCACCTCTGTCACTGCTTCCTGCATCAACTTTGTCATTATCCTCATCCTCAACTTCCTCTATGAGCATGTGGCCATTTGGATCACTGATATGGGTGAGCGAAAACACAAGAAATTAGAGTTGTTTGACACGTTAAATGCATTTCAGTCTCTGGAAAATGGCAAGTTTTATAGTTTGCTTAATTAATACAGTTTATAATAAATGAGTATGTGTCCACTTTATTTATTCATTCATTTATTTGTTTATTTGTTGAGTAGCTATGTAATAAGTCAGATGGTCATCACAAAATTACCGTGTGTATTTGTTTTCTGATAATGACTGTACATTATACCTCACGTATTTGCT
Organism: Sinocyclocheilus anshuiensis; assembly: GCF_001515605.1. Lineage (NCBI taxonomy): Eukaryota > Metazoa > Chordata > Actinopteri > Cypriniformes > Cyprinidae > Sinocyclocheilus > Sinocyclocheilus anshuiensis. The sequence continues at coordinate 2,605,579 of NW_015546101.1, read as the reverse complement.
CATCTGTTTGTTGAGCTGCATGGAAAATATTTTACTATCTTCCTCTTTTTAACTCTCAGAGATCCCCAAGACCCATCTGGAGTATGAGAATAAGCTGACCATGAAGATGTTTATGTTCCAGTTTGTGAACTACTACTCTTCCTGTTTCTATGTGGCCTTCTTTAAAGGGAAGTTTGTGGGTTATCCGGGAAACTACACTTATATGTTTGGAAAGTGGAGCAAGCTGAGAAATGAAGAGGTGAGACTGTCTGAAATATTAGTATTTATGAGAACCTAATGTTCTTTCAGCTGAATATCAGAATAAGTAGCTCTAACATGACAATATGCATTTTATATTTAGTGTGCCCCTGGGGGCTGTCTGATTGAGCTAACCACACAGCTGCTTATCGTCATGGCTGGAAAACAAATGGTTGGGAACGTTCAAGAGGCTCTGTTGCCGTAAGCATTATATTGAACTTTGACCTCTAAGAATGTTTGTTTTTTACTTGTAATTTTATTGCACATGTGTTTTTTAAAATTGTCCTCTAGGCACTATCCATATACTGTATATCTAAAAAACACACACACATAATGGTCCCTTGTGCCTGTGTCACAGACTTCTCAGAAACTGGTGGGGCAGCAGGAAAGGGCGAAGT
>NW_015546101.1:2584155-2604662 GCF_001515605.1 Sinocyclocheilus anshuiensis | reverse complement strand
TAAACATTGCATTACACCAAATACACAAAATAATGTTCTTTTTAGTAACGTCATATGACCCCTTTAAGTCGCTGGGGTATATTTGTAGCAATAGCCAAAAATACACTGTATGGGTCAAAATTATTGATTTTTCTTTTATGCCAAAAATCATTAGGATATTAAGTAAAGATCATGTTCCATGAAGATATTTTGTAAATTTCCTACTGTAAATATATCAAAACTTAATTTCTGATTAGTAATATGCATTGCTAAGAACTTCAACTTTAAAGGCGATTTTCTCAATATTTTGATTTTTTTTAAATAGTTGTATCTCTGCCAAATGTTGTCCTATCATAACAAAAATCTTTCAGATGATGTATACATCTCATTTTCGAAAAATTTACCCTTATGACTGGTTTTGTGGTCCAGGGTCATATATGTTTATGTCGTGTCAGATGAGGCTCACGCAGCCTGAGTGAGAGAGAGACTCGTGCAGAAATCAAAACAAATGAGCACAACAGCACACAAAGTAACTCACAGAAATAGATACATACTACGGTAGGAAAAAAAAAAAGATATTTATTATATATGATATAGGTAAGCAACATTACACGACCTAGATGTTTACCCGAATATCAACACAATTGCAATGCGACACTGATTTTTTACAATAGTGTTAAAATGAAGTGACTTACATTTTAGACACAATATTGACTTTTTTTGCTCAGTTTCGGAAATGAAAATCGTTCCAATCAAAGCCACAGCAGAACTGTTGTGTCTCCGAGAAACACAGCAGTGTTTCGTTAATGAATGAATCCACGTTTTTGAATGAATCGAGTGATTCAGTAACCCATTCATAAAGACAGCGGCCCTGTCCCAAATGGCACACTTCATGCGCACTTGCGGTCTTGCGAACTTACAATGGCCGCCGCGTGCGCATGTCCGTTAAGTCCATGAGACCATAGGGCAGGGTTCCTCAAATCTGGTAACAACTCTACAGTTTCTTATTATTCTAACTGAATTCATTGAAACAATGTAAGAATTTGATGTGAAAGATGGAAAAAATGACCATTTATAGTATTTATTCATAGTGGGAAATGACATCTGTTCTGTTTTGTTATACAGCAACTAATTTCTACCTATTTCCAGTCACAGAGCACTTTATTTTTAGAGTTGTTTAAGTGAGAGAACATCTGTAACTTAGTCCAGATTGGGGGAATTGTAATGTTTAATAATTTCTTTTATTATGTAAATATTTTTTTTTGCATTGGATGAAGTAGAACTGGAATCGGCCAAGAAAAGTGCAATCGGTGCATCTCTAGTTTTTTGTTTCTCAAGTAAACACTACATGCAGTCTTAGTCATGATATGCTACTTAATGTCAAATAACTTCAAGTAGTCCAAATATACTTTTTGTTAATGCTGAGTTGTTTTAGCTTTAAACCACTTTTTATTACATTTAGATGAAAGATTGCAAAGACAAAATATTGTTTAATGCAACGGAAGTGTACATCATCTCATATATGTTGTTTATACTAGTCATTTTTATTTAATTTTAATTTTTAATTTTATTATTATTTACAAAACAGTTGAACTCTTGTCCAATTATGGAGCTTGAACTGATGACACATTCTTTATTGCTAACAGGAAATGGAGCCTTATCTTCCTTTCCCCAGCAAGTGTGCCCGATTCTGTCTGTCTGGAGCAACGGTTCTCTTTTGGGTGAGTTAGTAAGCTAAACAGTGCAACTGTATGATATAGATTAGGTTATCAGTTATTATGATTGGTCAGTTACATTTTGCAGTCAGATTTTATTGTATGTCATTTTAAACTGTATATTTGACCTTTTGTCCCTGGCAACCAATTTCTTACACTTTGCTAGCTCATTAAAACGAAGATCAATCGGTTTAAGTCCTTCCCTCTCTTTGTGTTTTGTCAGACGTGTCTGATAGTGGCCTGTATAATGGGAGTGATCGCTTACAGATTGGCAGTTTATGCAGCGTTTGCCAGCGTCATGAAGGACAGCCCCACCAGTAAGATCCAGCTGGTGGGCTCTCTCATCACCCCTCAACTTGCCACCTCTGTCACTGCTTCCTGCATCAACTTTGTCATTATCCTCATCCTCAACTTCCTCTATGAGCATGTGGCCATTTGGATCACTGATATGGGTGAGCGAAAACACAAGAAATTAGAGTTGTTTGACACGTTAAATGCATTTCAGTCTCTGGAAAATGGCAAGTTTTATAGTTTGCTTAATTAATACAGTTTATAATAAATGAGTATGTGTCCACTTTATTTATTCATTCATTTATTTGTTTATTTGTTGAGTAGCTATGTAATAAGTCAGATGGTCATCACAAAATTACCGTGTGTATTTGTTTTCTGATAATGACTGTACATTATACCTCACGTATTTGCTCATCTGTTTGTTGAGCTGCATGGAAAATATTTTACTATCTTCCTCTTTTTAACTCTCAGAGATCCCCAAGACCCATCTGGAGTATGAGAATAAGCTGACCATGAAGATGTTTATGTTCCAGTTTGTGAACTACTACTCTTCCTGTTTCTATGTGGCCTTCTTTAAAGGGAAGTTTGTGGGTTATCCGGGAAACTACAGTTATATGTTTGGAAAGTGGAGCAAGCTGAGAAATGAAGAGGTGAGACTGTCTGAAATACCCGTATGTCAAAGGACCTAATGTTCTTCAGCTGAATATCAGAATAAGTAGATCTAACCTGACGATATGCATTTTAATATTTAGTGCGCCCCTGGGGGCTGTCTGATTGAGCTGACCACACAGCTGCTTATCGTAATGGCTGGAAAACAAATGGTTGGGAACGTTCAAGAGGCTCTGTTGCCGTAAGCATTATATTGAACTTTGACCTCTAAGAATGTTTGTTTTTTACTTGTAATTTTATTGCACATGTGTTTTTTAAAATTGTCCTCTAGGCACTATCCATATACTGTATATCTAAAAAACACACACACATAATGGTCCCTTGTGCCTGTGTCACAGACTTTTCAGAAACTGGTGGGGCAGCAGGAAAGGGCGAAGTAATCCAGAGAGTACATACAGTAGATGGGAGCAGGACCACAATCTGCAGAACTTCAGCCAGTTTGGACTCTTCTATGAGTATCTGGAAATGGGTATGATTTTACTCCATTATACATGTTGGAGTTATTTGGTGTTTATATAGCAAAGCAGTTAATTAAAGTCATTTAGATACTTTATGCCGTTGTGCAAAATAAAATAATATTTTATAATACACTCCTGTTCAAAATGTAGCAACACCAAGAGTTTTTTGAAAGAAATGTAATACTTTATTCTGTAAGGATGCATTAAATTGTGACAGTGAAGACTTTTTATGTTGATTACATTGAAAAAAAAAAAGATTCACTGTTGCCACAAAAATATTAAGCAGCACAGCTGTTATCTCATCACTGATATGAAATAAGTTATGATTCTTGAGCAACCACTTAGCACGTTAGACGATCATGCGACGCTGAAAACTGAAGTAATGTATGCTGAAAATTCTGCTTTTTAATCACTGGAATAAATAACATTTTAAAATATATTAAAATAAAAAAATAGTTATTTTATATTGTAATAACATTTCACAATATTGCTGTTTTTACTGTATTGCTGAAGAAATAAATGTAGCCTTGGTGAGAATTAGAGACTTATATATATATATATATATATATATATATATATATATATATATAATAAATGCAGCCTTGGTTAGCATAGGAGACTTCTTTCAAAAACATCACAGAAATCTCGTTGACCCCAAACATATGTTTTATTTACTGTACACTATATATTTAAAGAATATTGTATTAACACAATAATAAGTGAATACATGATTTTTTCATATAAATTAAAAAAATATAAAGCAATGTACGTAAAAATTAATATATTCCAAAAACAAATCAATTTAAAGATTATATTATTTAAAGTTATCTTTATGCTCCTATTAAAGAAGCCTCAAGGATGAGAAGTGTCTAGGGCTTTCTGTGAGCATTTGTCAGTGCTTCATCTATTAAAGCAGTTGTTTCCTGTGTGTTTTAAACAGTGATCCAGTTTGGCTTCATAACACTTTTCGTGGCCTCTTTTCCACTGGCCCCTCTTCTTGCCCTCTTCAACAACATCCTGGAGGTGCGAGTCGATGCTTGGAAGTTTACTACACAGTTCAGAAGGCCAGTGGCAGCGAAGGCGCGCAACATTGGAGCGTGGAAAGAGATCCTTAATGTGGTGGCCATCTTGTCCGTGGTCACGAATGTAAATGCAAACTGTTTTGTTCTGCTTTCTATTTTGACTCATCCTGTAATTTTACTGTCTTATGTAAAATTGGATCTGGATTTGAACTTCCTTCTAAATATAGTTAGTTAACTATAAGCAATAGCATTTCCTGTATAACAAAAGGTCTATTTTATAACACTATTTCTACCATACTTAAAATCTATTGTTATTTCTTTCCTCCTCTCTCTCATTTGCACTTGAGGCTTTCATCGTGGCATTCACCTCGGATATGATTCCTCGCCTGGTCTATCTGTACACCTACCACCCAGGCAGCGAGGCCACTATGAGAGGTTACATCACCAACAGCCTCTCCTTTTACAACATCTCTCAGATCCCTGAAGATAACCTACCTGAACATGGAGAAAACCCATCCTGGTTTAACAGCTCTACCATCACAAGATGCAGGTGTGTAACTGCCTAGTGAAAACTGTAGTCTGTATTAGACCTACACATCGATATGCCAGATTAACAGCATGATGAATATATTGTTTTCCAGCTATCGGGACTACAGATACCCACCTGGGCATGAAAAGCAATACACACACACAATGCAGTTCTGGCATATCTTGGCTGCTAAGCTAGCCTTCATCATCATTATGGAAGTAAGAAATTTGCATAACATAAAAGGCTTCTAATTTCAATTTAGGGGTGTACTCGCACTAGGTGATCTGAACCGTGCCCTAGCGTGTTTGACTAGTGTGATCGCTCCGTAGATTCGTTTAGCCGTCCATGGCTCGCTTGGAAGAGGTGGGCCAGAGCACGGTTCAGTTGGGCTGTAGTGTGATTGCACAGAACAGCTACTATTTTGTGTACACTACTGTCATCATTACGACCGCAAACATCATCTATTACTACTATTACAGTACACTTCAATTAATTTAATTAAATCAAATATATTTAGGTTTATAACGGGTCTGGGTCTGGTTCTTAATGAACAGGAATTTTAGTTTGTGGATAAAGCTGCAAATTCTTTCATTAACGTCAGCTGCCTCCGTAATAATCCTCTCTGATACACACAAGTGAAAATCGCTGCATGGCATAAATGAATTTATTAGGCAGTCTATTAGCGAAAGTGGTTTTCTCCGTTATCTCGTACATGGTGTAAACGTGCTCCGGCCTGGAATGTTTAGTGCAAGTGTGAGTGCAGGCCAGCAGGGTAGTGGGGGAGGGCAACTGTGCCTAGTGTGAGTACACCCTAGGAAACCGAATTAATACAGTGGAATATGCAGGGAAATTTAAAATAACTATAATAAGTATATTTGTATTAGAATAACATGATCAGGAAGGTAAAGAAAAGGACAAGCAAGTTAATTAATACTTTCAGCAAGGACACATTAAATTGGTCAAAAGTGACAATTAAGACTTGTTAATTTTTACAAATAAAAAAAATGTATTTCAAATAAATGCAGTTCCCTTTCATGGGAACTTCGAACTGCGTCCTCTTATGTCATGGCTGTCGCCGGCCAACGAGTTGGTGTTTTTTCAATGTATGCTTCAGACACGGGTCACGACGAGGCGTTCCCCATAGCGACCCCTAGAGGACGCAGTGTCTCGTTCCCTACTCAGGGAACCATGGTTACATAAGTAACCTGAGACGTTCTTTTGAGCTTTCTATTCATCAAAGAATTCTGAAAAATGCATCATAGTTTCCAGAAAAAAATATTAAGTAGCAAAATTGTTTTCAACATTTGATATTTCTTGAGTACCAAATTAGCATTTTAGAATGATTTCTGAAGGATCGAATGACACTGAGTGGAGTAATGACTGCTGAAAATTCAGCTTTTCAGTCACTAGAATAAATAACATTTTAAAATATATTAAAATAGAAAAGAGTTATTTTAAATTGTAGTAATATTTTACAATATTACTTTTTTTGCTGTATTTTTGATCAAATAAATTCAGGTTTGGTGATAAGAGACTTAATGGAACACAAGAGACTTCTTACTGGCTCCAGACTTTTGAACCTTAGTTCTGTCTGTTAGTATAAAAACATGATAGCTCAATCTTTTTCTGTTAATAAGAATTAGCACAGCAAATCTGATCTTGGTAAAGCTTTGTCATGAACATTGCTTGTAGCATCTGAAGTCTAAAAAGAAAATGAGCTCAATACAGGAACAATGGAAAGACATGTACCGTATGAGCTTAAATGTTTGCTATGCATTTAGTTACTATTTAACACAAACTTAGATGTGGAAATTTGCTTCTATGCACACATGATGACTGTTCCTCTGTTTCCTCTCCTTTCTCAGCATGTTGTATTTGTGGTGAAATTCTTCGTGGCGTGGCTGATTCCAGATGTGCCGGTAGAGGTAAAGGCACATATAAAGCATGAACGCTTTCTGGTTCAGGAATACCTGCACAACTACGAAGTGGAGAAACTCAAGATGCAGCTGAGCCAGAGTTTCTGCCTGTCCACAGAAACGGCTTCACTGCTGCCCTCTAGTCCGAGGAAACACCAGGTGCTTTCTGAATGTATTTGAATATCCCTGAATCCTCAGGACTACTCTAATGTACTATACACTGCAAAGCATGGAGGAATCGAATCTTCTGAACCCCTTCATACATTTATTGCAAAAAACTGTCTGCCAGAACTTTTATAAAAAAACTACAAGCCTAACAGTCTTTTTTTTCTGCTTGAGTTTTATGGGAAAACATTACCGCTTTCCTCTGTGTTTCTCTCAAATGTCTGGAGTGCACTTGCAGAACTGCACTTCTACAATGGCGAAAGGCTTGGAGACCGATCACAGAGATTTCAGCAGCAAACCCTCTGGAATGCGGCCTGCTGCTCCTCAGGTTGCCTTGAGCAAGCTGCTGGGAATTCAACTGATGAATAATCATTTATGACCATTAAAAGACTGAAAATGTTTTACAAGGCAATAAGCTTTTATGTCTGTCCGGCTTGTTGCCATTATATATTTTTTTAAGTAATCTGCATGTTTTGCTCTATGTCTGACTGTGAAAGAGGTACATGTAGACAGTGAATTGTTTTTTTTTGTCTATTTTTTGCTTTTCTTTTCTTTAGATATGTCAGATTTTGTTGTAGGCGTGTGAGGTTTAACAGTTAATATATGTTGTTGTCCAGTGGATTTTACCACTGTGGATATTTTCTTTATGAAACACACTGATAGCTGAATAACTATCAAGGAATATCATCATCATTTCTGTAGTGCTTGCATTATCATGTTTCACATAATATTTATATTTTATTATTGTTATTTTTGATTAATGCTGTATCTTGCCACCCACACATTTTGTTCTGTGTAATATTAAATGTAATATATATATATTTTTTGTATTATTACTATTGTTAGTTTTCTTCAAGGATGTATTTATTGTTTCAGCACAATCATAACCAATTTATTATCTGGTTGGAAGGATTTTTTATTTTTTATCAGATTAAGCTCTATAATGACTTGCTGTATGTTTTCTGATACTTCAAAAATCAGAAACTCAAGCCATTATTCATCACCTCATTCTGTAAGAGTTTGCACATATCGCATATCTGAGGCTAAATGAGCATTAGCTCTCATCTGTAATCGTGACTAGGAGAACACTAGTCTTGTACTGTTTCTCTGTAACTAATTTCTGCACAAATGCACTTAACAGGATTAGTTTGCATTTTTGTGATCAGTTCTCCATGCATCTGAGACTTTGATATTCACCCTGTTAACTTAATTTTATATTACAGCAGTTCTGGGACAAATTAATTGAGTGAAGCAGGCTTTCAGAGATTCCCATACATGTCAAGACAAGAAATTGCCTCTAATAGTGTATACATGAAAAAGGACAAATAATAACGTCACAGTTTTGAAACAAGTGAATAGAAGGAATCAAGTATCCTCTGCTTTATTACTAACCAGGTGCAAAGAGATTTGGTTCAAAAACTTTGAGCTGTCCCATCAGTATTTCAGATGTTTGATTAAAACATTGTGTAGCGCTATTGATGAACACTGTTCACTCAGCGCCAACCATCCTCTATAGGGACATCACTTGTTTGAAAGCAAACAAACGTGTTAAAGTTATGTCCCAAGAGTTTGTCTGTTTTTAAAGTGTCTTACAATTTAACTACACATTTTGTGAGCCATACCTGTTCATTTCATTCCACAAATGTTATAAATCCTCTATATGTATTTTTAGCCTGTTGGGTGATTTTTGCAGAAATGAATCGATATTTTATGGATCATACAAATACAGTTTACAGAAATGTTCTGAATATTGTTACTATACATGTAAACAAAGTTGTATCCTAAACAAAATTCATAATATATGTACCCGAAGTTAAACGTGACAATCGTTTCATTATAAAAAAAAATATTTTAAAAAGTTATTCACTTAGTTTAGGATATTTTTGTGTTCAGATGAGAACATGTCACACATGCATTTGCCTTAATAACTCATAATGATACTCGTGTATGTGTATATTGTTTTTTGGTCGTCTTATTTATTTGGTCTACAAATGTTCACAGAATAAGTTGCATGAATCCGTGAGAAAAAGTAAGTTTATGATTAACCATGAATCAAGTTTATAAAAGAAATTATTGTCTCCAACGACGAGAACGTGCCAAAATAAAGTGATTTAAGTGTATTACACGTGTTCAGCACTTGTTGGGCGTCCTCAGCGAATACGGTCATGAACACAAGGTGGCGCCTGCGCTTCACTAAGTGCGCTCTCGACTACCTGTTGTGGGAAGCTTTCAAGAACGCAAAGCGTCGCAACTGCGCAGTTACTTTCCTATAAAGAGGTCTGTGATTTAGCAGGATATCAAAATAAAAAATACGATATTATCAAATGATCTTATCAAAATACCCCCTTCGTTATGCTCAACCATAAGAAACTGACTTAAATTAATAATAGCTTGCACCTGGACTGTATTTGCTTCGAATTCGACGTACGTGTACATACAATAGCAGTTTTTATTTATTTATTTTTGCTGTGTAGGACAGTGCTACAGAAAGAGGGAGGGGGACTGTGAGCTATGTATGAATTATTAATACGCTTTCCTTCACACCAGCACACGGGGAAACACCCCTCATTCGGTTTCCATAGCACCGCCCCCAGGAGGCTTTGATGGAAAACAAGCAAGAGGCATAAAAGCACAAATGTAGAAACTTAGAATGTCAGGTCACGTGCCCGTCATGATTTAAGCATCGAAAAACTATCATTTGTCGCTCGTGGAACATAATTCAGATCATTTGAGGGCAAAATCAAAGAAAATGTGAATGGAATGTGAACATTGTCCGCCCTCTCTAACCCCTCCCAAAGCAGTGAACCGCTGCGGGCACTCTGACGGGAGTAGGTAAAGGAGTGGCGGGGGAGCTCGCGCCGCTCTGAACGCGAGACTGTCGCTGACCTTGGTGCTGAAATCCATTCACCTCTTTGTAAAGCTACTTAACTGTCGCTTTGCACCGAAAAACTGACGTTACGAGACGAGGAATTGGTCACCTTTTCATTTTTTTCCTCTTAATTAACCATTCATCGTTTTTGTAAATCCGATTTTTTTTCAACACCGTCAATTCGAAGCGAACATAAATTCGTTGACTCAAATCTGAGATGGCATCGCGTGCTCTTATCGCGCGCGGGGCAGTTTATGAGTTTATAACTATGAGTAGACAGAGCCAGACCACTTCTGATATCTCTCGTGTGTAGGCGGATTTTTTTTCTTCGCTCCGTGAACACCGTCGTGAATTTTCCTCATCTGTTTTACTGAATCACTGATCCGCTGGGTATCGGTCCGGTATGCTCTGTCATCTCACACTGTGACATGGTACTTTAACATTACCGGGAAAACGAGGGATTATCACATTTGGACATGGAGACTCCGAGGGAGCCTGGTTTTATGCCCAGCAAAGAGGGGCTGAAGCAACTAGCGGGGAAGACACTGGGGCACGTGCACAAGTAAGATATTTTAACATTATAAAACGGATTCAGTCATTTAAAAATAATAGGCCTAAATTTGTGTGTGCGTGTGTGATTTACGCGAACTAATGTTATAACAGAACAGAAAATCACGAATTTGCAGCTAGTTTTGTCTATTCAATAACGAGGTTCCCCAGTCGGTTTTGGCGTCACGCCTCATGAAGACGTGAAGAAAATGATGTAATCCTGCATAATCTTGGCAGGAGGGGATGGAAGCATGCGAGTTTTCCTATCTTTGAAGGTTGTCATTGTAATCCGGTGATTCAAATGCATGTTCGATTTCATAGTAATCGTTCAATTAGAGGATTCCCTTGAGTGCACCTTCCTTTTTAGAGACCATTCACTTATTCCCGCAATAGGCTTACCTGCAAAAAAAGACCGCGATTGAAATCATACGAGAAAATTGGTTTGTACATATTTATTTCACGTTGATTTGATGCTCCTTTATATTGAATCGTTTTGTGCGTGTCTTGTAAAACAAATCGTTGAAATCTATGAGAGTAAAAATAAATAAATGAATAAAGATCGACCGCCACGACCATCTGAACGAATGTCTTTCGAAACTGAAAATACCTTTTTTCCCCCGAGCACTACCTTTAATAAATATCTCCTCATCTTTTCGTTTTTTTTTCGTTTGCTTATAGACATTTTGTAGTCTCTGATTATTTTCCAAAATATTAGGACATTGTCTTTTATTTGTCATCTGAGATTAAAAACGGAATTGACAATTATAATGCAGTTAATGGGCATTTTATGTATTTTGTATTTTCAAAAGATCACAAAATAAAATGCATTTTATTCCCGTCACATTTGCAAATGTGATTTATGAAATAAAAATTTCATATGCCTGAAATGAAATGTTATTTTTTTTATATAAAAAAATGTATAGGCTATACATTTTGCACATCAAGTTATAGAATTGATCTTGATACAATATGCTTTCATTATCTAATAGTAAATAACTGTACGCAAATAACTCTCCTTACGGCTCTGGTATAGGCTAATAATATTAGTAACGTAGTGAAGTTCGTGAATATCAGTGGACCTTAAGCCTGTGTGAATGTAAATAAGGTGAAGGTGAAGGGAATGCTGCAATGCGGTACAGCGCGCTTTACAGCAGCACACGAAGCCTATATGTGGAGTTAACAAAAATCTTTGTGGTGAAAAAAAAAGAAAGAACTCTTTCTGTAGGCAATTTCAATTGCCTGAATCTGTCCGTGCAGCTTAGAGTAGGCTACTAGTGGGAATGTAAATTGAATTCAATGTTCAAATGAATTCTTGATTCGTTTGACTTAAGTAGCCTAATAAAGGTGAATGAAATCCATAACTGGTTCTTCAGGATTGTAGTCGTTATGCTGTTAGTTTCCTAAAGGAGTCTGTCTGACAATATATTTTGACTGATGCAGAGTGTTAGAAAAGCGGCAAAAACCTGGCGAGAACATTGAACTGACCGAGGATGGACGGCCTACCCAGATCAGCGAGAAAAAGGCACCTTTGTGCGACTGCACGTGCTTTGGACTTCCGCGCCGCTACATCATCGCCATAATGAGCGGCCTCGGGTTCTGTATCTCCTTCGGTATTCGGTGCAATTTAGGCGTGGCCATAGTGAGCATGGTGAACAACAGCACCATTCACCTGAACGGGAAGATCATCATCAAAGAGGTTTGTGCGCGAGGCACGCTTGGATTTTATATGTGCACGTCAGCTTCGTGACACCCCCACACACCCCTCAAGAGCGTGCACACACACACACACATACACATAGACACGCATGCACCTTCTACTCTGTCTTATGGGAAATAAAAGGGGACAGAATTTAAAAGCACAATGACTTGTTTTTGTTGGAAAGAGGCTTAGTGGATGCCCCATTGCTAGCTTGGAAAATATTGAAAACAAGTAGGCTACTCATGCAAAAAAAATTGACCTTGGTTACTTGAATGTCATCAGCCTCAAATTGATTAACTCTTCAGCTGGAAAGTAATCCTGCGCTCTTGTCATTTTATTTTTTTTGTGCACAATAATCAATATTTTGTTTGCTACAGCTCTGAAAAATAAAAAATTAAATTGTCCCTAGCCTTTTACAGATAGGATTAGCAACCTGATATTTTCTGTTGTTTCTCTCCCTTAGAAGGCAAAATTCAACTGGGACCCGGAAACGGTTGGAATGATTCATGGCTCATTTTTCTGGGGTTATATTGTGACGCAAATTCCCGGAGGATACATTTCTTCTAGATTGGCGGCAAACAGGTAAAGCCCTAGAAATATAATAATTTATGTATTAATTCAGATTATTATTATTATTATTATTATTATGCTATTATTAGCTCATAATGCTACAATAAATAATCGCCTTTAAAATCCCACTTGGTTTATAGAATTTCCCACATTGCAATAGAAAATAGTAGCTAAAAATAGCTAACGAATGTTAACGATAGAACATTAAGTAAATCATTAAAAATCACGAATCATAAATATTCTATAATGATATTTTGTTTATATAGGTTAATATAGATGTTAAATTAGTGTCTTACAGATTTGTTGTCCCTAATGTTGCAAATATCTGCAATTTACGTCGTACGTTATTTAAAGATGGTGTCACGCACGTTTTCCAAACCGGCAGGTGAATCGCTTATTGTTACAGCAGGAGCTGGCAAGTTCAGATGGACGTAAGGGAGAAACTCGCCCGCATCTCCAAGTGTTCGTCAGAAATGAACCTTCATGTTCTCTTTCTGAGAAGTTGAATGTATTATTTAATGTAAACTGAGAATTAATGTAAGACGATAATAAATATTCGAAATAAACTTACAGCGGAGGATTACAGCGATAGTCGCGGCCGAATTCGTATTTCCAAATTCGATCTGCAAATATTGTCTGTACAGAGACACGTGGTGCGTTCTTCATTTGGTTTGTTCAACACAGTAAACTTGCATGGCGTACCATGCTGTATTATACAAGGGATCATTATTCACAGTGGACATGTAATTGGAAGAAAAATTGGATGATGGGAGGAGCTAATTTAGCAGAAGTTCAACTCAATCTTATTTATTTGTTCAGTAAAGACTCTTAAGGTTACACATTTCTTGTGAAATTAATTTCATTACGAGTTATTTTACATAACTTTATTTTATGCATTATTGCAGTTTATAGGCCTATCGAGTTCATTTAGTCAGAAAAACGAACAAAAGAGAACGATCTTTTTGGGAAACGTCCAAGCTAGCTACCTATTAACTTGCTTATCTCACATTCTTATTTGAAGGCCATGGTCAAAGGCATATGAGACATAACTGTTGTGATTTTATCATTCCAATATATAGGCTAATATAATATAATATAAACCTTTGGAATACTATTTTTACTTGTTCAAATGGGAAAGGGAGAGAGAGAGAGAGAGAGAGAGAGAGAGAGAGTTCATTGTTATGGTTGATCAGCCTGCTTGTTTCCAGTGTTGTGTGAGTGGCAGAGTGAACGCTGACCCGTCGTGTGAGTTTGTAGGATTAGACTGTGGGAGTGGGTCTGTGGGGCATTCTCTCCACCTGTTAATGAGATCCCGGGGGGAGCCGTGTCTAATCTGCTCAATGAGGGGGGCATGGCAACCAGCCCCGGACATGTTGCCAGAGGGTGTGGCTGTACCTCATTTATCATACAACAATTTATCAAAAAATAAAACTGCCATTTCGTAAACTGGAGGTGGTTACACAATCTGTGCTCACTAAAACATCTTTTTTTATGGCTGGCCAGCAATAAATGAACGCTGTTAAGAAACTACCCTTTAATAAAATGCTGTGCAATTAGGCTATAAGTCTGTTAACTTACTTCAAATCTTTGATTTAATTGACGTTGCTGAAATTATACAACAGTTTTCAGTTAATATTTCGGCTATTGGTCGACGTGATTGAGATCTAATAGAATCAGCGAGTCTCGTGCTGGAGAACTCCCTCAATCCGATTAGCGAGTGCCGGTGGGAGAGAGGTGAGGGGGTCTCGAGCTCTACAAGAAGGGAGGAAAATTGGAAATAAATGGAAGGCCATATTTCCTCTGTGGCAGTGCTGGCATCACCCCGCGCGACCGAAGGCAGTATTCTTGTTGCTGTTGTTGTTTTTCTTAAGAACAGGTCGCATAAATCATTTGAATCGTGTTATATTTTGATTGTAATAGTGTGAGTGTGAAGAAATTATTGATACTTTTCTCTCAGCGATAAAAAACATGTCTAACTAAAATGTTAGAGCGGGAGCTAAATGAATAGGCTGCACAATTTTTTTTTTTCATTTTTTTCATTCTATAACCTAATGGTCTATAATTTAACCATGTTTCCATCTATTATTCAGGGTTTTTGGCGCAGCCATTCTCCTCACATCCGCACTGAATATGTTCATCCCCTCAGCTGCACGTGTTCACTATGGTTGCGTCTTATTCGTCAGGATATTACAAGGGCTTGTAGAGGTAAGAAAGTACGATTTTCTCTCATTCGTAAATACTTGTTTGCTAATAGCGATCTAATACCATAACCCTCTATAAGTATTTATCTAACATTTGGTCACTTGATAATAGATAATTTCTTAAAAAAAAAAAAAATCTTCCTGGGAAAAGCCCAAAGTCCTGTAACAAGCAGTTATGACCTGAGGATATTTCTGTGAGAATAATAACCCAGGCTTTGTCTTTAGTACATATGTATTGATCTTTAGAGGCGCTTGTGCCTATGTGTGTGAAATAGACAACTAGATTACTTCCATCATGTCAACAATATTATATTCTTTTTTCTTTTTTGAAATATTCATTTGCAATTAAATAGATTTATGCAGTGTACTGTAACTCAAACTTTTGCTGAAGAATATATTTAATCAAAACTTTTTGTCTCAGCACATTTCTTTGTGATATAGAGCTGATGTGTAGTATTATTGTTTTCTAGGGTGTGACCTACCCAGCCTGTCATGGGATCTGGAGTAAGTGGGCTCCTCCACTGGAAAGAAGTCGTCTAGCCACAACCTCCTTCTGTGGTAATTTCCATCTTTATTCTCTTAAAAGCAAAATAGATTAGTGAATAATAAAGAAAACCAATGTCATTGTATTTGTTTAGTTGCTATACCTTATTGTGTGCATGTTAAAATTTAAAGATACATTTGTTTTTTATCCGCAAGAATTCTAGGAAATATTATTTATTCATGAACTATATATTCCCGTGTTGTTTTATTGCAAATTCAGCAACTGTTTTTTTGATCAATTTGAACTCCTCTTCTTCTCTTCTGTAGGTTCCTATGCTGGAGCTGTCATTGCCATGCCTTTAGCTGGGATCTTGGTGCAGTACACTGGCTGGTCATCTGTTTTCTATGTCTATGGTAAGAGTGGTTTGTGCATGTACTGTATGAGCCGTGGTTATGGTGTAAGCTGTCATTGTGTGAGTGTGCTTAACGGTCTTGATGAGTGTATTTTAGGAAGTGTAGTATGGATTAACTCACTGATGCTGGGTATTGATTTTTCCTCTGATTCTGTCATGTCTATCCTCTGTGCTGACACTAAATCTGCCTGTCACTGGGCCAAGAATTAGTGCTGTCTGGAAAGCAATGAATTGTAATCCAGTTAGTTATATGAGGAGTTTTCATATTCAGTTTTCATATTTCATTCTTCAAGTCTGCTTCTTTTATGATGTTTTCTTATAAGACCAACGTCTTAAGAATTGTTTGTTTCCCTTTAGGCTGTGTTGGGATTTTCTGGTATATGTTCTGGATCCTTGTGTCATATGAGAGCCCAGCTGAACATCCCACCATCACAGCTGAAGAACGCTGCTACATTGAGGAGAGTATCGGTGAGAGCGCTAAGCTCATAGGTCCTGCAGAAGTGAGTGACCACAAACATAATCTTGCTCCACTCTTGATAGGAATGTAATCTCAGGGATGTAGTGGGGTTGGATATCTCAGAAGAAAATGCTTGATTGTAGGATTCAATTCCTTTCTTAAGAGATGTTTTGACTAACGGCATAACATCACCTCTCACCCAAACCTATAATTAATCGCCTCTCTATAATTATCTATAATTCTAATGCTCATTTGTTGCTTGCTGCTTGTTGACACAAAGCTACTTCACTTGCTTGTGCCTTGGAAGGTTGTCTTTCCAAAATCTTTTATTCTGTATTCTGATGTACATCTAAGTGTAATTGATTATCAAAACATATTTCGTTCTATGCATCTGTTGTTGATTGGATTTTAAGATGTGGGTGTTGCTTTCAAAAATGGAGGCAGATATAACACAGGCTTGCAGGGATGCAGTATAAGGGGGCTAAATGATTGGAAAAGTCCTTTATGTGTCAGCAGAGAGAAGTCTGTCATTTTCAGCAGACAGTCCAGTTATGGCATTTTGATTATAAAAAAATTAAACATGCACAGAATAATTGTTCACAATAAGATCTATATTATTAATTTAGAAAATAATGCTATAGGGCAACTTTAAGATTGGGAGCTAAAACAAACCCCTGGCTCTCTCTCTGCTTGATTTTAATCTATTTTTTTTTTTACCATCAGTTGCCGTTATTGTGAACAAGACATTGCTGTATTTTACAATCATAAAGCTGAATTTGAGATTTCATAGAGGGTAAATGAAAGCACAGAGTAAATTTTGTCAGGATGTCTTGAAAACAATGAGAAGACAAAAGTCATATTTCTTTGGTGATCACACTTCTAAGTATATAGTTATTTTGTAAATATTAGACATAGCCAAATATGTGACTTATTGCAGTCATATGGATTTTGAGACAGAGGCTGATATATGCAGTGTCACTACAGGTCACTAAAGGTTGATTTTGTCACCATGGTGTTATATGAGGACATTTAATGAAACCTGTGAGTTTAACGAACCAACAAAGGCATATGAGAGAAGTCTATAAGCTTATAAAATATCAGACAGCCATTTTATCTCAGTGTGCAGTTCTTTGGTCTTCTTCGCTCTAAATGCCATGCGCTCTCAGGGAACATCAGTACTGACTAAGAATCAAAAATGTTCATTCCTGCTTGCAGAATCAAGACATGACAAATAAAATCATTAGCAGTATTGGTATTATTGTAACATGCTGCAATACTCCTTTGTCTTACAGAAATTCAAGACACCTTGGAGGCAGTTTTTCACATCCATGCCTGTCTATGCAATCATTGTGGCCAACTTCTGCAGGAGTTGGACCTTCTACTTGCTGCTCATCAGCCAGCCTGCATACTTTGAGGAGGTGTTCGGCTTTGAGATTAGCAAGGTAATTGCAGTTTACCTTTCATATTGTTTGCATTTAAACTGGTATTTGTTTTATACAAACCTAATAATTGATAAAAATAACTAATAATTACTTAATCAGCAATCAAGCTTTATTTGGGTCAAAATGGCTAGCCTTAGTGTCTAAGTTGCATATGATTTTTGTGTATAATTCCAGTGTGCATCAGTAAATGGGTGACCTTTGTCATTCCCTAAGGTCTGAAATAGGCTGATGAATTATTCATTGTGAATAGTTCATAATGAATTATTCATTAATCACTTATTGGTGATTTAAGTCTGTGCTTGCATCTCATTTTGCTCTTGTTTTCTCACTTCCTACAGTTAAACCTTCAATCATGTCTTTACATCTAGTTGTAGTATTAACACACTAATGGTGATGCCTTGATGTTGCATATCAATATGCTTTATTTTTTGCATGACATTTATTTATCAGATTTATCCAGTATTTACTAAAATTGTTATTAAGTGAAATGTTTTGGATTAGATTTTAAATGGACTATCTTTTCTCTTTTCTGTGGTTTAACCACATCCTAATTTGCCACAGTATTAACTAACATTGGTCAATGGCTAATGCGTTCTGCAGTGTTTTCAATAAGATGCTTCTGAGCCTGTCGGCTGCTGTCTTATTCAGGTTGGCATGCTGTCAGCCTTGCCCCATCTGGTGATGACCATTATCGTACCCATTGGGGGACAGCTAGCCGATTTCCTTCGTAGCAAAAACATCCTGTCTACTACCACAGTTCGGAAGATCATGAACTGCGGAGGTGAGAGCAGCCTACACACAGAATAATATAGCTCCTATAAGACTGAATTCTGGTTAAATCCACGTAAGCTAGAATTGTTAAAGGAATGAATGAGAATAAATCTTCAAACTAAATATTAATAGTCATAATAATAGCCATGTAATTGTCCATTTTAGCTTAGTGAGTTGATTATCTTTCACAGGCTTTGGGATGGAGGCCACTCTATTGTTGGTGGTTGGTTACTCGCATAGTAAAGGAGTGGCCATTTCGTTTCTTGTGTTGGCTGTTGGCTTCAGTGGATTTGCAATATCAGGCAAGTCTTTGGGCAAACAATATGTCTGATTTAATATTTTGCCTTGCAAATCTGATTTTTATACACAACAATGAGAAGAAAACACAGCAAATAATGACTTATTTCTGACTAAATACCATGTTTTCCTTTTATCACTCAAAATGCTCTTCCTCTGCTGCAGCTTGGAAGGAATAGGTTGTTCTGCTGGACTTTTTAAATAATTCATACACACTGTCCCCTGAGAGCAGCCTCACAGGCAGCACATCTAGACAGAAAGAGCAGTGAGGGAGGGGCTAGAGACTCCTCCGCTCTACAAGATGGCTGCTCTTTCTATTTTTAGTCTGGATCTCCAACATCATGTTAGAGATACTGAAAAATGTGCACTCTTGCTGCAGAACCAAAATGTGCAGATTATACCCGAGGAATTCAGGGATTTAAAAATGTCATCCTGTAATGTTGTTTGTTTAAGTGTTATTTTAGTGTCATTGATATACTGTTATAGTTTTGTTAATATTTTAAATTAGATTTTATTTAAATTTTAGTTTAAGTTTTATTAATTTTGGGATAGGGTTAGTGTATTTTTGTCATTTCTATTCGATTTTTTAATGTTGTAGTTTATATTAAGTTTTAGTTTATTCAATTTATTTTTTAATTTGTTCAATAGTTATTTTAGTATTTGAACATAAACAAAACCAAAATGCAGAAATAAAATGAGTTTTGTTTTTAATATAAATAAAGTTTTTTTAAATGTTTATTTTATTTTAAGTAATAAAAATGCTTTTTTTTTTTTTTTAGTTTTAGTGAACAATAGTAACCATGGTTTGTTGTAATTAATTCAGTGCCAAAAAGAGAAAAAAGTGTAATCTTTTACAAAGTTATTTACATTGTGTCTGATGTTAATGTAATGTATACTTTTATTGTCCATCAGGTTTCAATGTCAATCATTTAGACATCGCTCCTCGCTATGCCAGTATCCTCATGGGAATCTCTAATGGAGTGGGAACTCTGTCAGGAATGGTGTGCCCTCTTATTGTGGGTGCCATGACCAAACACAAGGTAAGACCACCTTGGATTTTCAGGATTTTCTTTTGAATTCTCAGTACTATATGTTTGGATTGGATGGATAATAATTTAAATGAAAGATGTTGCCCCATGGTAGATTAGAAGGTTGAGTTGTGACACTTGCGTGGTTTGAGAATCACAGCATAATTGATATCTTGATTCTTTCCTATATTATTATAACTGAAATATAAATAATATTGTGATTTCAAAAGGTTTTGTGTGACAGATTTTCAGATCTCTCTCCCTACCTTTTATTCATTGCCAAAAGTGCTCAGATTTACCAGCATTAAGCCAATGTTTATTTTATGCGTTTTTCTTGCAGCTCCCAGGATATTTCTTTATGTCAATGAATTCCTGCCAACTCTTTTTTCCTTTCAGACCCGAGAAGAGTGGCAGTATGTTTTTCTTATCGCTTCCATGGTGCATTATGGCGGTGTAATCTTCTATGGCATCTTCGCCTCTGGGGAGAAGCAGCCGTGGGCAGATCCAGAGCAGACCAGTGAAGAAAAGTGTGGCTTCATTGATGAAGATGAGCTGGCTGAGGAAACTGGGGACATCACCCACAGCTACGGTGCTCTGGGAGGTCCAGCCAAGACCTACGGTGCCACTACGCAGTTGAACGGTGGATGGGCAGAAGGATGGGATAAACGAGAGGAATATGTACAGGAAGGTGTGGAGGAAGGGGGTTACGGATACAGGCACAGTGGGGATTACTCCTAGACCACACACACACACACACACACACACACACACAAACACACGCACACGCACACACACTCTCTCTCACACACACAAACACACGCACACTCTCACGCACACTCTCACACACACTCTCACACACACACACACTATACACAAACACACACACACAGATAGGCCTGGGCGATAAAGATGGTATCAATATTTATCGACGGTACACCTTCTTCGATATCGATATAAAAAATGTTCAATATAGTGCACGATATA
>NW_015546101.1:2576301-2583375 GCF_001515605.1 Sinocyclocheilus anshuiensis | reverse complement strand
CACACACACACACACACACACAAACACACACACACACACACACATGATGCACACAGCTCTACAGAAGCATACAGTGGAACAAAAAAGTATTTGGATACACTTGGACACAAGTCACAACTAAAAGTGTATAAATGCCATTGCATTAAATAAGAAAATTTAAGTGTAATCTGCAAAAAATCTGCAATTTGTCTTTCTCTGCTTTAATTTAGTGGCTGTATGAAGTGTCCATTTGAAGTGTCCTCATTTTGAAATGAAAAAATATATGTATGTAGTTATATATCATTATATAATTGAATATAACCAACTTGTTTTTGTAAAATGTTTAGTATTAAAAAATGTAGCTTTTTTTTGTTATCTAATCTAATGCAATGACATTTCTACATTTTTAAGTGTAACTTAAGTGTCCAGATACTTTTTGGAGCCACTGTACAAACAGCACAGGATAAAAAATATATGCCCACACTGTAGATTTTGTAGTGTCTGTGAGTTTAGAAAAAAAGGTTATCGATGAACATGTAAAAAAAAAACTATAAATTGATGTATGTTTGCACAAATTTAAATGATCAAATCCTATATTTAAATATAAATTTAAATGAGTCAATTATACAAAGGAGATATTACATATCAAAATTGGCAGACTGTAAATGTTCTATGTATTAAAACAGAGTAACTTTATTTCAAATGTGTAATATTGTGAAACCCGAGTTTTTCACCCCATTATTCTGAGCCTTTTCAACATAGAGAAGCCTGTAGAGTTAGTCAGTCAACTCGAGTTAGTCAGAACCGAGGCTCAAACAATGAACCTGTCTGGAGTCATTCATGGAGAAATACTGCTGTAGAGAATTCCAACCAAGCAACTGGTTTCCACTGTCTTTTTTCTGATTGCACTGAGAGAGCTGTACAATGTAATTTAACAGCACAACAAAGCGAGTTTGTGTATACCTCATGATGTGTTACTCGTCCATCGTTTAAGTCATGTTTTTGAGAGATTAAAGAGGAATTTGGTCTTTGACACTGCAGAGAAAAAAAGCACAGTTATTTAGATAAAAGCAACAAAAGTGTTTCTCAAGCTCAGCAGGTTGTTTCAATCGTATCCGTAAATATATATATATATATATATATATATATATATATTGGATGGTGCTGTTCAATTTGGTGTTTGGTGTAATAGATGAAATTTGGGAAAGGGTTCGATTTTAGATAATTGGAATTGCAAGAGCTACGAAAAAGCAAAAGCACAGTGTGTCAAGGCTACAGACTCTTTAATTTCCATGCCATTGTTTTAACTCCATGCCATTTTGACATCTGTGAATGTTAGTTATGCATGGGTCAAAACTGTTTTTGTCTTTACAAATGTTTTTATTTTATTTTACTATATTGTTTTACTTTACTAACCTGTTACATATGTGTCAATTTATTTGCACAATTAACCAAAGGTAACCTGTTGTGTGGGATTTTAAATTTTCCATTAAGTAAAGAAGGAAGAACCTGTGAAAAGGGCTTGTATAGTCCTAGCAGCAGATAATAACCATATTCAATGTACAAAGCAATAAATCTATGATAAGTTACTTAGCAGTCACTCATTCAAAAATATGTAACACATTAGCACATTTAACTGTAATCATTTTGGTTTAAGTGTTTTTGTGATGACAATTAAAAAAAAAGAGAAAAGATTAAACAACTACTTACTGTTAAAATAGAAAAAATATATATTTAGATTTAGCAAGAGTCCAGTGCAGCTCTCTTTACTGTGAAGAGTTTATGCGCTGGACCCACTCACCAGAAGAGAATGATTCTTAAGTGCCGCCTGCAGCTGGTTCCTGTGTGAAACTCTTACTGGGGTCCTCAGCTCCACAGGCGGCCGCACCTCTGTAGTCGTCCTGTATGGTTGCCAGTGGTTGCTTTTTGAGAGTATGTTATTGTCGGGTATCCTTTACGTTAATCCTCTCTTTTTGTCCGTCCCCTTTGTTTCTGGTCTGTGTTTTGTCTGTGGCTAGAGAAGCGCTCCCTTGTCTCACTCTTTCCTCCTTGCATTTTCCCACTACTGTTGCAATATTCAGTGACACAAGGATCGTGTGTAAAGGTATGCAGTAATTTGCCTGATGATGTTGAGGTACCTTATTCTTGTTTTCTGCTTAAGAGTGAAGTGTGAATATATGGCTTCCTATGTTGTGTTACTGTAAATGGAGAGGTATGTTGATGTGAAATTGAAATGCTCTATATAGCCTTTTTTATAAAAAATTATAACAAAATGTATTGTCTGTGTTGTTTTACTGTGATTCCATTAAGCTTTGCAGGCCAAAGACACCCTGCTTAAAATTGTGTCAAATTTGCTGCCAGTATTGTAATCAATGTTGGTTTCTGATTAGTCTTCAAGCACACAAAGTACTTTGTCCAGCTGCTACATGTTTGTAAATCATATCTTAAGTTTTTAGCCCCGGCATTGGTTATGCATCACCCATATAGCATCTCTGTGCCCTTTCCTTGCTCTAGTAAAATCAATATAAGGGTCCCTGGAGATCAGCAAAACCTATTGACCACACAAACGTCCTAATGGAGGCAGGAAAGGGGCTGCACTTAGAAGCTCTTTAGAGGATGTGTTCAGACTCGTCTCTCGTGCAGGAAACCTACTGCCCTCCTAAATACAAACCTGCCCTCCTGCTGTTGTTTATCGCTAACAAACAAATAAAAACATATCAAAACTATTTTTTAATGATTGTATTAAGTTAAAATCTCTTTTTATAAAAAAAAAATTCATAATTTGGAGCATCCATTGTGCTTGATTAAAAAGTCTCTTCGGTAACACTCTACAATAAGGTTTCATTAGTTAATGCTAGTTAACGAATTAACTAACATGAACAAACAATGAACAATACAATTATTACAGTATTTTTTCATCTTTGTTAATGTTAATGAAAATACAGTTGTTAATTGTTACACAGTGCATTAACTAATGTTAACAAACACAACTTTTGATGCATTAGTAAATGTTGAAGTTAACATTAACTAAAGATTAATAAATGCTGTAGAAGTATTGTTCATGCTTAGTTCATGTTAACTAAAGTAGTTAACCAATGAACCTTCTTGTAAAGTGTTACCGTCTCTTCAAACATTTGATCTTTATGTCTGACAAATATTGTCTAAAATAGGGTTAGGCCTGTTGTTTGTGTCTGTGCCTGTTCTTTCAGATAGATAGACAAAAAACAGTCCTCACACAAAATAGTGCTGCAGATTCAGACAGAACCGCATCCCTGCAGAACACACAGTAAGAGAGGTGCAAATGAAACACTCACCTGCCAGAGACTGGCAGACACTGGCTTCACTAGCTTTAGAGGTTGTGACCTTGGCAGTATTTTTGCCTTGGTGTAGTCTATCTATCTATCTATCTATCTATCTATCTATCTATCTCTAATGTTCAGATGACACAAACATCCTCCACAACCTGGAACACAGCCAAGTGGCCCCGTGCATTCAGTAGGGCAGTCAAAGTCAAGCTCCTGTCCCGCCGGAGGGAACGGTCACAGTCTGGACGATGTCCAGCTTTCCCCTTTCTCTCTGTTACAATGTGTAAGTCAGTTACTAATTGGATAACCTTTCTTTCAGCGGCTGATTTACAATATCAGATTGACTGAAGAAACATGTCCACACTCGGGTGAACGTAATTGAAAGCTTGTCAGTTGAGTGTGGATGTGTAATTGCTCTAAGTAAGGTTTTGCCTAAATACCACAAAGATGTGCAGGTTATTATTTTTACAGAAATACTGATACCACAATCTATCTATCTATCTATCTATCTATCTATCTATCTCTAATGTTCAGATGACACAAACATCCTCCACAACCTGGAACACAGCCAAGTGGCCCCGTGCATTCAGTAGGGCAGTCAAAGCCAAGCTCCTGTCCCGCCGGAGGGAACGGTCACAGTCTGGACGATGTCCAGCTTTGCCCTTTCTCTCTGTTACAATGTGTAAGTCAGTTACTAATTGGATAACCTTTCTTTCAGCGGCGGATTTACAATATCAGATTGACTGAAGAAACATGTCCACACTCGGGTGAACGTAATTGAAAGCTTGTCAGTTGAGTGTGGATGTGTAATTGCTCTAAGTAAGGTTTTGCCTAAATACCACAAAGATGTGCAGGTTATTATTTTTACAGAAATACTGATACCACAGAATACCACAAATAGAACCACAAAGGAAGAGTAACAGCAGTTTTAATAGTTAGATAAAGAACTTAATAGTAATAGTAACTTTTTAAATAATAATAACCATTAAGTTCTAGAATAATGAAATCATTTTAAAATTTAGACTTGTTCTTGACAACTTGGTTAGCGGCTTCCATGTTGAGCTATTGCTTTTGCTAATTAGACAACCACAATGAGCCTGTCACTTGTGACCCTATTACATGTGTTTACTCTGGTTCTGTCAGCCGTAACCGTCACGGATGTCCAGCACAGATTGCAGTCCACACCCTCCTCACTTGGTGTTCATTCAAGCTTCTCAGTTATATCCGTCTAATATCACACTGAGAAGAAAGATAATAGAGCACACAGACTGTACTGGCATAATAGCAATCTTTCTATTAGGACTTTTAAATAATTATTTTGAAGCATCATTGTAAGCCTGTGTGTTTTTTGCTCATGTATGTGTTTTTGTTGGTGGGTGGAGGCGCTTGTGCATGGAGGCGTTTGGGGCAGGTGTTGCAGTGGTCTCTTGGGGCGTGGAGGGGTGGTGTAGTGAGACTGAAATCACTCTTTGATGACAGGAGCCTGCATGAGGGCCCTGAAGGCTTGCATCAACCCATAAATATCTCCTGATCCCCTCATGGACAGGGGCAGGCGAGGCGACTGGTTGGCGTATCCAGTGTTTCGTTCTCCGTTGGGAGAAGGAGGGAGAGGTGAGGGTGAATGTCTATGTAATCCATCTCATGTGTGAGAGGGAAAAACAGTGAATGAATGAGCTCTCATATTAAAACCGAATAAGACCCTTCCCCCACTGGCCCAGCTCTCAGTATCCTCATCAATTATTCCACATTGTCATTAAATTCTTGTCTATTCTAACAGCGGAGCATATAAGCGATTGGAAAGGAATTTTTATGTAGCTGTTGTTTAAGTTTAAGTGGCGAGTGATATGTGATGTTTATCACTACTTCAATCCCTAAAGACAAGTGAAACTGTCTCAACGTCTCATACTCACTTCCTGTAATCAAAATTCACGTCTTGTTTCAGGTGCTGGAAGAGGAAATCGTGTGGGTGGGGAAAAATCTTGCTTGTGATACAGGAAGGGCAAGCCATTACAGCTGCTGAAGGAATGTATATCTTCTGCTGTGACAGAATTTAACAGATACATCTCTTCATTTCTGTTACAGATTTTGTTTTTTCATTTTAATCCACTATTTTTTTTCATCAATTTTTATGCATTTAAATTCATCTTCAACAGTAGAAGTCTCGAAGCTTCTAGCAAGACTGAAAGCATAACCTAAGATTATGAATGATCCTGTTTCTACTCACTGCAGTCTGCACAGTACATAAATTAGGGATATTAATATATATATATATATATATCTATATTCTGGCCAATAATGATGAAACAATAAATATTTTCCATTATGGCTGATAGTTGATAAGCAGTCATTATTAATATTTTATTAATCATATTATTTTATTATTAAAATCAATTGTTTTAAAAGCCACACGTTAATTTAGGCATCAAAATATTATAATCCAGAGTTTAAAAAAATAATATGAATTCACTAAAGGCATTTGTCAATGTTATTAAATTATTAGACTTTTTTAAATATTAATTTAAGTGATTATTAGATTGATTTTAAGTGAGTTCGAGATTATTAAAACGCAAGTTTACAGTAATCTATATAAAAATATGAAATATGAATTTATGAAATGGGCATGCACAATTAAATATTAGCCAAATACTAAAACAAACAAACAGACTTTTAACCTTATAACTCTAATATGGGCTGTTAATTGATGTGGTATATTTTGCATTTATACATAATATGCAGTGGTGCTCCTCACCATCATCTGAATGTCAGACTGAGTGACACAGAGGAGAGAGTGACTGAGGGACTCAGGGGAGAAACCTGACCTTTAAGCAGAGCTGGCTACCAGTCCACAATGAGACGTGTGTCCCACAGAGGGGCAAGACACATCTAGTGGAGACAGTACATAGGAAATGGGCATTATGTTGTGCAAATCTGTAATCTTTCATGCAACACTGTACACCTCATGTATGTTTTCAAACGGTTGTAAAGTTCTTAATGTTTGAAAGCACCATAAAACTGCAGATGCAAAACAAATATGACCCTGGACCACAAAACCAGTCATAAGGGTAAATTTGTCGAAATTGAGATTTACACAACATCTGAAAGCTGAATAAATAAGCTTTCCATTGATGTATGGTTTGTTAGGATAGGACAATATTTGGCCAAGATACAACTATTTGAAAATCTGGAATCTGAGGGTGCAAAAAAACATAAATATTGAGAAAATCGCCTTTAAAGTTGTCCAAATGAAGTTCTTAGCCATGCATATTACCAATCAAAAATGAAGTTTTAATATATTTACAGTAGGAAATTTACAAAATATCTTCATGGAACATGATCTTTACTAAATATCCTAATGCTTTTTGGCATAAAATTAAAAAATCAATAATTTTGACCCATACAATGTATTTTTGGCTATTGCTACAAATATACCCCAGCGACTTAAGACTGGTTTTGTGGTCCAGGGTCACAAATGTTTTACTTGTTTCCATACTAGAGCAAATATTCTGATATTTTTTTAGTTGCAGTCATAACAAGATAACGTTTTCTTCTTTTTTGCAGAATTGCAAAAATGAACGACAGTGAGAGAATTAGAAATCAATTAGTGGAGTCATTCTTTGTGCGTGGTGGTGGGTATGAGTGTGTGTGTGTGTGTGTGTGTGTGTGTGTGTCAATACTGCCAGACTGAGCTTTATTTACTCAGCTCTCACAATACCCCTTCACCAGATGGGAACCAACAGAGTGAGGGTGGAAAGAGGGAGGAAAAGAGACAGAGAGAGAGAGGAAACAGAGG
>NW_015546101.1:2548430-2575871 GCF_001515605.1 Sinocyclocheilus anshuiensis | reverse complement strand
TTTTTCAGTCTTTCTACTTCAAAATTAAATGTATATATTTATTTATTATTTATATATTATTTAGAATATATATGTAGATATTTCTACATCTATAAACATAATTTAAATAATATAAATATAAATAAACACAATTATGTTAGATTATACAATTAAATTGTATGTGCTTCATAGGTATTTTTATTGTTTATGTTTAGTTTGTTTTCTCCCCACTGTTGCATTAATATAGATACACACACAAAAACACACACAAGCACACATGGTGCACTGGCTCCCCCACCTCATGGGTAATTAGAAATCAATTAGTGGAGTCATTCTTTGTGCGTGGTGGTGGGTATGAGTGTGTGTGTGTGTGTGTGTGTGTGTGTGTGTCAATACTGCCAGACTGAGCTTTATTTACTCAGCTCTCACAATACCCCTTCACCAGATGGGAACCAACAGAGTGAGGGTGGAAAGAGGGAGGAAAAGAGACAGAGAGAGAGAGGAAACAGAGGGAAAGAGAGGAGTGGGAGATGTGTGCCCCATGCTCACAGCCATGCGGACTCCTTTGTTCCCCGTCAGACCCCTATTGCAGCATGACAGGGGGAGACAGGCTGGCTGTAAAATCTCATTAAAAGAGAGAGAGAGAGACAGGCCTCAAGAGGGCTTGAGATCCCATTAAGACGTCGACATACAGACTTCAGTCATACAGCGGCAAGGACTCCTGTCAACATGCATGTACAGAAACATCAGTGAAAAAACTAGATTTTTATCAAGAACAAAACACAGAAAAACTGAAAATGGTCTCCAAGAGAGAGCAGAGCATTCTGAAAGGATGAATAAAAATTAAATAAATAAATAAAACAATAAAATGTATATGTGTGTGTGTATATGTATATATATATATATATATATAATCAAGGGAAATTTGATTTCTCACGTCATGACCGCTTCAAATGTTACAAGTGAATTTTAATTAATTAAAATGGAATTAAATGAGTTCTATTAGAAATGCAAATTTACAATAATCCAAAAACATAATAAATATGAAATATCAATATATGAAATATATAAAATGAGCATGCTTAATTAAATATCAAATATAAGCCAATAACTCCTGGGGATAATATGTTCCGTTAACTGATGAGCTACATTTTGCATTTATACATAATATGCAGTGGTGCTCCTTACCATCATCTGAATGACAGAGTGAGTGACAGAGAAGAGAAAGAGCGACTGAAAGACTCAGGGGAGAAGCCTGACCTTTAGAAAGCCAGTCCACAATGAGACATGCGTCCCACAGAGGGGCAGGACACATCCAGAGGAAACAGCGCATAGGAAATGGACATTATGTTGCGTATATCTGTTATCTTTCATACTGTACACCTAATGTATGTTTTCAAACGGTTGTATAGTTCTTTAATGTTTCGAAAGCACTGTAAAACTGCAGATGCTCATCAAATGTTTTACTTGTGTTTCCACACTAAAGAAAATATTCACATATAATAAAATAACTTTTTCTTGCATAAATGACAGAATTACAAAAATGAACATCAGGGAGAGAATTAGAAATCAATTAGTGGAGTCATTCTTTGTGTGTGGTGGTGGGTATGAATGTGTGTGTGTGTGTGTGTCAATGCTGCCAGACTGAGCTTTATTTACTCAGCTCTCACAATACCCCTTCACCAGATGGGAACCAACAGAGTGAGGGGGGAAAGTGAGAGGAAAAAAGACAGAGAGAGAGAGGAAACAGAGTGAACGAGAGGAGTGGGAGGTGTGTGCCCCATACTCGCAGCTATGAGGACTCCTTTGTTCCCCGTCAGACCCCTATTGCTGCATGGCAGGGTGACACAGGCTGGCTGTAAAATCTCATTAAAAAAGAGAGAGACACACAGGCCTCAAGAGGGCTTGAGATCCCATTAAGACGTCGGCATACAGACTTCAGTCATACAGTGCAGAGGACTCCTGTCAACATGCATGTACAGAAACATCAGGGAAAAAAGCTAGACTTTTATCAGGAACAAAACACAGTGAAACTGAAAATGGTCTCCAAGAGAGAGCAGAGCTTCCTGAAAGGATTAATAAAATATTATATATAATACATAATATTATATATTCTTACATATATATTTTCTATATATAATAGAAATACAAATAAACACAATTACTGTATGTTAGATTATATAAATACATTGTATATGCTTCATAGATATTAGTTTGTATGTTTAGTTTGCTTCCCCCCCACTGTTGCATTAATATAGATACAGACAAAAACACACTGCATGCACACACGGTGCACTGGCTCCCCACCTCATGAGCCTGATTATTGATTTCACTCCTGTTGTGTAGACACCTCCTCTGCAGATTTGATTAGTCACACAGAGGCGACAGAGGGGAAGTAAAGCTCTTAGATTAGAGAGAGTGATGACAGAGAGAAGGTGTGTGAGAGAGAGAGAGAGAGAGAGAGGATGAAAGAAGCTGAGAAAGACAGCTTATAGAAAGATTATATTATATTATATATATATTATATTATTATCCAGATGATATTATAAAGACAGATTTAGAAATAATGAGAACAAACTTTCATCTGATTGATGACCTTGTGTATACACCTAATTTTGTTAGTAATATTTAGATATATGAATTCAGATTATCTTTCTGTTTTTAAATTCACCTGCTTGTATTTCTTCATTCGAATATGCTGTCATAATTCATTTAACGCTTTAATATGTTTTGCGGGAAGCAAGAGATCACATTATGGCGCCTGCTGGTTTTTCAGGTTTGATGTCATCATTAATTACTTCATGGCACTTTGCTATCTAATGCACTGATGAACTGACTACCTGCTTTCTTACGAACGTTATTTTAACTGATGGGATAAACACACACACACACACACACACACACACATTGTGGAATATTTATTTAAATCGCATCTTCCCATGCGTGTCTGTGCGTATGCATGTTTCACAGTGAAAGAGTGTTCAATTACACACCCTGTAAAAAGCTAAAAGTGAAAATAAAATCTCCTCCAAGTGTGAACATGGATCTTAGAAAGCTCTCTGGAGAGTGCTTGTCCTTAACAACACTCCTCTTTTTATGATTTAACATAGTCACATGAAATATAGAAAAAGCTGGGTTAAGACACTGCAATTAAGTTAACTATTTCTGCTGTTAGATCTGGAACCAGATTTCAAAGAACCAGCACAAGACAGTTTGGTAGCAGTTTGGGCTAGAAAATTTGATGATGACCAAGAGTAAGTGAAGAGGTGTGGGCTGTGTTTGTCTGCAAACACCTTTTGCCCTGAACTCCCAGGACAGATATTAAGTCCAAGTTCAAGTCCAAGCATATTTTAAATGTGTTTAATTGGATATGTCTGTTGTGGAAATGGCCATTTTTAAAGGTCTTTATTTTCAGAGGTCCATCATTTCTGAATTGATTTCTGTCTCTGTGTTGATGTTTTGAAATGAACCCTCAAAGCCTACTGATTATATATAATATGCATATATATAATACACAAATTTCTAAGTCATTAACATGATCAAAACTTTGCTGAAATCCCTGTTATACACAATACACACCTTTCTATCATCTTAATTATATTTAATACTTTTTTTAGCAAGTAAGAGGCCTTTTAGTATAATTTTAAAAGCTTCCACCTTAAGGTTCATGTTTCTTTTTGCTGTGAAATTTTTACTGATTCTTTTATATCTTTGGATTTGAGACTTTAGTCTTTGCAACTTTACAGATCTTCTTTATGCACCAAGAGCTTGTAACACTCCAAAGAGAAAGGAAACATTTAAATCGCATCATATGACCCCTTTAACTTTTATTTTATTCATCTATTCTGTCTGTTGTCTTTCTCATCTGTCTGCTCTTCTCTGCCTCTATCCATTCATCAATGTACCTATAGGTGACTCACAAAGCGCAGAGGTGATGTGGTTGGTGACTCATTAGCAGCACGCACTTGCTCTCACTCAGTACACTCTGTTTTTCTGGCCAGCATACAGTGTAATGCTACACCTCTATTCCTGTTTCTACCTTCTGTTGTTTTGATCAGTGGATAATCATCTTTCCATTCCAGTATCATGTGCAGAAATGTTCACGGCACTTTGCTGTACTGTCACTCATTCCTTCACAGGTAGACTGGACTAAGAAGCACTTTCTGGCCAATTATTTCAGTATACAGCAGTCTGGATGAACCAACTAACTGTCACTCAATGGGCAGAACAACAAGAGAGGTAAGGCAGTGAAACAGACAGTGATAAACAGAAAGAAAGATAATGAGAGAGAAAATATGGAAGACAGATAGTCAGAAAATATGCTTAACTGATCAAAGTAGCTGTCATGGTCCTTTCTAGAGAGAGAGAGAGAGAGGAAATATACAGCAGTCTGGATGAACCAACTAACTGTCACTCAATGGGCAGAACAACAAGAGAGGTAAGGCAGTGAAACAGACAGTGATAAACAGAAAGAAAGATAATGAGAGAGAAAATATGGAAGACAGATAGTCAGAAAAGATGCTTAACTGATCAAAGTAGCTGTCATGCTCCTTTCTAGAGAGAGAGAGAGAGAGGAAAACAACAACATCACTGATTCATATCTAACACAACACATAAGCGTGGAATACAGGCTGGCCTACCAATACATTGTATACTATTGAGACTCAGACCAAAAGACATAGATAGATAGACAGACAGACAGACAGACAGACAGACAGACTAATTGGGAAATATAGGTCATAAGAAGCAAAAATCTCTCTACTTATATTCTATATATTTTATATGTTGTTATATATATATATATATATATAGATAGATAGATAGATAGATAGATAGATGTTTATTTTTGTGTGCGTCCTATAGATCCTGTTGACAGACAGACACAAAGGTTTGAATGAACAAGATCAGATCATGTATTTGAATGATAAAAAAAAAGAATAAATGTGGCTGTATGTCTATGTGATGAGTCATCCTGAACCTGGACACTTACACCTGTTTCCGCAGCTACAGCACCCAAGAGATGTAGTCGTCCCCTGATTAAATGAACAAATCAAGGTCAGACAGAGAGCTGTGGTAGAACTCGCACACACTTGCTTGCATGGCTTGTATACTGCAAGAGAAGTATACCACTACAAGTTTGAGTGCTAATGTGTGTGAGAAGGTTTGTGTGTGTGTGTGTGTGTGTGTGTGTAAGAGAGAGAGAGAGAGAGAGAGAGAGGGAGAGAGAGAAACTTTGAGTAGTGCGATATCAAATTCATGCAGCAGAGAAGTAGTTCCACTATATACCCCCTCCCTCAAGGAAGGTTACTATTCTGAATCATGAGAATTTGACGACGCAGTCGTCACTGGGGCATTCTAGCCCCACCCACCAACCCTACCTGAACCAATGAAATTCAATATGCTCTCTCTTCCTATACGCTGTCCATCAACACCATGGAATGGCAGCAGCAACACTGAGTGTAGCTATATTGTACCTGTACACTGACATCTGTTCCAAAAACCTGCACCTAGATAAACAGATCGACAGACAGATAGATAAATAGTCCGTCTTGAAAATCTGAAAGAGAGACACAGAGAGAATTTTCATTTGTCATCCTGTAGCCTATTCTGTATGAGATGTTCAATCCAAAAAGAACATCCGCCTGGGCTTGGCTCTCTCCATCTCATTCTCTTTTTCGGACTCTTTGTCCTGTAGCTTTTCTCTCTGAATCTTTAGAGAGCAAAGAAGGTTGCCATAGAGACAGAGATGCTTATAGTACTAAAGAAGGAACGTGGTTGTCATGGAATATTTTGTAAACTAGGAGAAAATCAATGAATTATTGAGACTGCATAAAGAACACTAATGTGAGGTGACTATGTATGTGCGGAGGAAAAAGAGAGATGGAAAGAAGGGACAGAGATCATTCTGATCAAATCACCAATAATTACAAAGTGCAGTCATCTGTTTTGTTTAACTTGAGTGTTTGTTATATTAAAAACTTGAACCGCTCCAGCGTTTGGACATGGTTACAGAGCTGATGATGTGGATGAGTGAAATCTGATAATGCACTGATAGCTCGTTCTCCATGTGATAATTACATTATTGGGACTTGATCCCATCACTGCTCACAAGTAATCATATTATTGTACACACACACACACACACACAGCGAGAGCGAAAGTAGAGGATGTTGCATCAGGACCACAGGGATCCTAAGAATGTGTTCCTGTTTTCAGCTTTGTTGTCTTCTGTGCAGATCTTTCTAGCACAAACTATAAGATCTCATATCATCAGTAGCCTACTTATTAACGGAAATGAAAATATAAATCTTATTATAGTGATATGGATTTGCCTCCCTCAAGCCTGTCGAGCATCTTGAAACCCACAGGAATACTCCAGCCCCACCTAGTGACGACTTCCTGAATAAATCGCGTGAGGCTGGACACCATGATATACGTTTAATTTATTTATTGCAAAGCATGTCCTAAGAAAAATTAAACAAAAACTATTTAAAATAAATCTAACATTATTTATTTTCTTATAATTACCAAGCCGGAACTATAGCTACGTACGCGTGATGGCAAAAAAAAACAAAACAATAAAACAACAAGTGGCTATATGTGGAACAAACTAAATGGGTTCAAGATATAATGTGTATCGAATATACGACGTCAACTAATAGCACGGTGTACAACAGTAACTCTATTAACTTCACGTCCTCTGTAGCAGTATACAATCTGACAGCTACAGTACAGTAATTACTGCAGTCGCACCCAGAGGCCATTGACCCGGATGTTGAGTTGACACTTTATGAACAGTGGCTGCCTCACTCACTCCGTCTGCAAGGAAGCAATAGGCTACTATAATTAAATCTGTACCTTTTCGAGTAAATTAAGACATGGCGCATATGACATGTAAATTAACTTACCTATGCGCGACTGACAGGCGCCAGCTTTCTATATACATTTGATTTTTCTGTTTTCACACTTGCTTTTTAAGGTGGCTTTTGTTCCTTCATGTAAAGGAAAATTACTGAATTATGGAATTACTGAATTATTAATATTTAGAAGTAGTCTAGGTGAGTGCATGACAACCGGCCCCATAGACCCCAGGGACCAATTTGGACAGGCACGTGCCTGGTGTTCGCGCGTGTCTATCCAAACACCAGACGCGTTCCCTCTGTCACGGTCCTGCAGTGATCCCTGTCCTGTAGCTGAGGCTCTCTAACTAACTAGAGAGAGCACACATTTATCCATTACCCGCCATAAACATCCGAGGGGGCGGGAAAACCAGACATTTTCGACACGCCCTTTCAGGCCTAAAACACATGGTTGATAAATTAATGGTTTAATTTCAAAACATCAACGCGGACACAGAAATGATTTCGTAATTTATAGTCTCTTTTGAAAAAAGAAAGACCTTGCAATATCAGCAATTCCACAACAGACATTTCAGATTAAACATATTTAAAATACGCGTAGACCTGCAAAAAGCGCTCTCTTTAGGCAAGTTAACAGAACTTCAAGTGATGCAAACTCACTCCACAAAACATCTAATTAACATTTGACAGCAAAGCCAATGTCGATTATAGATGAGTGATAGTAACGCCATCTGCTGGTTGAGTGTTCCTGGTTTTGAAAACAAGGAGATGAGCGTTGATCTCCGAACGAAACGTTGGAATGTTATATGGATAAAAGATAAAAACCAACTGACAAATAAGATCAAAGACTTGATCCATACTGTTAAAATAGTTTGCACTGTCCGTAAACTTGATAGTTTACATACAGGCTTCAACACGGATATGCAAATCCTGCGCGGGTAAACAAACAGAGGAAGTTTATCTTCTCATCTGCCAGAAATATCCTAGCCCATATTCAAATTCATCCCACAGAAAAAAAGTACGTTTTTTCTGATAACGCATCTCGTAATTCTGTAAATCACGAAAATATGATGCAGATCAAATACTTTTATCGTTTTTGCTAATGGAGAACGATATCACCTGAAGATGACTAAACATATGTTTATAAAATAGGCCTATCCCCAATGACATTAGAGAGACTCTCAACTGCTCCCAAAAACTCATTTTTTAATAAACTTTCTTAAATTTGTAGCACTGAGATAGCTGGCTATAAAATTATGAATGATCAGTGTTGTTAAGCACGACGTCACTGAAATACTTTGCGCTGGTAGTGTAAATGCAATTTGACACCGAGAGCGCGTTTGGAGGAGAGAGTGAAAGTTTTGACAGTGATTATTGTTGGCTGATCTGTTGAGGACACACAGAGAGGTAGGCACTGTAGGCGTTCGTGTTTTTTATGTCTTAAAACATATGTTTATAAAATAGGCCTATCCCCAATGACATTAGAGAGACTCTCAACTGCTCCCAAAAACTCATTTTTTAATAAACTTTCTTAAATTTGTAGCACTGAGATAGCTGGCTATAAAATTATGAATGATCAGTGTTGTTAAGCACGACGTCACTGAAATACTTTGCGCTGGTAGTGTAAATGCAATTTGACACCGAGAGCGCGTTTGGAGGAGAGAGTGAAAGTTTTGACAGTGACTATTGTTGGCTGATCTGTTGAGGACACAGAGAGGTAGGCACTGTAGGCGTTCGTGTTTTTTATGTCTTAAGATGTAGCCTATAGCACAGAAACTAGATAAAAGTGGAATTTAACATGATAGACTGAAGTTATTTATTCATTTAATTGCTAAGGTCAACAAATTATTCAGAACTTAGCTACAGACTATTTCAAAGTCTGACTCGAAAAAGGTTTGATATCATTAGCGGTCAGTGAAATGTAATGGTTTGCTGGTCCCCGATCTGAGGCCATGTATATTTTAAGTTGTTTTTTAGTATCTTACAGATGGCTTTTCATAAAACAAAACTCACATATCTGTAAATACAGATCTGTAATGTATAAAGGAGCTGTTGCTGAAAATGTCTTCATTGTGAACCTTAAGTTTCATGACAGATCCTACTTGATGTATGATGTAAAATTATACAGCAATAATAGTATTTTATGCATCCCATCACAGTATTGCCATCAGGACACGACTTCTTCTGTATTAGCAATCTTAACTCTGCACTCTTATAAACAAAGTTCATTAAGGTTTTATATTTTCTGAGTATGAGAAGGTTATTGTTTCAGATTTTCACCTGGCTCCAGTCAATCTCTTACTGGAGGATGAGACAGTATTTGCAAATAGTTCACCCAAAACTGAAAAGTATTTAATCATTTAGTCACCCCTGTGACATTCCAAACATGTTTGACTTTTTTATATTCCGTGGACTACAAAAGCAGAAGCTTTGAAGAATGTTTGTGCTGCTCTCTACCATACAATTAAAGGTGATCATAAAAGTCATCCATGCTGCATTATATTTTAAGGATGCATATATTATATTATAATTTCGAAAGACATGAGGGTGAGTGTAATGATCACACATTTGAATAATTTATTTTTTATTTTTATTTATTTTATTCTTCCTCTAAACAAACTTGTCCCTTCGGTTTGGCAATGTTGACTTACTGTATACTATGGGGTAAGTTGAGTCATATGGGGTAAGACAAATCATTATAAATCAGATATTATTATAAAAAAATGATGAAAATAATAATTAAAAATAAGTAATAAATTATCCTCTTATAATAAAATAATTTCTTCTGCAATTTGCAACATATTTTCTCAAAAATATCTGTATATCTTCAAGGGAAAGGTTTAATATTAACCTAATATGTTTGAATATATTGTCAGATAAAAAAAAAATGCACAAAAACTATTAATTATTAACATGTGTCCATGTGTATAACTTCCTAAATATTTGATCACCTAGCAAAAATTGTACACAGTTTGCCAGATACAGAGGGTGCTCATATTTCACACAGACACATTTTAGCCTACCCCACATTCCCAATGGCCCCAATGAATTGCAAGTTTCACTCACACTGTTTGTGGTTGTGATTCACTTTTCCTTACAGTGGTTCCTCAAGTTTCATTGAAATGTAGACCTTTGTAGTAGAAAAAATATGTTGAGTGTGCTAAAATTCTCATTGATATTGTGCAGCTGAAGTTCAGTTTTACACATGCCATTAAAATAAACACAGACTCTGTGTTGTTTTTATGCATGGATTTACTCCAACTAAATTAGTTGCCTTGGGTGTTCTTCTATTTGCTTTGAAGCAGAGATCTTTTCTTTACACCCAAATTCCTTGATAGAACAAGTACTCTACATTTTGCCTGTCAACCCAGTATTAGGTATGATAAATGTCAAGCCCTTTCTCTACAGTAACTCATGGCTGTAGTTTAACAGAGGTGAGAGAAGTCAGACTACCAGGTCAGCAGAAATGTGATTTATTGTGCTGGATGTACCCCGAATATGACACTTAGATTGGTATGGCAGTTAAAAATTGTAGTTTGTATCTGTTATAGCTTGTATACTCAGACGTGAGCTTTCAGCATTAAGTAAGTTATTAACCAGAACATGAGTTGATGACACAATTACAGCCTGTAAAATTTGACTGTTTGATGAGGAGCTTGCACGAAAAATATCATTGGATGGTTGCAGTTGATCCTCAGAATCTCATGTGTTGCCTTGTGTCAGTGTGTATCAATGAATGTTCACACCTATCTGTAAGCGGTGAACTGGAGTGTAAGTCTGTGTGTGTTTTAGTGTTACGTGTATCTTGTTGTGTGTGTGTGTGTGTGTGTGTGTATGTGTGAATATAAAGCCTCTTTTTGACTGCTTGTTTGGATGAAGACCTCTTCCTCTCCTCCTGTCTGAGTATAGCCAGGTTGCAGTGTAGGTGTGAATGTGGCACCTGTGTGCTGTAATCCTGTTGTGTGGGCTTCCCATGCTCCATCGGTCAAAAAGGCTCAGCCTTCATCACTGACACACACACAAGGGCCTGGAGTTCATGGCATGTTCATGTTTTGCTTTTCTTTAATCATCCATTCTGCCAATTCTGTGTATTACTTTTGCACATTTCTACATCATCATTGTAAGTCACACTCTGTTGTGCTCAAAAATAACACTGATTGGCAGATCTCTGTCATGATTAAATAATATATCATGTTTTAGTTTATTTGCCATACCTATTTTTTATTTTTCAGGAATGTGACTGAACAATAATTGTGGAATTGTAGTGTGCTTCAAGGGCATGATGGTGCTCTAGTCTAGATACAGCTGCGGACAGTATTGATGTATTTTTACTGTATACAGTATAATTAAATACATTGTTCGAGTATCTGTACTTCAGGATTGTAGATTATTTTCATTTTGGGAAACTTCTACTTTACTAAAGCATAATATGTGACTTTTTACGTCACTGTCGTATTTTAAAGTGAAGAAATTGAGACCTGCACAAAGACGCAAAAGTGATGTCTGATTCATAAATGAATTTTTTGAGTTGATTTTTTTAATGACCTGTCTAAACTGGTTCACTGAATATGCATATTTCCTTATTAAAGTGTAGGTGAAAAACAGTATGTGAAAAGAGTAGTATGTCTGAATTAACAGTATTCATAAAACAGTACCCCAATGACATACTACATCCGGTGAGATTCTGAAGTGCCCATCCGATGGACACTTTACTATCCATGAGGCCACGGGAGAGGATTTGTGAATGGTAGTGAGGCAACGCAACTGAGGTTGATATAGGGCACATGACAATGGCAGCATGATGGATGTAGTATCTCCAGATTTCATTTATACTACACACATTCATGCTAAATAGAACTTTTTAATACTTTAAGTTCCTACTCAGAGAGTATGCAATTTCGGACACAGCCAGTGATTAATTAATGATGACAATGGCAGCATGATGGAT
Organism: Sinocyclocheilus anshuiensis; assembly: GCF_001515605.1. Lineage (NCBI taxonomy): Eukaryota > Metazoa > Chordata > Actinopteri > Cypriniformes > Cyprinidae > Sinocyclocheilus > Sinocyclocheilus anshuiensis. Next base: position 2,564,084 of record NW_015546101.1, on the reverse strand, counting down.
GTAGTATCTCCAGATTTCATTTATACTACACACATTCATGCTAAATATAACTTTTTAATACTTTAAGTTCCTACTCAGAGAGTATGCAATTTCGGACACAGCCAGTGATTAATTAATTAATCTGATTTGTTTGCAGCAGTCAACAACTCATTGATTCATCCAGTTGGAGTACAATAAGTACTCCAACTGGTGTACTCAAACCACTCTTATGATCATGTCCGAATCATAATAATTAATATTAACATCAGACTGACCGTTAACCTTTAAGATCTATGCTATCTGTTTGACATGCTCCATATTTTGAACAGGTGGATGGAGTATGTAAAAAAATAAATAAATGACTCAAATAGAAATGTAAAAGGAGATTTTTTACTGGAGTGATATATCATCAGGATATTTATCCATTAACTGAACTATAGGATGTATGTACTTCATCTACTTTTATTAAAGCCTTTTATAGTTCCAGCCATCTTTGTATCCTCTTTTTATTCATGTGTGTTGTTTCAATGTTGCGCTATCTTCTATCAGTAAAAACCTTTGATACAAAAGTTCATTTTCTTTCTCCTTTGATCTTGAGCTCTTCTGGGATGTAGACCTTCTATGAAAGCTTTCATTGCGATTTCTCCCTGCTCACTCTTAACATACCTAACATCTCATCACCACTCACTCTATGTTGTGGAGGACAACAACTAATTGTTCCAGAGTGTATGTGTCTTACTCTCCTCTTCCTCAACAGCCTTCTCCTGGAAAGCTCTCCAACATTAGGCCCCTCTGCTTACTCGAGAGCTTCTGGTCATCCAGCTTTAAAGGGGTCATTGGATGCCCATTTTCCACAAGTTGATATGATTCTTTAGGGTCTTAATGAAAAGTCTGTAACATAGTTTGGTTAAAAGTTCTCAATGGTAGTGTAAAAAATACCTTTTTTACTGTTTTTGTGACGTCACAGACAAGCATCTGAGATCGGCTCGATCTGAGAAAGGGGTAAAGATTTAAGTAGATTAAAAAAACCACTGGGTGGATTTTTATCATTATAGGGTGGTTGTGTACACACACTGCCAACACACATTTCAGTTCAAACAATTTGTAAAAGTGCATGTAGCATCCAATGACCCCTTTAATAAAATAAATGGGGTTGGACTTACATTTACCACTATTTCTCTCTGCGCCTGTTTCAATTGCACACATCTGCCCTGCAGGTGTCTACTCTCCTTCCTCTGCCTTACAATGCCGTGGCAGTTATGGGAAGCAGGGGCATGTTTCTACATGTGAAGGCCCCTCTGATGAATGGTTGCCTGAGTTGGGGGGAAATTACAGGACAGGGCATTCTTCAGTTGCTAGGGATTGAAGTAAGACTTGTACATTAAATCTTACCCTGAGAGTGTGTCTGAGCCTGTATTTGTCTGTTTGTGTTTGCGCTTTTTTCCATCCAGTCTAGCATGACAAATCTTAATGGTTTTTACTGCACAGTAATTGAGTGCACACCTCCAAAATTGTTTAAAATCTTTTATTTACGCAGTTTTCCCTCATTGTAATTGCAATCTATAGAGAAGATTTTAATATCCTTATGATATATTGTACAATACCTGGCATCAGTTAGACATGGAAACAGCTAACTTTAAAATAGTAGTAGCATTAACTTAAATCACAAGTATCCCCATCTCATCCTTAGCCTGTTTGCCTGTCAGCAAAGTTAATATTTGTCTTTCATTGTTTGCAGTTTTAAAGAACAGTTGGAATGTGGTAGATGTGCATCATTAGGTACAGTGTAAATCCAGCAGTGGTGGAGGTAAAATCAGACAGTGGCCTATATACAGAAGCAATGAGAGAACAGATGTGCTCAGTGCTTAATTTGAGCCAGATCCTGCCGGATCCTGTTCTGGAAAATGTCAGATTTTGGATTTTTGCGTTCCGGTATTTGTTTTTAAAGATCCAGCATTAACAAGTGCATTAGAGCGTGACAGTGTGTGCGTGCATACGAGACAGAGCGATTGCGGGTTTATGTAGATGTATTTGGAGCATGATTTGTTGATTATGTATTGGTCCTCAACATATTATTGACCAATCAGCTTTCTTCAAATCGCTCTTGTAGATTGGTGCTACTGCTTAACCCACTCTCTCCACTCTTTTGTGAGCAGCGGAACGTTTGGAGAGAGTGTAATAATACCAGAAATAATACCAAATAAAGTGAAATATTATAATTTATAAACATTATAAACACTATAATAGCTTAGTTCTCCTCACTCGAAAACAAATAATTTAAATGTAATGGTATGCAGAAACAGATCAAGAATGAAAAAAAATATATATAAAGCTAAAGAAACCAAAACAAAGCGAAACGGAAAGTAGCCTACCGTTGGGCTCACGTACCTCTCTCATTCGGCACAAATCCAATGTTTCCATTTTCGCAATGTATTTCAATGTTAAACTGTATTCTGAGTTTGCATTTCACTGTTTTAATTCATTTTGATGAATACTAAATCTGTTTTTTGTGAGTGGGATGAATTAATGCACATTCATTTAGACTAGAACTACAGTAACATCATGTTCACACAGCGCACACAATTCCTCTGCACTTCCGATTTCTCCCAATATGGGGACAGGAGACTTATCAGTCAATAAATGGGAAAACAAAGTAACTGGCATTACTTTTTTGAAAAAGTAACTCAGATATTTTCTTGTAAATTAAAAAAGTAATGCGTTACTTTACTAGTTACTTGAAAAAAGTAATCTGATTACGTAACTCGCATTACTTGTAACGAGTTACCCCCAACACTGCTTATAATGTAGACTAGGCTTCATGCGCGTTTGCGTATAGACGGAATAATCATCCTCTTCACATGCGCAAAAAATGCGCTTGGCATTACAGCAGCTGTAGACCGGTTATACTACGGACTCTTTAAATCGATATGTTTGGCTGACTGTATTTTATTTTGATAATGAACAGACTGCGATGGCAAGTTTGAACTGCTATAATATGTGGTGTTTGTGCGAGGCGCCGGCGCGATCAAACAGCTAACACATTAAATACTCAATTTTTGGTCATACAGATAAGAGTAAGACAACCCGCAAAGAGTAAAAAAAAAATTATAATAATAAAAAAACTAGCTAGCGTCTCTGTTCTTTTTGTATTCTATCTATTTATTTTCTTTTTATTTATTGTACAATTAACAAAAGCAAAAAAGGCCTCGACACTAGCTTGCTTTATTCTTTTTCCATTCTATCTGTTTTCTTTTTTATTAGGCCTATATATATAATAATAATAAAAAAAAACTTGCTACGTATTAAGCTGAGCACTTGCGTATCATTGCTCCTTTGTTCATTTTGATTGCTTCCATTGGCCTCATTTATTAGTCGCTTTGGATAAAAGCGTCTGCTAAATGTAAATGTTTACTTTTATTTTTGCACACTTGCAATAAAAAGAACATTTGGGTTTTTGTAATTAAGCAAACAAACAGGATGCGCGTTCTGTCATCTCGGTTCTCGGGTTCCTTTTCGTGAACTTGTTTGCGGATCGCCGCACCTCACATCTGTTTTATATCTGTTAATCATTTATGTCAGATATATTTCGCATATTTATACCTTTTCTATAAAAATTGTGATTGTATTTTATTTTTATGGAAACAAATGTTGTAATTTTTAATGTAACTTACATATATTTGCTTTTAGTCATCCTGGCGACCCATTTTTGACCCAGGGTTGGAAAACCTAGGCTGTATAGTTAGGTCCATGCAGAAACTTGTGAACGATGCTCTTATAGTTGTGTCATCACCGTTTAGTGACGCCATTGAATGTTCCGGGAAAACTGACGTTGTATTGTCAGTGACGGTCACGGCGCCTTTTAACTGCTGATTTGGATCAGGTGTTCTGACAAATAATGCTACCTATCAGATTATGTTACCACCACTGTATTTATCCTACTGTAAGGGTAGTTTTAGGGTTGGGGTAGGTGTACATGTTAACAAAGCCTTACACCTTATTAATATCATGCCGGAAGCAAAATCTGATAGGTAGCACTTTTCGCTATCGCATTATGCTACCATCTGTTTTAATGGGAGGTAGCAAAATCTGACAGGGTAGCACAAATCGTCAGAACACCGGCAATGTTTCATTTACAAATTAAGCACTGGATGTGCTGCTATAATTCATATGTGCAGCACATTTAATAGTCCATTCAGGACCATTCAGCCTGACCATTGCTGCAGAGGGTATGTGTGCTAGATTATTTCTTAGAAGAGGTGATGGATTTGATCCAATTGTAGTTGATAGTCTGGTTTCTTTTAAAACATACACAACTGTTCAAAAGTGTGGGGTCAATAAGATTTTTTTGTTAAAAAGAAATGAATCCTTTGTTTATCAAGGTTGCATTAAATTGATCAAAAGTTACATTAAAGAGGCTGAAAAGCAACAAAAAATACCAAAGATATCTGCCAGTTGGTTTTGGTAGTTTTGTTATCATTTTGGAAACAACATTCACTTTAAATCAGTAAAGTTCCCCTCTTTCCTTCTCTATCCAGCAGTCCAATACTCGAGTCATTATGAATGGTCCCTTCAGTCCCAGGCGGGAACCAGGACCTGACCTCTCCTGTCTGCACCAGTACAACGAGTGGCTGGTGTGTAGGCATGAGTCCAGTCTACTGCCCATGAAAGAAGATCTGGCCACCTGGCTTAACAGAATCCTTGGTAAGAAAATAAAAGCATGTTCATATTTGCATAATCATTGTGATTTGTAAACTGATGACTGTAAAAGGAAAGTTCATCTAAAAATAATACTTCTGTCATCATTTTCTCACCCTCATGTCAAAACGGTATGACTTTATTTCTTTTGTGGAACACAAAAGAAGATATTTTGAAAACATGTTGATAACCACACACACACACAGAATATCACTCTCACACACACACACACACAGAATATCACAATCACACACACAGAATATCACACACACACACACACACACACACACACACACACACACAAAATCACCACCAGCAACAAGAGTGGAGAAGTGCTTGGATATGGACGAGCCTTCATGTAGGAGTGTAGTTAACCAGAAGTGGTTGATTGTAGTCCCTGGGCTGGGGACACTAAAAACTTAATCTTTAGGACAACACTGAGTCTTTTACAGCAACCATAAATTTCCTCTGGCAGTTTAACACATGGAAACTTCTAACTACAGCTCAGGTATGTCAAGGAAATGTGAATTGGAAATCACCAGCCCACTTCTTTTATTATCACGGTTCTAGGAGAACACCGTGCCTTGTGCTTTCCAAATGCTATTTTCTGTCTGTGCTTTTCATTTCAGCTTTACTGCTGTATCGCCATTTAAGAGTTTTCTGTTAAATTTTCATGCAAACAACTCATGTCTATATATCTCAAAGTTACCATTTTCCCCATTCCCATTGCTTGGTGTCAGTATAAAGCAGTGATCCTCAAATCTGGCTCGCGAGATCCACTTTCCTGCAGATTTTAGCTCCAACTCTATAATCAAACAAACCTACTTGTGATTTTCTAATGATCCTGAAGACATTGATTAGCAAACTCAGGTGTGTTTGATTAGGGTAGAACTAAACTCTGCAGGAAAGTGGATCTCGCGAGCCAGATTTGAGGATCACTGGTATAAAGGATAAAATCTTTTTTACACAATCAGATCCTGATTAAATCCTGCACAAGCCAACAGGTAAGGGTTTTTCCTGCTGCCCTGATGGGACCACAAAGCAGGAATTGCATTCTCAAACAGACCAGGATACGAGTGTCTTATACATGTCCTTGTATGTCTTGACCTATGTTATTTGTTGTCAGAACCTCTTAATACAACTGAGGGCTGAAGAGGCTTGATGACAGCAACACACAACATGTAAAGAGGTCAAAAGACCACAAAACCCTTAAGCCAACAGGCTGGTGATGCCTAAATATACAGCAGAGACACAACAACCTGAGAAATCAGATGAGACGAGATACAACATCAGAGTTGTTGTTGTTTTCACCGAAGAAGCTGATGAGGGATTTCTCTTATTAACACACGCTTCTCTTCGTCAACTCTTCCTGTTCCTGCTGATCTCAGGGCAGCATTATGACTCTGTGGTTGACAGACAGCAGGAGACCTCTTTGTTTTCTTACACACTTCTCTCCTGCGCTGAGCTAATGACCGTGCCCAGTCATTCTGCACATCAGGATTTCTGTATTTGTTGTGGTTTCCCTCCGCCGTCACCTCCTGTATTCCCCCTCCCCAGGCTCCCTACTCCCCCTTCACCATGAGGGTAAGCTCCGGTACCACTGCTGTGTTTGAATCTGTATGTACTTAACACCCAGGCCTCAGGAATGTGTCTGCACAGCCGTGAGAATCTCAGAGCGAGTGAACTTAGAGGATTTTTTTGGGCATCTTCAAGTTGCCTAAAGTAGTGAAAGAACAATAAATAAAAGATGGAGACGAGGATTTGTAAGGAAGTTAAACAACAACCTTGAAAATTGTACAGAACTGCATGTGAGCCTATAGTGTCAATATGTATATTACAGCTACCAGTTCATGCACTATAATTCATTCAGTGCCTTTATAACCTTACTCTTTAGCAATATAAGTTTGTTTATCATTCTTTAGCTCTCTCTTAATGCTCATTTGTTTCTCTGAATGCTTTCTGCACAGGTTTGAATATAACAGTGGATAACTTCATGGACAGACTAGACACTGGTGTCGTCTTGTGTCAGCTTGCAGAGGCTCTACAAGAGAAGATGGTTCTGGCCAGCAATGTAAAGGTGCTCATAGCATTAAACATTACGTTTATGGGTAGTTTGGTCCTAATCTAGAACTTAAGATGAGTCATAAAAATTTAAACCATGTTCTGTGTATAAATAAAAAAATGTATATGCAAGTATTGAAACAAAGTAGCTCTATTGCACAGGAATATAAACAGTAGAAAGAGTTGCAAGAATAAATGAATATAGTATACACTACTGTTATACACAAAATTTGGGGTCAGTAAGATGTTTTAAAGAAATTTCAGCAAGGATGCATACGTTGAAAGTGACAGTAAGGACTTTTACATTTTTACAACTGTGACACTGAAGACTGGAGTAATGGCTGCTGAAAATTCAATTCATATTCAGTTCATACTAAACCAGAAAACACTTATTTTTAAATTGTAATAATATTTCACAATATTACTGTTTTGACTGTGTTTTTGATCAGATAAATGTATCATTGGTGAACATAAGATCATTCATCCCCATCATTAGCTGTGTTTTACAACTTGTGTGAAGTCATGATTTAAAAAATATCACTATTACTGTCTCATTTTGAAGGCTGCGCCCTCCAGAGGTCTCATTTTTCAGCCACATACTGTACATGTCTCTTTTCAGAAAAGTAGCCATTATAAAATAGACTGTTATTCCTCATGAGGTGTGGGTTGCTGAAATTTTTTTCATACTTTGGAATTTAATGTGTAGCAAATTAGCTCAAAAGGGAAATGTATATAAATAATTACAGTTAATTAATATTAATTACAATTATTTATATCAGCTGCCAGTAGTAACTGTAGCAGAATTAAATTGCCATCAACCAATCTGTTCGTCCAGCGAATTTGTTAATCTAATGAATAATTGATTTGTTAAATCTAATGAACAAATGTGTGTCTGATTGGTCCAAATGCTACAAATGGTTACTTTTATGAAAAGAGGCAGCCTCAGTGACATGTGGCTGAAAAATGTGACATTCAGAGGGTGCAGGCTTCGAAATGAGACACAACATATATCACTACTTTCCTGGCAATCTTTCAGCCTCTGACCATGACCTGCGTGCTGGTGTTATGGAGGTGCATCAGTATCTTTTTTTCTCAGCTGAATACTTATTAGAGAGAATTACTAGCACTGGCAGGAGAAAGCAAATTTCAAACACATGATGCAAGGCTTATTTTTGAATAATATATGTACTTTGAAAAAGAAATCAGCCAACAGAGGGACAATTATCTGTTGTGCTATTTATACTGGAAAATATTCAGATGAGCACATACTAAGCTGATGAGAGATATATTTCAGTTGGTTTCTTTTGTTTCCTTTAGCCCTTTATTCGGCGTGTGATTCGCTGGCGGCCTGATGCAGCCTCTGGATCGTTCTTTGCTCGAGACAATACAGCGAATTTTCTGTACTGGTGCCGTAAAATTGGAGTGGAGCCATCACACCTGTTTGAATCTGAAGATCTTGGTGAGTATTCTTATCTTATCTTATCATGAGATGTTTGTTTAAATGTTTTTTGGTTCTATATTTTTAAGAGATATACTGTCTTTGTGATTAAGCAGGCTAGATTCTTTGGTTTCAATACAAGTGGCATGTGCTTGTAAATCTGTGAGGAGATTCACCAACAATCCTGAGAAATTTGACTGTGGACTCATTTTAAGCACAGAAAGATCAACGTTTTCCCTTGTTCATTTTTACAATCATGAGATCATTAAGTGAGATGTCCAGTTACAATAAGCCTTACTTTCTGTCTATGCAGGCTGTTGTCCTGTGGGGCTGTTGCCCTAAAGAACTGCTGAATAGACAGGCAGTATCAATATCTGTGCCACTCCACTGTTCACTGCGTCACACCCTTGGCCCCCGCTGTCCATCACTGTGTGATGAATAATGGAGAGAAAGAGAAGGATATAGAAATGAAAGGACAGTAGGTCAGGGGGAAAATGGGGAATGGAAAAATAGGGTCAAAGATAGAGAATATAATACAATAAAAGATAAAATGTAAAGGAGAGCACATTGAAAGGTTTTGAGAGGATAGATAAAATAATGTAGTGTTCAAGAGTGAGCTAGTGTTCAATAATTGTTATAAAAGCAACTAACCCCTTTTATGAGTCTTTTAGTTTCGGTAGTTTCACAGGTTTGTAGGTCATATTACATTAAAAAGGGACTGAAATACTGTAGTCTTAGAACCTGAGGGACATTTGCAGAGACGGAACCAGTGTGTTGTTGATTTAACTTTGTGCCTGTGCTTTTCAAAGAGTCCCACAGTTGACTTTTTTATATATATGCACATGCCTGGCTGTTGAAATGGATTTCATGAACTGTTTGACATAAATGAATGTGGGTTTTTCAAACAGAGAAATATGACATTCTTTGTTTATTTGAAACTTCAAACCAGTCTACAGTGATATTCTTCTTATTGGGACTGTTAATCAAGCCAACATTAATCATAGCTTTCAAAATGAGGCTATTTTGGATTTATCCATTGTTTCTTTGTTTTCATAAGGATTCACACATTTAAACCTTGTCAGAGACAGGGAGACAGATTTCTGTTTTCGTCCTTGATGATACAAGTTTCAACAACACTTTTTATCCCTCAAATTAGCGTCTTTGTGTTTTCCACTTTTCCACTGCACAACAAAGATATCACTATTATCCGTGCAAAGTTTGACTACAAAGTTTGTTTTGTGTCTGCATTGCAAAGGCTCATGGGCTGTTTAGAGGATGAAAATATTCTGCAGTGTTTAGTATGACTATTACCTCATTAAAACAAGTCAGTCTTTTTAATCAGTATTTGTGCCTTGTTTTCCAGTCAAAATACCTAAACATCCTTGAAACAAGATGTGATTTCTTGAAGCAAAATGACACAAGATAAGTGTTTTTTTTTGTGTTTTTTTTTCAGAAAATGAAACCAAATTTAGGGAGGAGAAATTTCTTTGCTAATGGGATTAGACAAATAAATAATAAAGATTAAATTTATAATAAAATAAGAAATGATAAAATTATTTTAAAAATTCTTACTCCATTGTAGGGCTGCACAATTAATTGAATTTCTAATCGTGATTACAATTATGGATGCCACAATTACGTAATCGTTCCAAGCGGCAATTAATCGTTCAAAGTCCACTTATGTTATTCTGTGTGCTTAAGATGTTTTTTCTTTCTACATGTTATCTTAAGGGTTTTTCCATTGTTTTAATTTTAGTTTTAGTATAACATTATAATACCATTCATATTTTTACTTTTTTTTTATAATTTAAAGAAGAAACCAATCCGATGTATAGTTGACATTTGAGGCTTAATACTATTGAAAAGCACTAAAAGTTTTTCAGTTAGAGTGTTTTCAGCTTGTTTGTTTTCATATAAAAATACAGCATGCAGTTGCATCAAACAATGGTATAAACATTATTCAATGTAAATTGTGATCGTAATTAATAATCGCAATTACAATTTCAAGGGAATAATCAACAATTATGATTTTTGTCATAATCGTGCAGCCCTACTCCATTGGCAAATGTTTTTTTCTTGTTTTAAACATAAAAATCTATTATTATTATTATTATTATTATTATTTGTCATCTTTAAAAAATTGAGTACATTGATCTTGTTTTAAGGGTGTTTAGATATTTTAAAATAAAAAGTTGAGTAATATAACTTTTTTTAAATAAAAAGATTGAGAAAGAAAAAGATTTTCCTCAGAGAAATTCTGCATACAAACTTTCCCTAGTTTTCCCTAGCAGTCATCTTCATTCACTTTGCAGTGTTATGATACTGATATTTGAGGAAGTTTAATGTCATTTAGCTGAATAGACATATCAAATGTCTTTTTGCTTTGGGAATCTTTGCATGTGTCCATCAAAGCTTGTGTCTTTTGTCCATTGTTATGCCCAGGGTACAATATATGTTTGAGCTGACATCATAGACCTCTGAGGATTTTGTTGTGTGAATGACAATGTATGTGTTTCACCAGTTCTTCAGAAGCAACCCAGGGATGTGTGCTTGTGTCTCATGCAACTTGGGAGAATTGCTTCAAGGTGAGCTGCTTTGATCTTTAAAGTTGTTTATATCACGTCATCACCATATAATCATCTCTCAGTCAGAGCTGAATAAATGTTCCCCCTCAGGTATGGCATTGAGCCGCCTGTGCTGGTCAAGCTCGAGAGAGAGATTGAGAAAGAGGAAGATGAGTCTTTGTCACCATCCATGTACTTCGCCTCACCTCTGCCGTCTCCCTCCACCCCACCTGTTTTTTTCCCTCCTGATCCAGAGCCCCCTCCAACCACAACCCCCTCATCCATCTCTACTCCATCCCCTCCTCCGGACCCTTCTCCCTCTCCTCCTCTGGCCCCTCCCCCTCCCCCAGAGTCCACGTGCATCTTCTCTGGCTCAAACACCCAGTCAGAACCTCAGCAAAGTTCACCAACTACACCATCACCCATCAGGACACCCGTCAAATCAACGCCGCTCTCACCGTCAAATGGCCTTGTGAAAACTAGTGGGAAACAGAGTAGCGGTAACATGCTGGATGCGATTGTGAGTATTTCAAGTCATACACTGTATGAGGTTTCCCAGTGTTTAGCAGTCTGGTGCATGACTTCACGCTCCTCATCAAAAGCATGTTTTCTTTGTTGCTTTGTTTCAGGTGAGGCAGATATCAGAGGATCCACCATGCAAATGCCCAGTCAAATTCTGCATTGAGAAGCAGCCAAAAGGCCATTATCGTGTTGGAGACAAAGTCCTCTATGTCAGGGTATGTACTGCTCTTTCCACCCTAGACTGCCTTCAGGTTTAGTTGAAGGAAAATCTTATTCGATATTTCTTATTGCCCACCTGCATTTGTATTTCCATTGACTTCTATAGAAAGACATGAAACGATATGTAAAATCATGTTTCATTGTTTATTATAAGCGATCAATGTGTCAACAAGCTCTGCTGTGCTTTCACTGTTTCTTTAGAAGAACAAATATTAGTTTTGAACCTGAGAGAACACAGTATTCAGTCAAGGCAAAGCCTCATGGGAGCTGGTGTTGCCTGGCAACATGAAGAAAAGGTTCACACCTTTGAATAGGGAAAAAGGAGGTTCAGACTAGCAAATGTCTAGGATCAGGGCTGGAAAGTCTGTTCATATATACTGGAACAGAACACAAATAATGCACTAGAAACAACAATAATAAAATGCTCAGTCATTCTAAAAATACACATAGAATGTTGTTTATATTTAAACTCAAATTGCCTATAGAATTGCCTATAGAAGCTCATGCATGATATTTTGTTGAGCCTTTAAAAAGGCAAATGTATCTAAACCCTACAGGGAATAGTTGAATTGTTAACAGATTTGCAACTTTGTCTTATTTGAGACCTGTGCAAACTCATTACATGCTTAATTAATCATATCGGAATACACTTACTTTATGTAACACATTATTTGTGTTTATTGTCACATTAATAGCCATCAACACATCAAGCTGTTTGTGAACATTAATAAGAACTTACCTTGCTTTTGTCATTTTGACGTTTGTCTTTTAATTACTTTCTGCCTAGAAACACTAACCAAACATTTGAATCTACTTTTATAGATCAAGTCTAAGTCAATACTTGTGTGTAGAGGGGAGAACTTAAAGGGATAGTTCACCCAAAAATGAAAATTTGATGTTTATCTGCTTACCCCCAGGGCATCCAAGATGTAGGTGACTTTGTTTCTTCAGTAGAACACAAACGAAGATTTTTAACTTAAACTGTTGCCGTCTGTCAGTCATATAATGTAAGTGAATGGGAATCACAGTTTTGAGAGTCAAAAAAACATACACAAACAAAACCAAATTAAACCCTGCGGCTCGGGACGATACATTGATGTGTAAAGACACAAAACGATCGGTCTGTGCAAGAAACTGAACAGTATTTATATCGTTTTTTTACCTCTGATGCACTGCAATGTCCGAACTGTCCTGAGAGCGTTCTCAGACGTGTCATCATCTTCTTCTTGCTTTACGGCGGATCGCAGACTTATAAGTGCATTACCGCCACCTATCTCTCAAATGGACCATTGACACTCCTAATCGAGATTGTAGATAGAGTGTCAATGGTCCATTTAAGAGATAGTGAAAAGCGAACACGCTCAGGACAGTTCGGACATTGGGGTGAATCAGAGGAAAAAAACGATATAAATACTGTTCAGTTTCTTGCACAGACTGATCGTTTCGTGTCTTTACACATCAGTGTTTCGTCACGAGCCGCAGGGTTTAATTTGGTTTTGTTTGTGTATGTTTTTTTTACTCTCAAAGCCGTGATTCCCATTCACTGACATCATAGGACTGACAGACTGCAATGGTTTGAGTTAAAAATCTCCGTTTGTGTTATACTGAAGAAACAAAGTCACCTACATCTTGGATGCCCTGGGGGTAAGCAGATAAACATCAAATTTTCATTTTTGGGTGAACTATCCCTTTAAAAAATCTGATGATTCCATTCAGCAACCAATGATTGACACTCGGGGTCATATGAAGCAACTTTCGTGATCATAAAAAGTTGCCATACAAGCAGAATTCATCTATATGTTGGTTACTGATCAACATTAAGGCACAGCTTAAGGCATAACTTGAGAACGACAGCATTAAAAACACACCCCAAGTCATTAGCAGTGAGAATGTATTTAGAGACTTAAAGCCTCACTTTTGTTTTGGATTTCACCCCTCCCTTTTATGATTTTTCAATCAGACAAATCCTTTAGGGCAACAGTATGGGTGGCTGATGAAGATGAATTTAAAACAGTGTTTACAAAGTGCTTTACAGGATAGAAAATTTACAATACACAATAACAATCAACATAAACTCAGCACACCTGAAACCTGTGTGCTTTGCCTGATGAAGGTTGGTGGATCGAAGCGTGTGATAAATAGTTTAAGAATTAGCAAGTATTGATAGTGTGCGGGTTCGTTGCTTATTTTTGATTATACAATACACAATAGCAAACATAAAAAATTAATCACATAATAGAAATAAAATACAATAATATAATGAGTCAAGGAAAGGCCCTAGTGAACAAATGTGTTTTGAGATACTTTTTAAAAGTGCACAGTGAGTCGATGGCTCGTAGGTTGTCAGGAAGAGAGTTCCATAGCTTGGGACCAAAATAACTAAAGGCTGACTCCCCAATTTTTAGCCGAGTCTTAGGCACAACCAACAAATTACTGTTTGATGTTCGGAGCGATCTTGCTGGAGTATATTTATTTAACAAATTAGAAAGGTATATAGGGGCAGTTCCATGAAGACATTTAAAAACTAGTAAGAGGATCTTATTATTCTTGATCTTGAATTCACTTTTGAATGATACAGGCAGCCAGTGAAGGGATCTGAGTGTTGGAGTAATGTGATTTCTAATGTTAGAGCAAGTTAGCATTCGTGCAGCTGCATTCTGAGCGAGAGGCTTACTGTAGCACTGAAAGAGAAAGAGAAGGGGAGCTTTTAATATCATATTTAATATTTATATTTATTCAAATATAATATTTTTCCCCACTTCTGTTGTGACATCCTGTGCTAAAATGAAAGGGAAGGAAGATCCATTAGATCATGACAATAACTGCGCTTTATGTATTTTTGCTATACATGTTCCACCAAGTTTATCTTGCGTCTTGATCTGTTCAGTAATTAAGCACATATTCACCATTCATTGTTGCTACACAAAAGGCAGATTAAGGGTAAGATATGGATCTCATCCAGGTGGATCAAGGAGGGAAGCAGCCAGCAAAACAGACCCACCCTGGTGGTCTTGTTTTTGTGGCTATAGCTGTCTGATGTGCTTTAAATAGCTTTTCATGGGTGTACAGAATACAGGTAATCTTTTTAAGGTGGGAATACTACTGTATTTGCCATCTCAGGGATTTATTTTACCATACATTTTGCACTTCACTAAAGGTGTGCATGTAATATTCCGTTTTTTTAGAACACATACTAACTAGCTTGTTTGAACAACTCTAGCCTACCCAGAGGATGTACTCAAATAAAGATATAAAGGCTACAAGTCTGCCATCTAGAGGTTAGTGTGTTAACAACAGCACGGCCGCTCTAGTCTAATTCACATTAATTTTTCAGGGGAGGAAAAAGGCGACCGAAAAAGACTAAAATCAGTCTCGCTGTCATCATATTTAATAGAGAGGTTGAATGAGTGTTGTAAATGCGAATAAATTTGACCACACGGGGTTTTCAGAAAAAGCATTTGTAATACTGCCCACTCCATTCTATTATTGCATTATTGACTTAACACCTAAGTCACACGTTACATGTAACGTATACTTTCATTCTGCACTGCCGGTGTTGACTTGTATTTACGTACATGTCAGGTTCGAGAAAGGTTTGACTGACGCTGGGTTTTCTTAAACAGACTCCCCCTCCTCTCGTGTATTTGTTAAGTCTCGCTCGCCCTCACCTCCTCTCTGTCAGCCCTGACATATTAATCTGCTTGGGAACAGCTGAGACTGATCAAACCGCATGGTAATTAGAATTACCCTGCTTGGCAAACGTGCGTGCGTGTATATACCCTTCTATTAGGACGCATCAAGCTAAAAGGGTTTGGAGGGGTGGGAGGCGCAAAACATATAAATCTGGTTGTATTACCAGCAGCTTAACAGCTTTGTAATGAGAGGGTCAAGACTGATAAGGAAGAGGGGATAGATGTCTGCCGGTGCCTCAGGGGACAGAGACACATTTCTCAGGAGACGTGACGTGACCCTTCCTGTGCTCTCGTTCGCAGTTTCAATGCATTTCTATTTCGTGCTTCTTGTTCTTGCTCGGAAGCGGTTGCCGTGGCAGCGAGCGAGCTTCACGCCACGCGCCGTAGGTGTGTTTGAAAAAGCAAGTGTGTGTGTGGATTTGTCCTGCGCTGGTGCTCAGCTGGTGTCGTGAGGTGCTGTTTCATTAGTATCTCTCTCTCTCTC
>NW_015546101.1:2546292-2548197 GCF_001515605.1 Sinocyclocheilus anshuiensis | reverse complement strand
CTTTTTCATCTCTCTCTCTCTCTCTCTCTCTCTCTCTCTCTCTCTCTCTCTCTCTCGGCTGGGATCATTTGCCTTTAATCGAATCTGTTGCATATTAGATGTACACTTTGAATATTTTATGAGGGAGGAGGGGGGTATTCCTCACTTTTCTCTAAAGGGGTTGGTTTTTAATTAAACTAACAGATTTAGACCTTAAATATTGTTATATGAAGTTTGCATTGCTACCTTTCAGATGTCTTGTACATTTGTTTTATCCTTTTCCCACTTTGTTAAACTATGAATATTCATCATGAAATGTATATTTTTTACATTTTGTGTATTTGATATTTTATGCTGAATTTTCATAGACGTGTTTGAAAATATTATCTAAACATCGGACACCATTTCAGTTTTTGTTTTGTGGAAATTATTTACATGACTGTCCCACAGCTGTGGCATCATTGTCACCACGACGAACAATTTTGCCCTGATACATTTTTTTCAGAAGTTAGCATAGTTACTGTATTTACCAAGGAAACAACAGTATCAGTGAGGAGCATCAGATGCTTCAGATGTAATATGAGACATAATGTGTGAGGAAAACAATAGAAAGAAAAAATCAAGGTAAATATCACTTGTGATTTTTTTTTGTGATTATACAGGTTAAGAGATTTTATTTTCAAAATAAAAGTAAAAAAAAAAAGTTACTTGTACTTGCTCTCTTGTGCTTTCTCACTTTTACAGATGCTGAATGATAAACATGCCATGGTGCGTGTTGGTGGTGGATGGGAGACCTTTGGTACTTACTTGTTAAAGCATGACCCGTGTAAGATGACTGAGGTCGCTCGGCCTGGAACCAAAACCGGCAAGCCTAATGGCAGGTCCCCAGTCAAGAGAGAGCTGTCCCGGGACAGTTATCTGGTCGTAGGCACTCATTCCCGCTTCAAGAAGTAATTTGACTCAGTAACTGCTACTTCTGTTAAATCAACAGCAGGCTGATTTTTCTGTTGTTGTCTAGGACAGTGTTTCCCAACCGGGGTGCCGTGTAAAAAAATCATTTTTTAATATTTTTAAATTGCTAAAATGTTCAAAAAAGCATCTATTATATAATATCCATTTCTGATGTCGCCAATAATTAGAGATGCACCGAAATTCCGGCTGCCGAAAATTAGTTCACCGAAAATTAGTTTCACTTTCACGTGGTGTGACGCTCTGCGTATTATCCGCTCTATGCGTGTGCGCTCCGCTCAGCTCCACTCGTATACCGTTCATGCGAATCGGAACAGCAAAGTCCACTCAAAAAACGAGCTGACAGGAGACATCGATGTAATACAGTATCGTTTCTGTCTGCAATAGCCCTACTGTGTTGTAACAAGGTGTGGTATATGGGCATCTCTGGTAACGCTGCCCTCTCATTCATTAATCTGCTAACCGCTATGTTATGCTCACGTGTTCTGATAATAATAGCTTTCTAGGACTAAACATTATTTGGATAATTGGTAAAAAAATTTAAAATGTTAAATATCTTACCCCTACTGTTAGACCTACCTGAAAAACTAAAAAGCAATTTATTTAATTCGAAGGCCTGTCGTTATTTTTTATTTGTGCTATCATTATTAATTTCTTTATTTGTTCTTATTTTATTACTGACTGTTTACTTGTCATTTTTTATTCAATTCAAAGTTTGAAATCAAGCTATCTCGTGCTACTGCACCAAAATTACCCCACTGTAAAATAAAAAAAAAACACTGAGTGAGCAAAAATATGTGAGATAGCTAGTTATAATGGTAATTAAATAATGTTTACATATGTATAAAAGCCTACATTAAAACCTGTCATATAAATTGGTCTTTTCATTAGAAATTAGCCTACTGATTGCCACCATCGATGGACAAATTTTTTTAATAATATTAAAAATATCTGTAT
>NW_015546101.1:2542679-2546129 GCF_001515605.1 Sinocyclocheilus anshuiensis | reverse complement strand
TGTACAGTATGTGGAAAATAATGTGTTTTTTTAACCTTAAACCGCATAAACACATTTCATTACATCAAATACACAAACAAAATTCTTTTTAGCAACATCATATGACCCCTTTAATACATTTCAATGTTTAAGTTTATTTTTAAAGAACATTGTTTACTTTTTGTATGATACACAATTTTGGTAATGTGCTGGGTTGGGTCACCATTTGATGTACAATCTAGCCTGACACAAAAGAATATTGACCCATATGTTTTATATAGGGTATATATCATATCTCATGGGTTTTGTTTGTAGATATTACAAGTTTATCATCTCCCTCTGTCTTTTTTTTCCTTTAAACTTTAGAAGCATAAAGGGCAGGATGAATCATTTACTGGGAAGCCAATATTGATTTACTTTCTTTTTATTTTATTGTAACCTTTAATTCTGATTTATGGGTGTTGTATGCTCACTGTTGACTTTACAAAGACATTTCTGTAATGTATTCTGAATGAGGGTATAAGGGGAACATGTTCCACAAAGATCCTGTAGGTGGTGCCCTATATCAAATTAACCATATTTCAGTACTACACATGGCATTACTGCAACATTACCTTTCTATGTATACATTTGAGTACTATGAACATAATAGCTATGCAGTATAGAAAGTGTATTAAACAGGACCCACCTGCCCCATATGCTTCCATTAATGTACTCAGGATTTTTATCATTATTATACATTTTTTACACTGGGCATGTTAGCAATTAAGTCAAACCGAAGCCCAGGTGGGCTATCACATTCAAAACTATTTAATAAAAAAAAACAAAAAAACCCAGTTGAATGAAATATAAATGAAAAGTACCTCATGTTGAAATGCTACCAACATTTTATTTCATAAAATAAAAGTAATTAAAAATTTTTTTACACAATCTAAATACACTAAAGTTAATCAATATGACGGCATGCGAGACAATTATACTTGTTTTCTCCAGCTGTAATTATGACATGAACTAGTAAAAACCATTCATACCCAAAAATAAATAAAAAAAGTGGTGCTACTTCAGCTGCCAAAGAAAATGGCAGCTTTTGTACAAATGTCTCTCATATCTACCCAAAAGTGGCAAAACACCCGAAGCTGCTTTTATTAGAACAGCTTTTTACACATTGTTCTTGTGATCTTTTTTTTTTTTTAAATCCTGTCCAAAACATTCACATTTCAGACTTTTCACACAAATCTTTTTCTAAGTGGTGTTTATTACTTCTTTGCCACAATATTTTCAGTCAGTTTCATCCGAAAGTTCACACTCAATACAACACTTTCCTATCTACCTAAAGGGATTTGTTCTTTTGGCTTTGTTCATTGTATATGTTTGTGCCAATCAGCTGAAAGCTTTACCCTAGAAAATGATTGGACACCCCAGTTTTGCTCAAACAAAGACAATTTACTAACACATTCCTATTTCCCAAAATATGCACTCAGAATACATCCACAATATTTGCCATCCTTAAAGTCTTACATTAACTATTGCGTTTCCCCATCCCCCACTGTGAATATCATCACCAGTATATTGTGCTCAAGAATTGATCTGGATTCTGTGGAGGTCTATGAGACTATGAATGTACATTTGGCAAAGACATGTGAGGCATTGGTAAAGGATTTATAGTAACTATGCTTTTCACAGTAGCATCCTCAATAAATAATACCCATTTGTGAGAGAAAAATCAATATGAATTATTCATAATAATGTGGAAACACTCACTTAAAAAAACATTACAAGATTATTACTAGATTAAAGCCTCCAGGCCTTTTGGGGTTTTTAAAATATTGTTTGGTTGGAGTCATCTAAGAACAAACATTACATGATGTAAACATTATAACTTGTTGCGTGTCATGTACTGTACCATATTCAACACTCTACCTGCAATCCATCTCTTGATTTCAATTCTGTACATTATGCGTTCTGTATTTAGACCTCACATCACTTTTTGTGGCAAAACAACACTGAGTTTTCTTCAAAATCTTCAACTTGCATGTGCAGCCAGAGCTTTAATTTTATCTTGACTATTCAGCAACATTCAGTTGTGGTTGGATATAACTCTGATTCTAATCATGGTGTACTCATAACAGCAATAAGGCTTCATGAGAAATGATGTTCAGAAAAACCCCCACAAACATTTTCATTAAGTTGGTAATTCACACGCCACTTAGTAATACATTTGGTCAGATTCCTCAAACCAGCTACCACAGACCAAGCCATGACGCCGCTCTTTACAATCATAACAAAGAGTGAAAAGGCTCCATTTGTATCCCAAGCATAGGCCTAATTTCATACAAATGTAGACCTGAAATCTAGACAAACCCATTTTTACGCTTGCAGACTCTCTGAGGCCATGGGAAGTGTGCTTCTCAAAGCTTGAATGACAGAAATACTTTTATCTCTCCTTTTCGTTGCTCCCCTCTTCACTCTGGGCTCACAATCCTCCACACTGTCAGTCAGCTATAAGAAACACCGTGGATTTATTTATTTGTCCTCTTGATGTCTTTGAAAAGATTTCTGTGCAGTTGTGTGATTTTGAAAAGAGCACCATTTTATTATGAATCGTCTTAGAGAGAAGACAGCCGCCTCTCCGAAAATTTTCATTGGGTTTTTTTGTGCCACAAAGGACCAGAGTGAGACATGTGAGACGGTGGAAGATGCTTGGTGGTCTGTGCTTGTGTCTCCATTTGAGTCTATCAGCAGTGTTCAGGTCATTTACAGACTTTAACCTTTTAAACAAATGGACGGTGTACACGAGTCGTGTTGACAATGTTGATCAACAAGAGCCCAAAAGCCACTGGAGGAATGATCCAGTCAGGATACTGCATGATGATGAAGAGGCCAGATGCTTTGTCCTTACGTAGATGCTGTATACATGTTGTGAAAAGTTGCTGCAATGTTGCTCCAGAAGTCTCTTATCACACAGTTCCATTTTCATGCCTGGACTTGTGGACTGTGGTGCGGGCCAAGGGGCTGCTTAAAGAAGGGGCCAGCGTGCATAAGAAACCGGCCAGCAGGGTGAGACCCAGTCCGCCCCAGGCACAGAACATGGACCAGCCATACCCATGACTGATGTCCTCTGGAAGGCCGTACAGGTAACGTGGATAACGCGACAACTCAAAGTTAATGCCCGCCACACACGTACAAAGGGAGATAATACAGCAGGTTCCTGTCAGAGGGGAAATTACTCGAGATGTATCATCAAACATTTATGAAACACCCTTTCTTTTAGATCACAAATATAGGATGCAAAGCTTTTGATCTATTTTCAAAGCACCTTCTTGTATTAAAAAAACAGCCACTAGATGGCGACAAAATTGAGTAGTCGACTTCTATTCTGTTTGTTTCTCTCACACACGCTCACAAACGCACACTCTGTCTCTTACCGCCCATGAGGAAGAGTAGTCCAGCTACATACTGCATGAGATCATG
>NW_015546101.1:2540768-2542450 GCF_001515605.1 Sinocyclocheilus anshuiensis | reverse complement strand
GTTGATCAACAAGAGCCCAAAAGCCACTGGAGGAATGATCCAGTCAGGATACTGCATGATGATGAAGAGGCCAGATGCTTTGTCCTTACGTAGATGCTGTATACATGTTGTGAAAAGTTGCTGCAATGTTGCTCCAGAAGTCTCTTATCACACAGTTCCATTTTCATGCCTGGATTTGTGGACTGTGGTGCGGGCCAAGGGGCTGCTTAAAGAAGGGGCCAGCGTGCATAAGAACCCGGCCAGCAGGGTGAGACCCAGTCCGCCCCAGGCACAGAACATGGACCAGCCATACCCATGACTGATGTCCTCTGGAAGGCCGTACAGGTAACGTGGATAACGCGACAACTCAAAGTTAATGCCCGCCACACACGTACAAAGGGAGATAATACAGCAGGTTCCTGTCAGAGGGGAAATTACTCGAGATGTATCATCAAACATTTATGAAACACCCTTTCTTTTAGATCACAAATATAGGATGCAAAGCTTTTGATCTATTTTCAAAGCACCTTCTTGTATTAAAAAAACAGCCACTAGATGGCGACAAAATTGAGTAGTCGACTTCTATTCTGTTTGTTTCTCTCACACACGCTCACAAACGCACACTCTGTCTCTTACCGCCCATGAGGAAGAGTAGTCCAGCTACATACTGCATGAGATCATGTTGTTGACAGCATCCAAGAACTCCGATGACCCAGCCAAAAAGGATGATAGAGACAGCCATGCCCACAAAACCTGCTGTCATCCTCCGGAGGTCTGCAGCACAAAACACCAACATTAAGCTCCGTTTGTTACAATTCAGGGCTTGCAAGCATCTATCTAGTGATGATGTCTGTTGCATGTTAAATATTGACTTTTGCATTCTCATTCATCAAGGTCTCTTTTATTATTATTTCACAAACTACAAAGGAAGTAATGAAACAAATACAGCAAAAATCTTGCCAACAAAGCAACTGATTACAACTGTACTATTATTACAAAAAGCACATTTCAAAGCACATAATTTTGGCTCCACAGGGCCAGGTATATTATTGATTTGAAAAAAAGGGGAGGGAACTAATAATCAATGATAAAAGATCAGTTTTCTGTGCATATCACTTCTGTACATATTATTATTATACCTTATCTTGAACAAAGTATTTTGTCTATTCACTACCATTCAAAAATAACATTTCTTGTTGCCAATGTTGAAAACATTTGTGCTGATGAATTTTTTTGTGGAAAATGTGATACATTTTTAAGGTTTCTGGATGAACAGGAAGTTTGAAATAATAACACATAAAAAAAAAGAAGTCTTCTGTAACTTTATAAATGGTTTTACTGTCACTTTAAACATTTAATAATTTAATGCATCCTTGATAATAAAAGTAATAATTTCTTAAAAAAAAAAAAAAAGATAGAAGTAAATGATCAAATCAAAAC
This sequence comes from Sinocyclocheilus anshuiensis, assembly GCF_001515605.1. NCBI lineage: Eukaryota > Metazoa > Chordata > Actinopteri > Cypriniformes > Cyprinidae > Sinocyclocheilus > Sinocyclocheilus anshuiensis. The sequence continues at coordinate 2,541,031 of NW_015546101.1, read as the reverse complement.
AAGAGGAGGGAAATATTCAGGCTGCCAGGCAGTATAAAATGTTTGACCTTTTTGGTGAAACAATGAATTTTACAAGTACATTTATTTATTTAGTCATTTAGCAGACGCTTTTATCCAAAGCGACTTACAAATGAGGACAATGAAAGCAGTCAAAAGTAACAAAAGTGCAACAATATATAAGTGCAAATGACAAGTCTCGGTTAGCCTAACGCAGTACACGTAGCAAGGTATATATATATATATATATATATATATATATATAT
>NW_015546101.1:2536517-2538285 GCF_001515605.1 Sinocyclocheilus anshuiensis | reverse complement strand
GCATATCCTTCAGGTCATTGTGTATGTTGTTACTGTCCTTTTATATTGTATACTGTTTTATGCAGGCTTATGATAGAACCACTCGTTCATGTCATCTTACCTATATGTAATCCTACCATGTTTAGTCATCATCGTACATAAGATCTCTAAGGCAGTGGCTGAAAGTGTGTATGTAAGATGTCTAGTATAAGGAGGGTTACAAAAGTATCATCCATCCATCCTACAAACCGTTTGTCCTCTGTAGGGGGTCACGGGCAAAAGTATCATATTTTACCAAAATATTCCTACAACTAGGAAAGGATCAATTACAGTCTTTAAGTAAAAAGTGTGTTTCATAAATATTGCATCGGAACAAGCACATCACAGACACAATTGTTTATGCAATAATGAACGGCTCAAACCCCAAGGCATGAATTTTGTAAATCTGACACATGTAAAGTGACTCACGCAGGGCATGCCACTCATCTTGTCGGATGGTCTTGGTGATGTTGACAGGAAGGTTTCGAGGCAGGATTGAAGAGGTGTAATGATACTTCACAGAGGTGCATCTCTGAATCAACCCTATTTGAACAAAACAATGAATCAAACATTGTACAGAAGTGTACTCTTTAATGACATTTACAGTGTTCAGCAAAAGCAAATGAGTCTGAGTTCTGAGGAACAGCAGGTCTGTTGTGATCACAAAATGCCACAAGAGGCCCATGCTTGTATTGAATTTAATTAAACGATTTCCTGGAGAGCAATTAGGCACACATGATTAAATGCACAGGGTCATAAATGTCATAACTTACACTTCATGTTGATTTTAATCTCATGTAAAATGAGAGCACCAGTGTTTAAAAATAAGCATTCTTCATTTAAACATTTAATACTGTCTATATATCCCTCAGTATTTAAGAATACTTGAACCGCAGAAACTATCACTAATGTCACTGAAATAGAGCCTATGACTGCAAAAGTACTATTTTTAAAGGGAAGAGTTATGTTTGTTTAGCCAAAAATAAATAAAAAGTAACAAAAAAAAAAAGCCAAACATGCCATGCCATAAGTAAATAAAAACTAACATGCAGCTAGGCCTGTCGCAATAATCAATATATCGACTTATCGCGCAATATATGTACATGACCTAAATCATTTTTGGTGACGCAATATATCGCCCATTATTTTTCCTTAAAAATTAATGTCACCATGTTTTGAACATTCCACTTGCGCCTGTGTCTTTTGCAGCTTCTCGTACATAACGTGCAGTCATGAGGTGCTAGTTCAAATAAAAAAAAAAAATGCTTCAACAAAAAAAGTTTCATCTGCAGATATGGTCTTGTTTAGGGATCTGTGCCTTTGTGCATACGGACATCTGAGTGCTAAGTAGTGATTGTGTTTTTCAGCAATAGTGTGCACCCTTAATTTACAGAGAAAGGAAGGTCAGGGAAAAATCTGTAGATGGAAAAATCTCCATACAAGTTCTTTGTGCATTTTTCTTTCTTTTTTTTTGTACTTGTTACTTTGCACTTTTTGTTAGAAAATGTTTATTTACTATTTATTCAAGTTTAAGGTATCTAATAATTTGATACGGTAACGAATCAATCCACTGAAGGCGAGTGTAGTGAAAAACCCAAGTGCAGTTTATTTACAGTGTGATCCAAACAATAATCCGAGACTTGACATGAACAGACTTGACTTGACGAGGCATGAAACAGACTTGACATGAACAGACTCGACGTGGCATGAACAGACTAGACTCACCGACAGCAGGTTACAACATCAAATA
>NW_015546101.1:2526272-2536360 GCF_001515605.1 Sinocyclocheilus anshuiensis | reverse complement strand
CCGGGGACTCAGGCGTGGCGGCCATCTTGGCCGGGGACTCAGGCGTGGCGGCCATCTTGGCCGGGGACTCAGGCGTAACGTGAGCAGACTCTGAAATGGCAGCCATGTCGTGACGAGACTCTGGAAGATCAGTTGATACGTGATGAGACTCTAGAAGGGCGGCCATTTTGTGAAGAGACTCTTGTGTGGCGGCCATCTTGCGATGAAGCTCTTCAATGGCGGCCATATTGTAAAGAATCTCCTGAGTAACCGGCATGATGTGAGCAGGCTCTGGCTTGGCAGACGTGACGTGAAGAGGACTTGGTGTAGCAGACATGACGGAAGCAGGCTCTGGTTTGGCAGACGTGACGTGAGCAGGCCCTGGGGTAGCAGACATGATGTTAGCAGACTCTGGCTTGGCAGACATGAAGTGAACAGGTTCTGACTTGGTAGATATGACATGAGTAAACTTTGACTTAAGTGGCATGATGTGAGCAGGTCCTGGAGTAGCAGTCTTTGTCTGAGACCATAAGCCAAGACCAGGATCCAGACCAAGGCACTGAGTAACGATAGATCTCCAGACATAGCCTCGAAACTCTAACATGTACAGTAAACAGTATATATGTGCAACCTGAAGAATATTAGGAAACTTCTGTTGGGAGCTAATCTCGGATGATATTAATCACCTGTTTACACTTCACTAATAGCAATGATATTCTTCTGACAGATTTGATGATGCAGAAACTGGCTTTCAGCAGGATAAGTCAACTGAATGACTAAAACATACAACAAATTGGTTCTCATAGCCCATCGGAGCATGACCACATCCTGCTACATCAAAACGCCTAGTTTAAACACGATTTATTCACCACAGAATATAAAGCACGAATGCTGCATGACTTGAGTGTGTAAAAATGGATTCTGCTGAGATTGTGGATTAGACTAAACAAGAGAGGAGAGGTCAAGGATAAAGAAAAGGATGTGCCGCCATTTAATAATTGTCTTTACAGAAACTGGACTGTTAAATTCATTCAAGTATTTTCTACAAAGGCGCAAAACGCATTGAGTTTGTTGCTGTACAGATCTGTGGTGAAATGATTTGTCCAGACCTTGTGCGTGAGCTGAGTACTTGTATCATGTTTATCATATCTATGTGTCCAATATATTGTGACAGCTTGTTCTATGCCATTATTATCACAAACAGACACATCAAAGACCGTGAAGCTGTCACAAAGACACTTTGCACATTCAACTGTTCATCCTCTGCTGAAGAAAGTGCATATATCATTTGTGTAAACAATAAAAAACACAAACGAAAACCTGTGATATCTGATGGAAACTACAGAGACTTCAAATTAATTGTTGAACTAGAGTTACAACAGATGAAAAAGAAAATACCCCTGCAGATCAGATAAAAAAAAAAAAACACATTTGAAAATTTGCACAGCACATTTTATTGATGTTAATGCTTTACTTTAAAATGACTCTTTAAAGATACTTGACATGTGACACTTAGTCTCATTCAACTTTTTAAAGCATTTTCAATTTGGATAAGAGGACACATTGTGTACTGTAATCACTGGATTCAGTCTGAACAGTTCCAGTTCTGTAAGGATCATTTCTACTTTATTTTGGTGGATTTACAGTGCTCGGTTATTTTTTTTTAACCATGAAGACAAGTAACCATCTATTTTGTACTGTTTTTACATTTAGGACCAAATATGTTTATTTGTTTAAGAAGAGTATTACTGACAATGAAGAACAATGTTCTGGCTGCTTTATGTGAACACAAAGATTACTGTGTTGATAGTGAAGGGTTGGTGAATAAACTGGACCTTAAATCTGGAAGCGATGTATTCCTGGGTGTTGGCTCACAGCCTAACACACCATCACTACTTCATCATTCATGACATCTACAGAGCCACTTAGGGTGACCTGGGATAATCAATGAACAAATTATTGATGAAGATATGATCAAGTGAGCAACATTTTATCTCTTTGCAACCCAGCAGGAGAAAAGGCTACTGTAAAAGCTCACACTTAATATTTAAGGCCTGAACATAATGTGGAATGAGATCTTTATCGAAGAATACTGTACCAAATGGTAGAGAGGAGTGCTGTAAGCCTCTTATATGAGATCAGTATTCATATGATGAGGGTAAGTAAAATATAATCATTTTGCTTAAGTTGAATCATCTTATTATGGATAATGTTATCTGATAAACTATATGGTCTAGGCATTCCTTAACTTATCTGAGTAGGTCAACAGTTGTTTTACAAAACCAATACTCGTATTTAGTGGTACTCCATTTATATGCCACACTTGAACAGTGCATTTCACTGTCCTTCCTCCTGTAAAGACTGCTCATTTTGTTTTGTTTTCGTCAACCCTGAGCATTTCAATTACATGAGATTTATAATGCATACACAACACATCTGGTGCTGCTTTGGTTCTGTGTAAATGAGAATGCAAAGACTTTTAAAAAACAACAATAACAACAACAAAAATTCTTTATGCTCTGAAGCTCTGTGAGATAAGGTGCTTTTTGGTTGGAAACAGTGAAAACAGTGATCCAATACACACTTAAAAAAATACGAAAATGCCTTTATTCAACTGGCTATTTAATGATAGAAAACATTTTAAAAGAGAAAACAATTAAAGGTCTGCAAACCCTCTTTTTGTTAAGATCTGTCATTCAAAAATACATTAAATAAATTACTTCAGTTCATGATGAATATGCTTTTTAGAAGTTTTCTTTTATATATTTTCTTTTTTTTGTGGAGCTTAAAGTAAAAAACATCTAGATAATGTAAAAGTAATAAAATAAATAAAATAAGAACAATTAAAAAAAGGCTGAAAGTCTTGAACAAAGAAAAGGAGGTTAGGTAGACTGGCATAATCTCGTTTTCTTTAACAATATTATTTATATATTATAAAAAAAAAAACGAAATAAATCTTTCAAATGAGTGTGGTTTAACCAACATTCAGGTTTCCATGTCTCTTCTTCTAATTCTTTTTTATCATCTCAGACATCCGTATTCGTCACTGATCCATTAATGCATTTATATAGCACTGCAGAATTAAATGGTGTGTAAGTGCACCTTTTCGTGGTATATAAGCAACTATCTGTGACACAGGTAGGCTGAATTCAGCACCTTGGATAGCGACAGTTATCTGATTCAGGCCTTCCACATTTCCCATTTACTATTGACATAGCTTTCCAACTAAACTAACAACATCATTTAATAAAGGAAATGAAACTAAGCGGAGGTTAATGCCATGTAGGTAAACAGGAAGAACCAACCTAACCCAATGGCCAAGTGCATTGATAATAGTAAGGAAAAATGATCGTGTGAAATTTACCCCTGGATTAACGTCCACATCCGTTCCCTTCAAAACAAAACGGCCTGGAGCCCTGGACCGAGGCTGACAAAGCACCTCAAAACAGAAAGCAGCTCACCTTTGTAAATGAGATCCTCGGTCTCCAGGTCAAAGCCCTCGCGATGGCACTTTCTCCACAGACCGGAGATCGTGGAATTGAACTGGCGGCCACAGTGAGACTCCATGGCCGTCGCCGAAGCTGGAGCGTGCCGCTTCAGGCGTGTCTCCGTCGCTTTCCTCTCATAGCCCTTTGGAGGCATCTGGAGAGGCAAGTTGTGATTTGAGATGTAAATGTATCCGGGATCGTTACGCTTGTTTGCGTAGTTCTTACAGCGCTCGCGATGCCGCCGAGCATCCGTCTCGTACCAGTAATCGGTGCAGATGGCCATAGTCAACAAGACCAGTGCGCAAAACGCCAAGAAAAGCCCCGCGCTGGTTAAAATCTTAATGGCCGCCATCTTCTCCGCTCGTTGGAGAACCCAGACAGACGCGCGGTCCTCCCTCGGCAGCCTTTGTGAAAGGCGAAAACACACCGAATCCTTAGCAGCTCTCGGAAGCTGACATGACCAGGCTCGACTCCAGCTCGATGCGGTCTATTGTTGCAGAGCGCCCGAACAGATGTGCTGCTTTCCCACCATCTGTTTTGCTTTTGAGTCGAGGAGAATGGGAGAGATGGGAAGAGGAGAGGCGATGCGAGGACCAGGACTGAGTGAGTGGTGCTTCGTGAGAGTGCAGTGCTCTCTCTTTCCTCTTGGGCCTCAGCGAACTGAGAAGACACCAATTAGGTGCCTCAGGAACACGAGGAATAAGTGATAAACATGAGAGGGTCATTTATTGATCACAATAATTGTGATTGTGATTTATTGATCACAAACTCCGGCACAGCATCACAGATCCAACCAGCTGTACAAATATTTCTTCAAGACTAGTTATACTGTATCCTATTAGTTCTCTTGCTCTCCTTGGCATTTAAACATCTTTCATTATTAATTGGTGGGCATTCCACTAAATGGATGCCTTTTCCATTTTGGAAAGGTGATTTAAGTAGTTTTTAAAAAAGATTTAAACATTCAGTATATTACCTTTTTTTTACTGTATAAAAAGTGATGATCTTTACCCACTTATATCCATCAGTTGTTTACTGTAAAAAAAAAGAAAAAAAAAAAAGAAGACATTTAGAAAATCCCCAAAAATCTTTTCCCCCACTTTATATAAAGTGTCAGCTACTGTGTACTAAGATTTAATTTCATACAGTGCACTTATTGTGTAGATACATGTTTTTACATTGTAAATGTACAAATAGCTGCATGTAATTAGAACTGGAATTTATTTTCTGTAGTTACATCTATAATTCCACTCCTGACCCTACCCTTACCCCTTAACCCAGTTTGGGACCCTCGGGTCCGAGCCTGGGAAATACTTTTCTTTCCTAACCCACCTCAGTAGCAACAAACATGTTTTGCATGTTATGCATATTGCATGTTTTGCATATATATATATATATATGTGTAGTGTACTTTCAGAAAAGTATACAAAACTGAACAGAAAATTGCTCAAAGGAAACTCCCAGAAGACAGCAGTGTCCTGCCGACATACGGTAGACTTTGTCTTCTAAATCATTCCCAGCTGCAATCTAACCCATATTATAAGAGGTGAGAAAGTACTTATTACTGTGCTATAATAAAACATTCATTTAGACTGAAATATAAAATGTGATAGACATTTTCCCTTCCACATTACATCCGGTGGGCCAAATCTAAAACTCTGCATCTGTCCTTTCCAGACATTCTTGTTATTTCAGCATTATTTTCCTTCACTGCTCCTCTCTATATATTTCTCACCATTTTCCCATGATCAGGTGCACTCAACTGTTTTATTAATATACTTGTGTGAACTGTAGCAGCACTAACTTGCCACCTGCCATCCATGGAGGTGGCCCACAGAGAGGGAGAGAAGCACTGAGAAGAGTTTCAAAAGCGTGGGAAGTTCAGGTCAAGATACAGGAGAATAAATCATGTAAGTACAAGCAGCCACGTTTTAGGTGCCCATTAAAAGTGGTTTTGAAGGACAAGGCATAAATGCTTTCAAATATAAAAAGTGGTATATCATTGTCTAAAGTTCCAGGTGGTTTCCCACACACAGTGGGCTCTGTCAGGGCAGATGACAAAGGAAGACAACCCACAGGCTAGTCGTTATGGCAACAGTCCCTTGCCAAACAGACTGTGTTGAAATAGGACAAGTGTGAACACAAAATCAGTACCACCCCCTGATTCCCATATGACATTCCAGACCCAGACTGTGCAGTAAAAATGTGCTTGTGGCACGCATCTTGGCATAGCCGACATCGTTGCAGAAATGGTACTTTGAACACATACAGGACTTGGAGCGAGCCATTTGAGTATGACATATCGCATTAAAAAACACAAAGACCTTGCAGACTGAGACCTAAAATGCGCAAATAAACCCCACACAGTTGTCATCCAAACAAACTGCATCAGCATAGAGGAACAGTAGTGGAAAGCCAAAGCTCATGGACACATCACAAAAGCACAGTCTAGGTTGCTAACTGTTAAACATGGTGGGGAGTCCATAATGGTAGAGGCAGCAATCTCATGAGAGTCATTTGGCATAATGGTTCCTCCGCATGGACATGTAACAGCAAAGGAATAGGTGGTAATTTAGCAGGTCATGTGCAACTTATGCTGGAAACATTGCATCTTCATTATTAAATGCATTTTCCTACTTCAGAAAGGTACTGTATATGCAGTGTCATTCTGACATGAAAACCAGAACTGTTAATTCTGTCATTCTGAGTCCATTAACTCAATAATTCAATAGAAAAGGCCTGTTTCAATGCAGGAATGACACTCACTCAACATGCATCACTTCAGTGTCACAAGCAATCTACTGGAGAGAATGGTTCTGCATCTAAAAAAAAAAAAGACATAAAAGTGAAATATCACAAATATGTGTTAGCATTTTTATAAACCCGAAATAGAAAAAGCTGTCAATGGTTAAATGTGGATCAGAACATGGTCCTCAAATGTACCAAAGCAGGTAAAACAAGGTAAATCTGTTTCGTCCCTTACAGGGATAGTTCACCCAAAAATAAAAAAAACCCGTAATTTACTCTAATTTACCCTCATGTTGTTGGTTATCAACATTCGTCAATATATCATCTTTTGGTTAATCTTAAGGTGTCCTTGTTTACACATACTTACTATTATAATAACAATTAATTATGCATAATTTCATGCAAGTAACCCTAAGCCAAACCCAAATCTTAACCCTAACCATACAGTAAGTAGTTAATTATTATTACTCAGTACTTATATGTATAATTACACTGTAACAAGGACATTTTAAAATAAAGTGTAACCAAAGAAACTTGTATATTTAGGAACAAGCTGAGGGTGAGTAAATGACAGAATTTTCATTTTGGGATGAACTGTCACTTTAAGCCAAACAGATTTTCAGCAGTAAAGAGAAGAGACACTTTGTTAGGAGGTTAACAAATGACTCAGATTTGACAAACTGTTGGCTGAACTGATTAATACATTTCTACAAGGAATTTCTACAGTGCTAGGAGCAGTTGCACTCCTACAAGTAAAAGCCGCACACTTAAAAACCAGATGCAACAAGAGTTTTAAATCAAACAGTAACATTTCTTTATTTCAACTATAACAATGGGACTAGTTAAAAGTGAAACATTTTTCCTTTCAACATGACATTGTTAATAGAATAAATATATAATCTCTTTTCAAATATTTACCATCTGGCAAAGACTGTTCTGACCTTCCATGTGACGCATCCAGAACATTCTTTTCAGTAACATCCCATAAACAAAACTCCCAAACAGACAATCCATTTATCAACTATTTTGTCTTTTTAAAAATGTGAATGAAATGTATGAAATGGCACCAAGTCAGTTAAGTAAAAGAACTGTCTGCTTATGAATCCATCAATCCTCAAGACTAAATCACTGAAAACTGTGTATTGCAATGCCAGGACAACAATGAACTGTACAGAATATCAGTAAATTAAAGCTAAAATGCAGCAGTGTAGTGGCTATCAGGCCACAATCAATAAGACTAAATACTGTAAGGAAAAACAAAAACAGCACAATTGAAAAAAAATTGACTGAGGAATACAACGAGAAAATAAGGCCTGTTAAGCATTTCAAAAGTGTTTGAAAAAAGGAGTGTTCATTAATGGATGTGCAATTAGGAATATGTAGTCATGCAAAGTGTGGATATGTCTTAACTTGAGCAAATGAAGTGTGAAATGAGCTTGTATAGATTTAACTTAAACAGAAAGTGAAGCAGTATTAGTTTTAAGGAAACTCAATTATGATGACCATCAAAAATCTGATTATGTAAGCAAGCGTATGTGCCTCTCTTAATAGAGGATAAAGTGTTGACTTGTGAAACCTGCATTTGCAGTATGCTACAATTAAAGCAAATCACATTGATGTAACCTACTAACATTGGAAATGTGTTTGACAAAAAAAAAAAGATTTGGAAAGTTCAATGACACCCAGCAGGAACATGAAGAAGAACGGAGAATAGTTCCAAATGTTTTGGCATATTTCAGCCAAAACAACCATTGTTATTTCTGAGCACCATTTGCACAAACCTGTATTTCCCGTCAGTTTCAGCTGGTGCCTATAAGGCATCGTGAGTTCAGTTTCAATTAAATTGTAGCGTCTGGACCAATCAAAAACACAATTTTTAATTTGATTTAACAAATCAATTATTCATTAGATTAACAAACGTTCACAGACCCCTCACCCAATAAACATACTGGGTGCCAAGTTGTCTGTGAACAGGGCCCAGGACCCTGGTTACCATGGCAACCCTGACACCAGATACATTTACGACCTAATGGAATGCGAAGCAGGGAAAATCACTGCATGTTCCATCGCAAGAGGCACAAGGCACAGTAGAAATGGACTTTTCTACTAATTAATTCATAGGGTTAAGCTTTAACCCTTTCCTATACCAACTGTATGACTGTATGTGTGTGTGTATGTGTATGTTAGACCAGTTTAAGTGTTTATGTAGTATGTTTAGACTAGTTTAAGTGTTTATGTAGTTAATAAAGTCTTACTTGTATCACACTTGACGTTGTTCATTGTTTGCTCATAACTGGAGTCACTTAATCATGCAGATTTATGCTACAAGCTCTTTGTAGAATTGTACAGTAAGAAAGTTATTTCCCTTAACCAGGAAATTAACGTTCTTAGAATTTACAGACAGTTGACCCTGAGAGGTCAAGTAAATATCTACAGCGGATCTAAATATTTATAATTAATTATAACTAGTTATGATTAATTATTCATATTTCCCCATGAGCTGATTCGCTACAAAATCCGGACACAGAGGTGTATGAAGGATAAGGCTAAAATCACATGGACACACATTCAAACCCGATTGTCAAGGCTGTTTCTTTCATTGGTCTTTCCTCACATGGTCTTTGAGGGTGACAAAAATCTCTAAATTAAAGCATAACCAGTGGAGTGAATTGTCCATAAGTCCTCCAGCATGCTAGTTAGCACTCTCAATGTCCTTTGATAAAAGGAGTGCTTGCCTGTGGCTAGTCCATTACGACTGAGAGAAGAGCCACGACTGCTATCCCACAAAACAACAGCAGAATTTGCAGAAAGGAGTTCCTGTGGGAACAGGGGATATGATCATTGACATTCAGTTTATTTAATATGTGAAGTCCGGCAGGATTTTACATGCAACACTGTGGGAGACAAACAGACCGAAAAGACCCCATTCTCAGGGAAGTGGACACTTTACCTAGGGTTGGTCTCCTGTAGCAGATCAGGTACCACATTGACCAAGGCAATGTAGAGAAAGCCACCTGAGGTGAAGGGCAGGATCCAGGCAGTGGCATTCTCTAGAAATACACGTGAGCAGAACCAACACTGAAGAATACGTTTGATAAGGTGCTTAAATGAGCACACTGATCCACATATATAGTCCAGCAATAGATGATTAGACATTTATTTTGTGGAAAACCCAAATAAAAACACCAATTTATTTATTAAGCATCAGTAGCAGCTAGGCATGGGATTCCTACATTAAGTCATAAATAAGGAAGAATAACAGTGCAAACAACAACCACCACAGACATCGGAAGAAACATGTTTTGTGTTTTTAGTAGTTTATGTTTTACTAGCACTATGATATACATTCCTATAGTATACACCAATACTATGGATACTGTATTCTGCACTGTTGGGTTTTGTTTAATTTGCTCCAGTTTGCACTACAATATCTCGCACTAACCAGTGTATATATTACCTTCTGGAATACCTCTCTTCTTGTCTGTTTTATGTTTATTTGTATCTATTCATGTTTGTCTATTATTCCAAAACCTTGTGAGCTGCTAAACAGTCTTTCGTTGTTCAAAACAATAACAATAAAAAAATCTACCTATCTAATCTATCTATGAAAAAGCTCAAAGATAGACAACAGTTCAAAAGTTGAGGGGAGGTATTTTTTTAAAATGTTTTTTTAAAGATCTCTTATGCTCACAAAGTTTGCATTTATTTAATCAAACTACAGTAAAAACAGTAATATGAAATATTATTACAAAACAAGTGTTAAAACAAGTGTTTTCTATTTTTAGCAGCCATTATTCCATTACATTATTATCAGTCTTCAGTGTCACATGGTCCTTCAGAAATCATTCAATAACCAATTATTATTATCAGTGT
>NW_015546101.1:2507437-2525979 GCF_001515605.1 Sinocyclocheilus anshuiensis | reverse complement strand
AATGCATTTTTATGGAATAAAATGTTAAATTTTTTTAAAGAATCTTACTGACCCCAATCTTTGAACTGTAGTGTTTAATCTGAGAGATGTCTGATGACTGTGGTGTCTCACCTGCCCCAGTCTGTGATTGGGAGCAAAGAGCAAAACATGCCCCCAGGACTCCTCCTAACGCTGTAGAGAGCTGCATACGGGCAGCTTTCCAACGGTCAAATCCTGCTCGCAGCAGAATGGCAAAATCTCCCACCTTTTCATGAAGACAGAAATGTGTGCACAGCAACAGAAATTGGTAAGTACTGAGCACTATATGAGACATTTCACATACAATATCTCTTGAATGACTCCTTGCTCATTCCAAGTCAATAGTAAGAAATTGCTACCGATCAGCTAAAAATGTATTGCATCGTTTCGGTGTAATAATTACCTGGCTGAAACTCAAGAAACAGAGAAAGACAGAAAGATATTGAGATACGTACCTCATGAGGGATCTCATGAAGCAGAATAGCGAATGTTGTTAAGAAACCAACCTGTTAGAACAGGTAAAATAAGGTATTGTAAACATATTGTAGTGCACTCTTGTTTTCTAATTTAACCACGGTAGGGCAGTAAAACCATGTTTTATAATCCACATGTTTATTTGGCACATATGTTTAACTGAATGTCAACAGAAACTATGGTGGAGGTAGGGAAAACAGTAAAATGGCACAGTTCTCCATCAATCCTCTCCCTTGCATTTCTGCAGTCAGATATGTATGTCCAGGCAAGTGATCAAATGTGTAAAAGTGTGTTTTTCTGTGCAAGTATGGTGGTTTCTGTTGCACCAAGTCCATTTCCTCTGAAACCCCCTCCCCACGCATGCTGGGAGCCTTATGCTTCTCCACCTGGACTTCAACTCCACAAAGCCATATAAATACTACCACACTATAAATATTGCCACACATCACATAAACATCTCTATCTCACTGTTTGCAATGATCTACACTGATCAAAAGAACTATGGGAGAAGCTATCAATTTAAGGTTTAAAAGTGGCCAAATCAGATTATATTTATACAGGAACTCTGAATCTATTTATAAAGCACATAAAATCATTGCCCTACACAGAATTGTTCACATTAAGTTACATTAACAATTCATTAATAGTGCACTCTATAGTAGGCTGTTCTAGCAGCAATCAGCCTTACTTTAGCATTACTTTATTGAGTTCTGTAGTAGTACTAATGAACCCTGAAGCCCATTCATATAGAATTGGTCTCCGTTTGCTCTTACCTTTCGGCTTACTAAGAAGCTTCCTGCCACTGCCAGCCCATGAGTGAAGTTATCAATGCAGTTAGCAAGAAGGTTTAGATAACCACTTGTCTGAAAAAATAAAGAAACAAAGCATATACAATAAATCTAAGAGAAAAGATAATAGGTAAGATACAATTTACAAATGCTGTATTGATTGGTTCCAAGGAAACATTGCTAGATTTAAATGCACTTATCTCTTAGATCTTTCATTGTGAACAAGGTGTGATTTGTGTGCGCATCTTACCTTTATTTTCTCTGGCTCTGTGTAAAGGCTGATGTCAGTCTTTGGCTTGGAGTCGGAGTTGTTGTTTGAGCAGATGCCATTTGTTTTTGGGGACACAGAGACCTCGCTGCTCAGATCTGTTGAAGACGACTAGTATGGAAAGCGAGAGAACACCACGGTAAGTCTTTCTAAGAAATCTGGGTCTCATTTCACAGCATTCAAGAGCAAATAGACACTTTTACCCATTATCAAATCTTCAGATGAAATCAGATACCAAGAAAAAATAACCAGATACACTACTATTCAAAAGTTTGGGGTCAGCAAGATTGATTGATTGATTCATTTTAATGAATACTTTTAATTTACCAAAAGTGACAGTAAAAACTTTGACATTCTTACAAAAGATTTCTATTTCAAATAAATGTGGCTTTTTCCATTTTCTATTCAAATAATATTGAAAAAATGCATCACACTTTCCCCAAAATTATTAAGCAACACAACTGTTTTTAAAACTGATTAAGAAATGTTTCTTGAGCAAAAAAATCAAAATCAAAGATCAGAGTGAGTTCTGGAGTAATGGCTGCTGAAATTTCAGCCTTGCCAACATAAGAATAATTACATGTGAAAATATTAATATATAATCAGTATATATTCAGTTACTTTAAACATGAACATTTCACAATATTACTGTTTTTACTGTATTTTTGAACAAATAAATGCAGCCTTGGTGAGCATAAAGGACTTCATTCAAAAAGATTTCAAAATCTTACCGACCCCCAACTTTTAAAATCCCCCCCCCCAACAATCCTAACCCCACTCTAACACATGCAATTTTATGTGCCATTGCTGCATATTTTAAATGTTTACTCACAGTACTGCCTGTTGTAAGTACACTGCTATAAACATGTTCCATTCATTTATATAAACTGAGGAAAATGTTTTGTGGGAATCTTCAGCATACCACTACTCTCTGGATAGATATTTTAAGCAGTAAATAACTAGAAATTATTTTTGAATTCTTAAATCAAGCAGACTAATAACACTCAGTTTAGCTTCATGTCTACATTTCACACTCAAAGCCCAAAAATGTAAGCATTTGGGTCATTAAAAACATTTCTGCCTCTAAATTCACAAAATTCTTTCCACAGTTTGTTGAGACAGAAATGGCTGACAAAAGCTGACTGTGAGAAGAGAATCGTTCTTTACAGCAGCTGGCATTTTCGATTGTAGTAACAGGACTAGACGCTTCCTCCCTGTTCTAGCCCACAGTCTGTAAGGCCTCTCAGCTGTGGTTTCTGTGCACCGTGGCTGACTTCTGTGGCCCGTCTGTCTGCTGATGGAATGCTGGTAGCAGCTGCTTCCTGCTAGATGCTATTTATAACTAGCCAAACAGAGCAGAGGCTATCAATCAAACTCCCAGGTCTCCCGTAAGCAAGGAAGACGACTCCGCATTCACAAAAAGATTCAAGTCATAGACCAAATTAATCATAGAATCAAATTAAAAGTAATAATTAAAAGGGAAGAGGGGGGGGGGGGGTTAGCCCATCCGTTTTGTGTGATTTGAGTGTCCAAGGCACTCAAGACTCACACTAAAAAAGTAACAGAGCTGATGTCATATCTACACTAGAAAGGCAGACAGAACAAACCTGCAATTCATCTTAGAGCAAATATTTCAAGTCCTTAAGCTGTTATATCCATCAGGGTGGAGCCTGAAAAGTGAAAGGTGTGCATGTGTGTTTAACTGACTGATGCAATATGGTGATGCAATACACTGAAACGGTCCAGAATAAAAAGGGGTTGGGGTTCTTCTTGAACAACAAGAACAGTCCTGTGGGTATTTGAATGGGACAGGAGTTGTAATGTTTTAAATATCCGTCCGACATGAACAGTGATTCATGATTCGTGGCTCCACAACATTTCTATAGCATAAATGATTCAATCAGGACTATTCCCTCTCTCTGTGCCTTAATCTTTAAATCAACAAGTTCAAACAAGAACACAACATGACAAACTATTTATTTCACTTGGATCTTTTGTTGGTCTTCTGTAATTCTATGGTGCTAATTATTACTGGACTATTTATTTTCATGTAGCATCAATATTTTGGTAAATATTTAGCTCAGGTTTTTAAAAAACTTCTATCATTAATTATGAAACACTGGTTTAGTACAGAGGTTTTTGTACTGATTTTTGAAAGATATTTTGCTTTTGCAAGGATGGAAACATTCTAGACATTTCTGTAACATTCTGTAATATTCTAGTGCTTTCTGGAACATTCCAGAACATTGTGGGACTAGTAATAAAAGACCAGAAAAATCATCCAATGTACACTTTTGGTAACTGCTTATGTTAAACTGTTGTTAGCTCTGCATTATGCACGTACCATGCAATTTTTGTGCATGAGTAATAACAGATTAGCTTGTACAAGTTGTCAACATTTTTTTAGTTTTCACAGCACTTTTAATGATACAAAAAAAGTAACGTGATTTTCAGATTCAAAAAACATCAAATAAAATAAAATGCAAAGCAAATTTTATATTAAAAAAAAAAGTTGTTTCACGGTGGAACACTTTAGGGTCTTAATGAAAAGAAAAAAAAAAGTAAATAAATAAAAAACTGACAAGAGTGTCAGGGGGCATTAAGAGCTGCAATGAACCAGACAGAAGTTTAGAACATTTAAAGCCTGCTGAACTTTTTCCAGAGACTCAACACCAAAGACAAAACAACTTTGCTTTACAAATATTCACAACACTTGGGTCATTGTTTACAAAACAAGAAGAACGCTTAGTTAAAGGTCCAGTGAATCCACAAACTATTATTCCATCAACCAGTACTCAAAAGAAAAATGTGCCAGTAAGGAAAAAAGAAATAAACAATTGGACTCTAATTGTATACTACCAGATGGTTAATGTGGATGAATAATGAATGTGTTTGAGTGTAGAGTGCATTACTCCACCATGCCCTTTGGCTCCCCCATGAGGTTCAGAATCGCAATGTTCCAATGTGGACACACATCAATTGAACTGATTTAAAGTGCTGGAATATGTACTAAAAGCTCATGTAACTTACCTTAGCTCTTTGGCTGGCAGCTTTGCTCTCTGGGTCACTGTCTTCATCAGGGAACACCTTTTCCAAAATCAGAAAGGACAGCAGACCCCCTATCACCCACAAACCCTGCGTATGATAGTGGCTGTGGGACCCATCTATCCAGCATATGCAAACACAAAAAGGGGGGGAGGGATAAAACTTAGTTAAGCTCTGTCCAGTGCAGTTATTGTTAACTACAACTATTTAAAAGCATTTAATTAAATGAAAAAGCTGAAATAAACTGTATAAAGGAAATGCTGCCTTGGAAACTAACAGAAATACAATAAGCTAAAACTGAAAAATAAATCTAAATGGAAATATAAAAAGCCTAATAAAATGAAAAAAAAATGCACAATTACTAAAATTAAGATGAAAACTGAAAACATAAAAGTAAATAATTCAAATATGAATAAATTATATGCTTGTATACTATAAATACTAAAATTATACTGGCTCTGCTGTACTGTATATTGACCAAACCTGCCTTTATTAATAATATTTGACAAGCTTTTGGTCTTATAATACCAAATAACAGTAACACCTATAATAGTAACACAAATACCCAGAGTGGACTTTTTAAAAAATGTTAGTAACACTGTGTGAGCTTTGAATGGCAAAGTGCCATTTTCCATATCGATTTCAGGCAGAGTTACCAAGGGGACAGGGTTTAGCAAAGGGTCAATTAGTACACACTATTGATGTTACAATGTTACAAAAAAAGCCATAGTTTCCTGTAAACAATGTAAGGGATTCCCATTCAGGAGAGAGAAAAAATGTGTATGTTCACAGATGAATTACAAAACCACACATGCTTACGACTACAGACACAGAAAAGACAGAGTTATTAAAAAAACAGACCAAAAGGAGACAGAAACAGAAGCACTCATTCAGATGACGATTAATGCATGAACAGCAGCAAATGTTATATATAATATGAGAATTCTCACCAGGACTGGAAGTGTAAGCCCATGCTTCAGGAAGGAGATGGAGAAACACGTCACCTAGGAGACTACCAATGGCAAAACTCAGCAGCTTCTTCAGCTTCTGACACCCAGCTGCAAACAGTGCAAGAGCGTCAGCAGAAGTTCATAAACAAACATTAGCAGAAATGCTTCATAAGCAGCACTTCAAAGATCTTGCTGTGTTAAGCAAATTGAGCAAATCCTTCACATTAAGCAGATGGTGAAACCACAATACAGTTGCAAAATCATAAACTGCTTATAATTCAGCCTTAACCCTTTACTCTTCTGTCCACTGCACCCTACCGTGGTAGATCAGAACAGATCTTCCCTTAAGCCTGTCTACTTCCTGACTGGGATCTATTGCCAGACTCCGATCTATTTCTGCATGACTGATATCATCGCAGACAAAAGTTTCACCGAGCAGCACTGTCCTCTGCAAAGGTCTTTAGAGTGCGCCCTGTCAACCATACAATGTTCCTGCAAACGTTTTTGCATCCTATTATGGTTCTGTTGGTTCTTCTCTTGAACGTCCACTACACCAAGAAATATTTAGACAAGCCGTGACAGGTGTAGCTGAAAAGGTGAATGCTTAACAAATTCTTTTATAGGTCAAGCGTGCTCACACAACACATTTTTCCCAGTGATTGGTTACTGTCTCTGCAAGATTCTTTTTATCAGTTTGGGAAAGATTCTCAATCAATCAATCAGGCTTGGTTTACACATTAATTTAAGACTGGACCTGACACCTTATAAAAATGTTTTAATGACAAATCACCTATAATAACTGTGGCTTATTCTGTGGCTGGGAAATTACTTTAACATGGTACGAAAAAACTAAATGTGGAACCAGGCATAAGCAGCAAAGGGAAAAATCCCACAGAGAACATGAGTGAAAGGAGCTCTGCTTTAAAGTAACCAAACAAATGTGTGAAGACCTAAATCAATCTACAAACCGGTTCTCTCTTGCTTGTATTAATAACAAACACATGTCTATTTGTCACACTAGGCCTGATGTGTGACCATCTCATTTTTTCCTTTCTGCTTGGAAACTATAGATGCCCTGCACAGGGCCAGAAAAGACTCTGATTTTTCCACTTCTGATAGAATGAACAAAGAAAAGACACAAAATACTGATCCCTGCCCAATGTCCATTAGTCTGCACCAGGACACTGCTGTGAATATCTGGACCAGCTCTGACTGTAACACAATGCTACCTCTACCTGATCTGGGTAGCGTGTAACCTGATCCTAGATTAGTTGTTCTAATGGGCCGTTTACATACACAGACCTAGATCACAAAACCATGTAAGAATAAGTTTGACTTACCCTCAGTTTTCAAAGTTGTTCCAGCTTCAATGGGTATCACTAAGAGTGGGAAGATGCCACTGAGTCCGATGGCAATCGATCCCAAAAGGGAGTAGAACCAAACATCTAGGTTATCTATAGAAAACAGCTCGTCCAGGTCTAGAAGGTCCTTAATGCACCATGGTCCTGGTCCTGCGGGTGCCGTCTTTGCTTGGGCCACAGCAGTCTGAGCCATCATCTTACCACCGAAGGATGAAGCCAGTAGGGCGGCGCCAAGAAGCAGCATTGCAAATGCCCAAACAGGCTTCTCGGGTCCTGCGCTCATCAGCCCAGACCTCCGCAAAGCATTTGGAAGAAACATGTAGGGTGCTGCAAGGCAGAGAGGAGCCTTCAACAAAATTTTATGAAGTGGAAAGATTAGTTGAATTTCAATAAGGTTTGGGGTTTCTTAGACTCGGATGAACATAAATTGTTAGTTAGCATCATGTTAGTGGCATCAAATGTTTGAGCCACTTAGTAGCAATTTAACTAGAGTTTCAGAAATCTGAATTTATATTTTATTATATTATATTCTATTCTGTATACACTACCAATCAAGAGTTTAGTGTCAGTAAGATTTTTTTTACAAAAGAAAATAATACTATTATTGAGCAAGGATGCATTAAATTGATCAGGCTTTTATATTGTTACAAAAATATATTTAAAATAAAAGCAGTTCTTTTGAACTTTATGTTCAAAGAATTCTAGTAAAAAAGGATCACAATTTCCACAAAAATATTAAGCAGCACTCTTTTCAATATTGACAATAATAAGAAATATTACTTGAGCCCCAAATCAGCATATTAGAATTAAAACAAAAAAAAAACTTAGCCCCCAAACTTTTAAACAGTAGTGTATTTCTTTTTTCTTTACACAGTTTCATCTGTTAAACTGCATTATTACTGGATGCACAGAAACTCTGATCAAACTATTTTTTTTTTTGTACAACCATTATTTGAAAGATTTTTTTCCACAGCAACTACCACAAGGAGTTAATTTGCTTTCCAAATTAAATACCTGTTGTAGTTCTTATATAGCAACTTGTTAACAACACCTTCAAAATTAAAGTTGGTAAACACAATACACAAGTGTCTCCAAGTAATGGTATCCAAAGACTTATTTATAATTCAAAAAACTTATATTTCAAAAACACATTTGAAATTCCAGGGTGAAGCCATGGTGAATTAGCCCTCTGGCTTGGCCTACAAATTGAAAGGTCTAGATCAGTGTTTCCCAACCTTTCTTTAGTCGCGGCACCCTTTGGAAATTTTAACAAATTTGTGGCACCCTACAAAATTAATTTTGTCACAATACTTGAATTTCTAACTTCGATATGATACTTTGAAAAGTATAGATATTCGGTACAGCAGGGAAGAACTGCAGAATACACTGTCATACAGATATTTTTAATATTATTAAAACATTTTGTCCATCAATGGTGGCAATCAGTAGGCTAATTTCTAATGAAAAGACCAATTTATTCTTATAAAATAAGAATAAATAAAGAAATTACTAATGATAGCACAAATAAGAAATAACGACAGGCCTACAAATGAAATAAATTGCTTTTTAGTTTTTCAGGTAGGTCTAACACACAGTAGGGCTATTAAGATATTTTTTATTTTTATTTTTTACCAATTATCCAAATAATGTTTAATCCTAGAAAGCTATTATTATCAGAGGACACATGAGCATAACGGTTAGCAGATCAATGAATGAGAGGGCAGTGTTACCAGAGTTGCCCATTTACCACACCTTGTTACAGCACAGTAGGGCTATTGCAAACAGAAACAATACTGTACTACATCGATGGTTCCTGTCAGCTCGATTTTTGAGAGAACTTTGCTGTTCCGATGAGCATGAACGGTATATGAGTGGAGCACTCACATGGGCCGTGAAACACACCACGTGAAAGTGAATCCTGAGCGGTGAACTAATTTTCAGCAGCCGGAATTTCAGTGCATCTCTAGTTATTGGCGACATCAGAAATGGATATTATATAATAGCTGCTTTTATGAACATTTTAGCAATTAAAAAATATATATAAAAAAAAGAGGATTTTTTACACGGCACCCCTGCTCTCGACAGACAGCACACCGGTTGGGAAACACTGGTCTAGATATAGTGACTAAGTGCTTCCACTCCAATGTGAGTGACAACCTACAAAAAACACCACACATTTTAGTTACTGCCAACACAGGAAAATAATCTACATAGAGATGAAAACATGGTAGGCCTATCAGATTATGCATTCGAGTCAGGTCTAACACAATCTCTTCACACAGTTTATAACTATCCCCCATAATATTGAGGATACATAAATTCAGCGGTCTTCAGCATCTGATCTTTATAGGATATTGAAACATGGCATATGAGTTTAAATTGTCTTTATTGCACAAATATGCAATATACAAATAAACAAATCTTTTTGTTTTAACAGTTGTGATTGCCACTAATAACGTCCGTTACGGTTGGACAAAAAAAGCAAATGTAACATTCACACAGGAGCAGCACGTTTGGACGGTCTGTGGGAGTGCATGAGATGAAGGAGCGGCGAGATTCCTGAAAAATTCCAGCCCACTGGGCTTTAAAAACACTGCAAAGTTTGACATGTTTCAGCGTTTGGCTGCTAAACTAATTAAAACAGCAAGAAAGCCCAAAGGCAAAAAACGGCAGTTTTATGTGTTACTTAAGAATAGCATGTCTAAACAGCAAAAATTCGCAAAACACAACGTTGCTGCAATGTTTCTGATAAAAGCAACGGTGCACGCATACTACATCGATACAAAGTTGCGTGCCTTGAAAAACAAATCACTGTCTACAAGATTTGCAGAGATACATAAACAAACGTTTTGTCTTACCCGGCTGAAATTACTACAGTTTTTACTCCGGCTTAACCCTGCCATCCAGGCACTGCGGTCTAGAAGAGTAGGAGCACAGCAGACAGTCTCCCGATTTCCCTCCTGAAAGATTTTCCACGGTCAGCCACGTCTCACCGACCGGAAGTGCATTTCCAGACTGAGTAGAGGAGCGAACTGAGCGCGCGCTAGCCTGAGGAGGAGACTTCAACACCAAATATGCGGGAAGAAGATGGTTGTTGAACCCGCTGTAAAAATGGCAAAAGGTAATAATGAAAAAGTATGCACTAACAGATGAATAATGAAATATCCAACACCAAATATGCGGGAAGAAGATGGTTGTTGAACCCGCTGTAAAAATGGCAAAAGGTAATAATGAAAAAGTATGCACGAACAGATGAATAATGAAATATCTATCTATCTATCTATCTATCTAGCAACCCCTTGCAGTCACATGGAATATCCAAGCAACCACCTAGCAATGCATTATCAACTAAACTTAACACGTTAATTCTTCTGTCTGTATTCAGTTTAACCAAGTCTCTATTCAAATGGCTAGAGTATTGAAACTACATAATAACCGTCACAAGTCAATACTTTTTAATTTGTTGTAAACCTTAAGACAAAGCCTTTCCAAAGTGTCTTAATGAACTTTTCTAGGTCATCTTGGTATTGTCTTTCCAGATGTCTGCATAACTGTGGACTACTAAGTAATGACGGTAATTTGTAACATGAAAGCGAAAATTAAGCACACATTATATGGTGTTTATAGTTTTTAGCATCTGTAATGAACAGGAAGAAGAGCTTGACTAAATGACAGAACTTTCCTTTTTGTGTGAACTATACCTTTGTTTGATCATTTATGCCGCTCCTGACCACAAGATGGCGCAGTTGATTGATGTCTAAAGTCTGGAATGCGGAACACAACATTCACAAGGCCAAATCCCCATGCTTTCTCCAAAAGCATGTAAAATTAACTACGCCTGTACATTAGATGATGAAAGTGCCTATTCTAACTTCTGCCCCACCTACAGTTGTTGGACAAATCTGATACATCAATTTCAGACAAGCAAATAAGATTTAAATGAGCATCCACTAAAGTTGTCAAATAATCAATCATTGCTAAATCACATAACATAACACATAACATAAAAAATAAATCATACAATATCACAATATCATCATCTCTTTGACTCAACGAAACAGCAAATGAGATAGGAAATATCTACCATTTACTGACTCATGCCAAAACTCAATGCGGTTAATCATTCAGAGTATCCTTCATTGAAACATTGCTATATAAGTCCTTTTTTCCATGAGTGTCATATTATTTTGATTTTGTTATGGCAAAGAGTGGGTTAAGACTCCATGCTCCAGATGATACATGGTGACTGAGTCATCCTGGCTTGACTTGAGCAATGCATTTAGAAAGAGGAACAGTTTTGGAGCCATGGGGTCCACAGAACTAAAATGACAGAGGCACCTGTGTCTGTGCCTGTGTGTATGTGTTTCTCTGTCCATTCATATTTACGTTCGCAGTCACCTCAATGTAATCGTGTGGTTTTACATTGTTTTTGGTCATTCACTCACATAGAAAAAAAATACACTCATACATTGCAGAAACTGTAAGAATTCAGCCCTGAGTGCCATGAGACACTTAGTCATCCACAGGCAAACGTATCTAAGCTCCGGGTGTAGTAATACTGATCATTATTCGTGCAGACAGTCAGATTGCATATGTTCACTCCAAATAAAAGTCAGGAAATCTTATGTGAGGATGTAGCACATGATAAACATGTGGACGGGCAGCCCAAATATCTAGCATGAGACAACATCATAATATTGAATCATATGATAAGACATATGACTTTATGTCAGTAAAAATAAACATGGTTCAATTAGTTTTGTGTTAACCAACTCAAAGTGCTTTATGATATTGTGTTAAATATTTTATTCCTCAAGAGACTAATCAGAGGAACTAAGCAAATTGATTCATACAGTGGGGGAAATATTTATTTGATCCCCTACTGATTTTGTAAGTTTTCCCTCTTACAAAGAAATGAAGGGTCTGTAATTTTTATGGTAGGTTTATTTTAACGTATAGAGACAGAATACCAATCTAAAAATCCAGAATAAAACACATTATATAAAGGTTAGAAATTGATTTGCATTTCAGTGAGTGAAATAAGTATTTGAGCAAAACATGACTTAGTACTTGGTTCTAAATCATTTAGATGTTCTTTGGCAAACTTTAAACAGGTCTGTACATGTGCCTTCTTGAGCAGGGGGACCTTGCGGGCGCTGCAGGATTTCAGAATTGTTTTGCTTGGTGACTGTGGTCCCAACTGCCTAAAGATCATTAACAAGCTCCTCCCGTGTAGTTCGGGGCTGATCCCCTCACCTTTCTCATGAACATCCTTACCCCATGAGGCGAGCTTCTTGCTGATGGTCTTGTAGCCCATTCCAGCCTTGTGCAGATCTACAATCTTGTCTCTGACATCCTTTGACAGCTCTTTGGTCTTGCCCATGGTGATGGAGATGTTGGAATGGAAGATACAGATTG
Source organism: Sinocyclocheilus anshuiensis (assembly GCF_001515605.1). Classification (NCBI taxonomy): domain Eukaryota; kingdom Metazoa; phylum Chordata; class Actinopteri; order Cypriniformes; family Cyprinidae; genus Sinocyclocheilus; species Sinocyclocheilus anshuiensis. The sequence goes on along the minus strand of NW_015546101.1, from coordinate 2,513,657 downwards.
TGTGGACAGGTGTCTTATACACCTAACGAGCTGACATTAGGAGTAACTTCTAAGTGACAGGACTAATCTTTAATATAACCAATCTGTGGGAGCCAGAATTCTTGCTGGTTGGTAGGTAGGGGATCAAATACTTATTTCACTCACTGAAATGCAAATCAATTTCTAACCTTTATATAATGTGTTTTTTTCTGGATTTTTTCTGGACCCTACATTTCATGGGCAAACTTACAAAATCAGCAGGGGATCAAATAAATATTTCCCCCACTGTATGATGACACTATAATGACCGGTTACATCCTGATACCATGTTAGCATCAGTGTATAAGGTCAGCTCAAACAATGCAGCAAGACATGAAGCATAATGTTTTTCCTCAGTATTTGTATTCTAAGTATTTGGACTCTTCTTTTTCAGTATAGATTTTGCCTGAGTGAATCTGAGTTCTCCTTTCTCATACGAAGATCTCATACAGCTGGCTAATCTATAAAATGATGCTGATAAATCTTGAAAGTGTACTATGTAGCACAGAGGTGTCATGCCCATTCAAAGTGAGGGGGCACGTGGAAATAACTGTCTATAAAAAAACCTGCATTACGTCTAAATTAACATATCTAAATCAAATATAATTTTGTAAATTGCATAAACAATTATGAACAAAACAGCATCATGTATGCATTGCTTACAAAGAGCTGAATCGCCGATCACACAGATTGCATTAAAAAAATTATTAGGACACGGTGGAAAGGAATAAACCTCCACAAATTTGCGACGTGTTTTCTAAACGTTTAAACTGTTTTAACTTTGTGTGAGTTCATACAGCATCAGCAGTCATAGTCAGAGGCGTCATGCCCATTCAAATTGAGGGGGCACGTGCCCCCTCAGATTTGAGTCAAGTGGATTTTGAATGCAGCTTCCAAAAGACAAAAAATAGCCGAATAATATTTTGAATATTTGATACAATAACACCAGCTGATTAAATCATTCAGCGCGTCATATCATCAGCTGCTAAATTCAAATTTGCGTTTGCTGGCTGGCGCTGAGCCAGAGACAGATGCGTTTTTATAGCACCGTGCATTATAACCAATCACATACGATTCTGTTGAGCTGCAATGACCAATCAGAGGTGTTCAGATGAGTCATCGCTAAAATGCCAGTGTTTTCTTCACTCGCTCGCTGACTGAATACCTCTTTCTGGCGATTTCTCTCGTTAGAAACAACAAAGTGCAAATGTGTGTATAAATAAGTAAGATATTCATTTCACAGCTTCAGTGATTTTAATGGGAGTTTTTGAGAGTGCTTGAACTCTAGGCTGTCAGTGAAAATGTTCTTTGATAATGTAGCCTAAATGTTCGTTGCTCTCTTTCTGTACAATGAAAGTGTTATGATTAGTAGCCTAACTTACAATGTTTTTATTCACATTAACTTTCAATGTTAAATTCACATTAAATATAAAGTCAGTCGTATTAAAACTATGTTATGGCATGACACCCATATCTGTTACTCAAGTAAACAGACAGGTTTTTATGCATAGTTAATAGATTACATTATTAGGCTACTTTGACCATCGCCCACTATAGATCAGCTAACATAGGTGAGAATCAAGATATTTCATGATATAGTTAATGCTTTTGGGAATGTTTCGAATAAAAAGGAAAAATAAAAAAAATCAATAAAACATAAGTGCTATTGTGGCTGCTGTGTGTCACATGACGACCCCCCCCACTCGTGCCCCCTCAAAAATAATGAGTGCATGACGCCCCTGGTCAAAATGACATCACATTCGCATCATTTTACTTCTGTAATGTGACTTTTCCCAAGTAAATAAGATATTCAAAGAGGGGGGGAAACGCAGGTAAGAATTTTATCCACTGAACTGATTGCATAGTAAAAACTTTTAATGATAGTGTTTGGAAAGGAAGTATGAAAAGGGGGATTAGTGACGTGAAATGGGGGATTAGTAAATGGGGTCAGTTTTGATGTCATGATGTCTTAAAAAGTCTGTGGTCTTCAGTTGTTCTCTGTATGTCACAGAGGTGGAGTGGGGTTCATCTCTGTTACCAGCTGCATGACTTTCTTCAAAAGATGAAGACCTTGTAGATCATCTGGTTAGATTGTCTGTTGTCTGTATGATTGTTTCCTTTTGAAAAGACTAGCTGCAACATCTAGATGTACAACTTTAGGAGTGGTTGCCTAGCCCAAAAAGCTCAGACGACTGTTGAAGACCACTAAAAGTATAGAATGTTTAAAAGAAGAACCAGTCTTGTCATCTCTGGCACTATTACTTCATTCACTGTAATGCAATGACCGGGTTTCCCACAAATTTTTCATTTGCTGTTGTTAGCAATAGCAGGGCATGACTGGTCATTTTTAAGATGGATAGCAAAGCTAAAACTATAGCACTGCCATCTTTTCATTTCCTGTCAGAATGTTTTGTAATTGTGCAAAGCAATTTTTAACATACTGTACACTTTTACCATCACTTAAATGGATAGTTCACCCAAAAATGAAAATTTGTTGTTTATCTGCTTACCCCCAGGGAATCCAAGATCTAGGTGACTTTGGTTCTTCAGTAGAACACAAATGAAGATTTTTAACTTAAACTGTTGCTGTCTGTCAGTCATATAATGTAAGTGAATGGGAATCACGGCTTTGAGAGACAAAAAAACATACACAAACAAAACCAAATTAAACCCTGCGGCTCGTGACGATACATTGATGTGTAAAGACACAAAACGATTGGTCTGTGCAAGAAACTGAACAGTATTTATATCGTTTTTTACCTCTGATTCACCGCAACGTCCGAACTGTCCTGAGTGTGTTCGCGTCTTCTTCAGCCAGCACGTGATGCGTCTTCTTCTTCTTGCTCTACGGCGGATCGCAGACTTATAAGTGCATTACCGCCACCTATCTCTCAAATGGACCATTGACACTCCTAATTGAGATTGTAGATAGAGTGTCAATGGTCCATTTGAGAGATAGTGAAAAGCGAACCCTCTCAGGACAGTTCAGACATTGCAGTGAATCAGAGGAAAAAATCGATATAAATACTGTTCAGTTTCTTGCACAGACTGATCGTTTCGTGTCTTTACACATAAATGTATCGTCATGAGCCGCAGGGTTTAATTTGGTTTTGTTTGTGTGTTTTTTTTTTTTACTCTCAAAGCCGTGATTCCCATTCACCTCCATTATATGACTGACAGACTGCAACGGTTTGAGTTAAAAATCTTCGTTTGTGTTCTACTGAAGAAACAAAGTCACCTACATCTTGGATGCCCTGGGGGTAAGCAGATAAACATCAGATTTCATCTATTTAATTAAGACTTTGAATCAGCAAAAGATTGTTTTGTATAACTACCAGAAGTATCTTATCAAGTATCAAACTGAACTTGAGCAATTGTCTGTAAGAGTATTCAGTTTTTTTCTACATTTTTTTCTCGTTTCCATGGGTCTTTCCCATTGCACTCTACATGTAGCACTGCCATATAGTCAACCAAACAGTTTTCTATCTCTTATGGTGCTTATGTAGTAATTAACAACAACAGTTCTTCCAGTTCATCCTAAAGTTGTTCAGTGGTGTTGGGGTCAGGGCTTTGAGCAGGCCAGTCAAATTCTTCCACACCAAACTCATTTAATCATCTCTTTATGGACCTTGATTTGCGCACTGGGGTACAGTCCCATACCATTTTCCCTCCTCCACCAAACTTTACAGTTGGCAAAATGCAGTCAGGCAGGTTACATTCTCCTGGCATCCTCCAAACCCAAACTCACCCATCAGACTGCCAAACAGAGAAGCATGATTCATCACTTCTCAGAACATGTTTACACTGCTCCAGAGTCCAGTTGCGTGTGCTTTACACCACTCCATCCGACGCTTGGCATTGTACTTGATGATGTGTTGCTTGCATGCAGATGCTCGGCCATGGAAACCCATTCCATGAAGCTCCTACTGCACAGTTTTTGTGCTGATATTAATGCCAGTGGATGTTTGGAACTTTTCAGCTATGGAATCAGCAGAGAGTTGGCGACCATGCACCTCAGCACTCAGTGACCCTGCTTTGTGACTTTACGCTTCCATTTCTAGAAGGGATTAAATTTAATTGACTTCACTGACTTACTGCAAAGGTGGCACCCTATCACAATACCACACTTAAATTCACTGATCTCTTCAGAGAGTGACCCATTTTTTTAATGGGACTGCATGGCTAGGTGCTTGATTTTCAGTGGCAATGGGTCTAATTGAATCGCCTCAATTCAGTAATTAAGAGGTGTGTCCCAATACTTTTGTCCATATAGTGCATCGCAAATATACAATAAAAGTTTTTTTTTTGAGTGTCTTATTCATGAATGCACTTCTCTTTTCAAATGGGCAAATCCCTTTTAGTCATATTTACTGTGTGATGAATTATTAGTTGAACTATTTTTTGATTGAGCATAGTCACCATTAAGATAATACTTGCGACAAAGGTTGCACCAAAATTAAACTTACCATGAAAATACCATGAGATAAAAAACAGCTTTAACTGGTAGATTCTCCTCTTTAAACTATACATATAGACTGGTTTTTATAGATAGTATTTGAACATTAATTTAGTCCTGTGATTAAATTCGTCTAATTCTTATGAACCCATGCACTATAGAGCAGAACTGTACAATAATAGTTGATATCTATAAATAGTTATTTAACCATAATCTTCTGGTGGATTGTTCGTTCTGCAGTCAAAGTTAAGAGGAAAATGAGGAATTGGGAATAAGAAGTGAGAGGGTTGGATGTTCCCCTCCTGGCCTGGTCAGAGGCCTGGTTTGTGTCATTGTGAAAGACGAGGAGGCCACCAAAACCTCCTCTTACTTGCAGACAGGACATAAAGGCTACTCTGTGGCAGGTCCACTGTATGGTGTTAGAAATCTTTTACATTCCCAACGGGTGCTCCCTTTTTGAGAAAGTTTTTAGAGATCTGAGAATTTGTGTTCCTAGGCATCCATACCCACAACACATATATAAATTTGACCCTGTATGGCACAAGCAGTTTGACATGCCTACTTTCAGTTCTGTGATTTCAGTGAGGCTGGGCCCAAAAAACAAATACCCTTAGAAATTGAAAGCTCATTTTGTGGCAGTAATTAAATAGAAAAGAAAATGGCTGAGAAAAATCTGGACAAGAGCCTCAAAGTGCTAGACTGCATGCAGAATTAGAGAAGTTTCAAGTTCCCCAAATAATTCTATGATTTAAAAGACTTTCCTTGAAATTTCTATGCAATCAGACCTAAATAAATAATGTCATGACCTTTTCTTAGTTTTTGGACATATGAAAGCCCTTACTGTCCACAGCACTGTACTAATAACATGTCTTTTACATTTTACATTGAAAGGAGGAGAATAGAGAAAGTGTTTTCCCTTATTACCACCAGGGCACAATAATATATTAAGTGAAAATATGTTTGGCAGAAGCTGTTATCTGAAGTGCTATACAGTTGTATACACTTTGCCAGTATACTCTGCCAGCTCTGTTACTCTGAGGCTTTGTTTCTGTTAATATTTTTCATAATTTTGACTTTTTGTCCAACAATGAAGTAGCCAGGTAACAATTATTATCTTTATATATGTGACCCTGCCTGTGAAAACCCAGCTAAAGTCTTTTTTTTTAATTTACTTTTCTCTACATAAAATCGTCCTTCATAAAAATGTAAAGAACATTCTGTGAAAATACATTTTTATCTTTAATATTGACTATGTAAGCCCATGTCAAATATTGAAATCATAGTGAGATTAATTATTGAAATCAAACTTTGATGCTTGTTTGCCTACAGTGTATTCTACTTTTTTTTTTTTTTTATCACATCCTATTGTGGCCATTGGTTAGTGTGTTGGTCTAGGTGTCTGTTAGTGCAGGTGTGACCACTTGGGCTGGACCCTGGGAGAGAGTATTGAACCTTACAGTAAGTCTGTTTTGTTAAGATAAATACATGAAGCCACTCTCAGGTCAACCGCCCCCTCCACAACAAGTACGTGGACACAAATTCAAACACACCTTACTGTTTGATGTGGCTAATTTTGCACACCAAAACCACAGAGATAAAGCTTAGAGAATGTTTTTATATCCACTGTGTTTGAAACCCTCTGCTGCTAGTAGAGTTGATTCCTTTTCTACCTGTTGACCTATCCAAAGATATATTAGAGAATGAAAAAAGGCTTATAAATGAAAAAAATTGAGATTCCCTTGAAGA
>NW_015546101.1:2507118-2507376 GCF_001515605.1 Sinocyclocheilus anshuiensis | reverse complement strand
ACTTTGATGCTTGTTATCTCATAATTAGATTTTGAGACTTTAGCCTGGATTTCACAGACAGGGTTACATATGATATTTATATTTTGTTGATTCTTATAATTGTTTTGATTTTGATATATCAATAACACAATACACTACAGGTGCATCTCAATAAATTAGAATGTCATGGAAAAGTTAATATATTTCAGTAATTCAACTCAAATTGTGAAACTCGTGTATTAAATAAATTCAATGCACACAGACTGAAGTAGTTTAAGT
>NW_015546101.1:2505345-2506998 GCF_001515605.1 Sinocyclocheilus anshuiensis | reverse complement strand
CTGTGTGCATTGAATTTATTTAATACACGAGTTTCACAATTTGAGTTGAATTACTGAAATAAATGAACTTTTCCACGACATTCTAATTTATTGAGATGCACCTGTATATGACCTTAATTCGAAACTGAAGTTTCAATACGTTAAATTGAAAGTAACATTTCAATCTCATGCATTTTTAATAACATTTCCCAAATGCTACTAATCATTTATGTAGGCAGTACAAAACAACGTTTTGGACATTATAACAGCTTATATTATTACTGAACTTGAATTAACAAGTTGTGAAGTGTACTGTATGGTTAAGGTGGCGATCTCATAACGGATTTTGATACAGCTTCTTGATGTCAACATGAGCGTGTGGACATCAATCTGGTGAAACTTCAGCCAAGGCAGGTCATTATTTAACAACATGCACTTTTGCAATCCACCACACAGCTTCCTGTTTTTCTTAATATACTGTGTGGTCATAAGAACAGATCAAGCTGAACTGGTCTGAGAGAGGGAGAGAGCATGGTATATGGGGTCATCCTGGTCTTTGCATCCTTTAATATTTAATGTTGCAGCATTTTATCACCAAGTTACCATTGTGAATAATATTATAAAACAGACCACAAGGCTTGGATTTATTATTTTATAAAAATACATCATTGTTTGTGTTTCAGTAAAGAATGATTTACTACAATCTACACATTTGCAAGTCTCATTTCATTGTGCTAAATAAGTGATTCACTTCTGCAGTCTGGATGCACACCATATAGCACAGCTGTCACAATACTTGCACAGCTAGGGAAAACCTTATCCAGGAACCTCATTACAGATGAGTCTTAGGTCAACACTTTATTTAACCTGTGTATTGGCCTAGAAGCCTCAATATTAAGTATCACAATGCCCTGTCTGTTGAAGCAGAGTTTTAACTTGCAATGTTAGTCAGTCAATTGAAACACTGGTTAAAAGAAAATTGGTATAGTGTCAAACTAAAACTCCTTGTGCTTACTAAATGTACATGTGGTTAGCTGCTAAAATGTAAAAAAATATGACACAAGCATAAATGTACAGACGTAGGACGACAGACAGATGTGTGAATAATGTGTTATTAACACCCCATGGTGCAGTGTGTGTGCTGCACACAAGAAATGACTGCGCAGTATTTCCTGCACTACTGTGTCTGTCTTTATTATCATGCCTTACACAAATACACACACAGAGGCGAACCAAGATGAAGTGGGGGCAAATTTGGCCCCAGGCAAAATTAAAGGGATAGTTCACCCAAAAATGAAAATTTGATGTTTATCTGCTTACCCCCAGGGCATCCAGATGTAGGTGACTTTGTTTCTTCAGTAGAACACATATGATGATTTTTAACTCCAGCCGTTGCAGTCTATCAGTCGTATAATGCATGGCAATGGTAACAAAATCTATGAGAGTAAAAAAAACATGCACAGACAAATCCAAATTAAACCTTGCGGCTCGTTACGACACATTGATGTCCTAAGACACGAAACGATCGGTTTGTGTGTACACGCTCTGGCGTAGTTTACGTTAATGGGTGTGTTGATATCCAGCCGAAGAGCAATCAACCATAACTTCAGGCGAGCAGGCTCAGAAGTTGGGAATACGTGGAAAGTCACCACTCCCGAATGAGTTCGCGCGAGA
>NW_015546101.1:2489916-2491224 GCF_001515605.1 Sinocyclocheilus anshuiensis | reverse complement strand
ATATCCAGCCGAAGAGCAATCAACCATAACTTCAGGCGAGCAGGCTCAGAAGTTGGGAATACGTGGAAAGTCACCACCCCCGAATGAGTTCGCGCGAGAGAAAGTAATCTTTTAGTCTTAAGTCGGTTTGAACAATCCAGATAAGCGCAAGTAAGTACCATTTAAGGACTACTGCACCAGTTTGGAGAACATTGTTAATAAAAAAGCAAACAAGACTTGTAGTATTTTCCACAAATATACAGTTGTCGATTACTGAATAATTGGTTTGCACACTCTTTTACATTACTGTCAGAGGCGAACCAAGATGAAGTGGGGGCCCCAGGCAAAATTAATAGATGAGGCCCTTCTAAAAGATTATTTTGTTAATATATCTTCGTTACCTAGATATATATTTATACAACATACAAAAAGTAGTTAAAACACATATAATAGAACAGAAATTGTTTATTTTTTAAAACAAAGTGCTTATTATTTAACAAAATATCAATCTTCATCTTTATGGCAGAAGATACAACTGACAGCCTCTCTTGGTTCATTGTTGACCTGAGGTATGTTTTATCAGCTTAACTAGTTTTATTAGTTGACAACTAATTATGTTAACTCAACTAATTTAATGTAGAAGAGCTAAATAAATAATGTCAACTAAGTAAATGTAATGATATTTATTTATATTGATTCGTGGGCTCCACACTGGCAGCAAGACACAGTACCCAGGGATGCAAACTAATCATGGGTGACAAAGATGAGCACCCCTCTCAAAATAAAACCCTACATTTTTTAAACACTTATAATAATTTAAAGCCTTTATTATTATTTTTTAACTCTGCCAAAAATTCACTTTAAATGTTCACTTTCATTCATGAAGAAGACGAGGGGGAAACAAAGACTTAAGATGAAAATGACATGAAATTACCATTATCTCCAGTAGATGGCAGCAGAGGATCACTCATTAGCTCAGTTGCCAAATTGCCATTTCAACTCCCTAGTTTTTTCTCAGGTCTTGCTTTTGGATTTATTATAAAATGACTATGAAGTATAGCAAGTGCTATGTCATTTAAAAATAAATAAAATAAATAAGCCCAGACACCAACAGCCTAGTATGGTAAATTATTTAAATACTTAACTAGTTAACTACAAATTAAGTTAATTATTAATGGTATAATAATTAAAAAATGCATTAAATATTTTGGCTTTTTTTAAAAGATTTAATTAAATTAAATTTTTCAAACATTGTCTAAAAAGGACACATCAAAGGAGAGCTTTAAGATATCTTTACCTGTAGAAGCTGCTAAAGGCAACACAGACTTG
>NW_015546101.1:2475333-2488798 GCF_001515605.1 Sinocyclocheilus anshuiensis | reverse complement strand
TAAAAATCATCATATGTGTTCTACTGAAGAAACAAAGTCACCTACATCTTGGATGCCCTGGGGGTAAGCAGATAAACATCAAATTTTCATTTTTGGGTGAACTATCCCTTTAATAGATGGGGCCCTTCTAAAAGATTATTTTGTTAATATATCTTCGTTACCTAGATATATATTTATACAACATACAAAAAGTAGTTAAAACACATATAATAGAACAGAAATTGTTTATTTTTTAAAACAAAGTGCTTATTATTTAACAAAATATCAATCTTCATCTTTATGGCAGAAGATACAACTGACAGCCTCTCTTGGTTCATTGTTGACCTGAGGTATGTTTTATCAGCTTAACTAGTTTTATTAGTTGACAACTAATTATGTTAACTCAACTAATTTAATGTAGAAGAGCTAAATAAATAATGTCAACTAAGTAAATGTAATATTTATTTATATTGATTCGTGGGCTCCACACTGGCAGCAAGACACAGTACCCAGGGATGCAAACTAATCATGGGTGACAAAGATGAGCACCCCCCTTCAAAATAAAACCTTACATATTTGAAACACTTATAATAATTTAAAGCCTTTATTAATACTTTTTTTAACTTTGCCAAAAATTCACTTTAAATGTTCACTTTCATTCATGAAGAAGACAGGGAAAAAAATGGTCTCCTGGTGGAAAACAAAGACTTAAGATGAAAATGAAATGAAATTACCATTATATCTAGTAGATGGCAGCAGAGGATCACCCATTAGCTCAGTTGCCATTTCAACTCCCTCGTTTTTTTCACGTCTTGCTTTTGGAGTTATTATAAAATGACTATGAATTATAGCAAGTGCAGGAAGTCACAAAGTGTCATGTCATTTAAAAATAAATAAATAGGCCCAAACACCAACAGCCTATGGTAAATTATTTAAATACTTAACTACTATAAATTAAGTTAATTATTAATGGTATAATAATTAAATAATGCATTAAATATTTAGGCTTTTTTTTTTATTTAATTAAAAAATTAAATTTTTCAAACATTGCCAAAAAAGGACACATCAAAAGGAGAGCTTTAAGTTATCTTTACCTGTAGAAGCTGCTAAAGGCAACACAGACTACAGTTGCTGCTGTAGTTTTGTTACTCTGAATTTACTCAGCATCACTTACAGGTGTCATAGGATGCCCATTTTCCACAAGTTGATATGATTCTTTAGGGTGAAAGCCCGCAGGTGATGGAGATTTACCGCTGATTACAGAACCGGCATTCTGACAAGATGCGCGTTAAATATCGCATGCGATTTATCGTGCAGCCCTAATCTACATAAACTTGCGAAAACAAAAATGAGATCAGAGCGGATTATGACTAACCTACAGTAAACGCCTCTGATTGGCCACTGCTCTCAACAGAGATGCCTGTGATTGGCTACAATACTCAATGCTGTAAAACACGTTGTAAATAGAAACCTTAGGTTTTGTAATTCGAGACCAGAGCGTGCACACTAAAACACACAGGATCATTTGAAAGCGGGTGACTTCAAACGGGTACAGAATTAGTTGGTACAATTTTAAAAACTCAGCGGATCTACACGAATCACACAGATGACACATTTTGAATTCAAAACAGCGAATTTCACCGAAAGGTTACAAGTTTGCATGCCTGGTACCGAAACTTGCCAAGCGGTGACATGTGCGTGTTTTCCCGGTACCACCTATTCTATTGCAGCTTATATTAAAGGGGTGGTTGACTGTTTTTTTTCTAGGCTTGATGAGAGAGAGAGAGAGAGAGAGAGAGAGAGATGCAGAGCAGGGTGACGCGAGGAACAGGATTGAGAACTGCTGCTTTAGAACATTGGTTTTGAAACTTGTGAATCCATTAGAATCGTTAGAAGACAGAATCGCGATTCATATATGAACAGATTTTTACGTGCACCCCTAGTTTTCTCTTCCTCTTCTCTAAAGCAGTGCAGCAAGGCCTCACCCCCTTTGCTGCGTGTTCTCTGAGGCGGGGTTTATCTGGGTTCGTGACGTAACGGACCCGGGAAGAAGCTCGTTGTAGTCCCTTACCAGCCGTTTTTGTAGGCATTAAACTGACAGAATTTTAAAAGACGATATCTCCGTTTGCATTGAACTTTCAGCTTCATAACTTTGCAGATATTGTTTGACGATATCTCCGTTTGCATTGAACTTTCAGCGCTGCAACTTTGCAGATATTGTTTATGCTCAAACAGCAACATTACACACTAACTAACGTTAAAAAAGTGAAATCGCAATCAACCACCCCTTTAATACCTGCTAAACACTACATAATATGCTGCTGCTAAGTGCAACCCTAGCTAACCTGTTTCCCAGTAACCCTATTAGTAATTATTACCAGTAATTCATCTTGCAAATAATTAAACGAAAATAAGCTGGAATTAACAACGAAAACATTTGTTTGACATATAATTATCCTTAAGTCAGTCTTATCTCCATCATTTACCACTGTCATGTTTCCTCTTTTCCTCTTTTTCTTGCTTTTTTCTGCTTCTGGCTGCCAGACGGATAAGTCCTCTTCATGTTTAAATTAGAAAATGCACGAGTAAGCGCTGTGCCAGTTTGAAAACGGTGACCGACGCATCACGAGGAAAAAACAAGCGCATCCAGCGTAACGTGAGAGGGGGCCCCCTAGGATGCAGATATATTGCTCCGTTATATTAATAATGACATTTTCGATTGTTCAGATGGTCAGCTGTCGGGGGCCGCCTCAAAATGCGGGAGCCCAGGCAATTGCCTTTCTTGCCTGCCCTATTGCTACGCCTCTGTTAACACACACACACACCTCCAATAAATGTTGCCTTTAAGTGCTTACAAGCTTCTGAGACCTACTGGAATCTTAGTCCGTCTCTTGTTTGAAAAAGCTTTCAGATCACTGACTGGTTTTCAGGCTGCCACTGCTTTAAATTTCAACAAATATTTTAATGAGATTTAAATCTGGAGACTGAACAGGCCTCTGAATGAAGCTTGATGATCACTGGATTTTCCAGCAGGACAATCATACCAGTCTTTGCCAAAATAGCTTGATACTTCAAAGAATTCATGATGTCCACTTCCTACAGCAGCAAAGAACCCCCACAACAAGACTGGTCCACCTCCATGTTTGACTGTGAGGATGGTGTTGTTTTGCTCATAAGCCTTGCCTTTTTTTTTCTTCAATGCCCTCAAAGGTTCTCGGGTACAACATAAGTCTGCCATTTGTGTCTCTAGGAACTTTTAGTGTCTCAGAAATCTTCATGTAACCTTAGACTTTCTAACTATTTCTTCTTTATAGCATTTGTGAGAGCTCTTTTGACTTGGCCAAATTTGCTGTTCAACATTAGCATATTCATGGGCTAAATGTATTATATGTGTAACATCTAAAGCTAATTCAGTTTTGTTATAAAGTTTCTAAAGGTTCAGTGAACCATAAACAACTATTGCACATGCACCTGTGGAACAGTCCTTAAGACAGTTACGGTTTACAGGTGGCATGTAATTAAATATTTATAATAAATATTTACACGTTAAGATTTATTCACCATTTTCTGAATATTGCTGACCAGCATGTGACTTTTTGGCAGGCCCACACTAGAGAAATATGCAGAAAGATTTCCATAGAATTCAAACCTCTGAGATCAAAGTTCAGTCTCCTCTCAAGAGTACATTGTACATTGTGCATATGCAAATAACATAACTTGGTGAGGTAGTTATATTTCTGCGTAGACGTCTGCTTCACTCATTGACTTTGTTAAGGCCTCTAAAGATTTTCATGAAGCCATTCACTTGCATTTTACAGGAACTGATTCTGACAGGAGCCTCCTACTTCTGCTTTTCTCTCTGATGCCCAGAATGGGTTGCTTTATTTGTGTGGGTCAGTGTGAGGGTGTTGTTTTAAAACAACATGTTTGCTTGAAGTCAATACATGCAAGACTTTTACAGACCAACAAGAAACTCGAACAAATGGTGAGATTATCACTCATAAGAAGGGACTGATAATCTACCGCTGATAACCCTGTGCTCCTTTTACTGTCTCTGAAACCGTCTGCAGTTCTCCATTCTATGATATCTGAGGTTAATTGTTGTATTTAATGTTGTATTTAATTTTGTCTGGATAACAGCTGCACACATGATGTCTAGCAGTAAATACACAAATGAATTATATTGTGTTTTATAGGTCATAGTCTACGTCCATGGCTGAGAAAGATAAAAAAATCTCTTTATTCAGATCACTGAAATTGAGAAGTGAAATTTGTGTCACTTTCTACTTGCTTTTTTTTCAATCAAGAATATAATAGGGCCTTACATAAGCATGTTTCTAGCAGACATAATAGGCTGTAAATGCATTCCATGAGTTATGAATAGTTCCCACAAATGTGAAAGATCTGTCATCATTTTCTCACCTTCACATTATTCCAAACCTGTATAGCTTGCTTTCTTCTGTGGAACATTTTGAAACATTTTTTTCAGTGGTTTTGCTTATACAAATTAAATGAATGAGGTCCAAAACAACACTGGCAAAAAAAATAAAAAATAAATACAATAAAAATAACTTCTTTTGAGGTCATCAGAAGAAAGAAAGTCATGCAGGTTTCTAACAATGTGAAGGTGAATTTTCATTTATGGGTAATACTATTACACATAAACTCCACTGGTCAGGTTAGCCTTTGTTAGCATTTTTAAATGAGCAATACTCTATTAAACAGTCAGTTACACTATGCTGGGAAGGGTGTACAGGTTTAAGCAACACATTCACTGCTTTCCCACAGTTGCGCCATGCTAAGACTGGCAAGGAGAATGAAGCAAGAGCTAAAGGAGCTGACGCTGAGCGGATGAGGGAAGACATGGGGCACTAGAGCTAAACATAGTCAAATGCCTCTACACTAATAAAGAACCAGCAGCAAATTGGAGATTGAGCCAAATTATTTAAATGTCTGTTACATGAAAACAAAAAGTCCATGTTGAAATATTTGTGGAAAATGCAAATCCTGGTCGTATCAAAATTTGTATAAATCACTTCACAAGAAAACATCTGTGGGCCTGTGAATATAAAATTGAAAAAGATTGCATTGCTTTCATCAAAAAAGAAAAGCAATTTTCACATATGCATTTAAACATTTGTGTGCATATCTTGAAATATAGCGTTGGTGAAAATAGACTGCTAAAGTAGCTGCGACACATGCAGTGTGTATTAATATATAAAGAAAACAGCGAAAGTCATCAGTTTTAGCCGGGTGTGCAGGCAGCTGTGTGTCGCACCAGGGCTGCAGTAAGCTCTGTGGTTTGGACAGCTTGAATTGTGGTGAAACGAAGCAAATAGAATTCAATTGCAGTTTAAAAACATTGAAACTTTTTTTTTTTTTTTTTTTTTTAGAAATACAGCAATATGCTGAATGCATAGGATTCCCAAAAGTGTTTAGTGCATGCTAAACAGAGGAAAGAAAGTATTAGCAATTAGTGTTTGTATCTGGAAAGTAATCAGTGTATTTATATAAAAAGTAATTATACAAAAATGGCTCCTACAATATTCTAAAATTAATGTATAAATAAAAAGTAATGCTACTTTGCAGGAACAAAAATGTCCCAAACAGAAATTCTGTAATCATCACGTTCCAATCCATTTCTTTATCCGTGAAACACAAAGATGAGGGATGATGATTGTAAATACTGAGCTTTAGTACTTCTGAAGTCATATGCTTACTTTGTTTGAAAATCAGACCAGAAATTGATTCATTAAGCATTCCAATCTTGTACTCGCCATTCAAATCTGGTGCGCATGCAAGAACTTCTCTGTGCACGCTCAACACCAAACAAGATGATGGCAGCGGGGAACAAGAAATTGCACACAAACCTGATTGGTTCTTTGGCATCCAGAGCTGATTCCATGAATTTTAATGTTTGAAAGTGAGTGAGAGAAAAACCGTGTTAAACAAAAATAAATTATTAAGCTTAAAGTTATACGTTTCATCATCCCATCAGCATTAATATGCAGTGCTCACTTGGTAACTTTACAATATGGTTCTAGATTATAACATAAGTAATTAGGTATCATTGACCAACAATGACAATTTTTACAGCATTTCATTAATCTAGGTTAATGTTATTCATTCATGTTCTTTTTATAATAAATTAAGTAATATTTATGCAAATGTGTAGTAAATGTATTAATGTATTAAATGCTGCATATTTCATGTTGGCCATTGCATACCCAGTGTTATACAGAATCTTATTTTAAAATGTTGCACTCAATTTATTTCATAATTCAATTCAGTTGATCAGTTTATTTGTCAGTAACTTGACAAAGGTTAAATCTTTGACCAAAGACAACAAAGATACCACTCCTTTTTTGGAGGCATAATATGTGCAGTCATTATACTATGTGCAAGTGTCTGTGTGATAACAGCATATGAGTAGTCATCTTATAGGTCACCACAAGCAAGTTGACAGGATGATCATGTTTGCATCTACTGTAGACGATGATTAGCAATAATGTCTCACTTTTTTAAAGACACTAAATATTATACATACACTCTAAATTTAGAGGCACAAGTTATGGCAAAACATATAACTGGATAGTTCATATTACAAATTGATTAATCAGTTATATAATTTATTTTCTAATAATTGTGTATAAAGCAATAATAATAGGATCACCTTGAAACAGTATGAAGCTTTTTTTCCTCTTTTTTTTCTTTTCTGATGACAAGCTGCAGTACCACAGTTTTATTGTAGTAACAGTAACTGTTATTATGGGGCTACATGCAAACATGATCATACTGTGTTAAATGAATAATACAGAAATACTATTGTACATAAACTCAAAGGTAATCGCTTAGGGTAATTTGTATCATGTGATTTGCCTGACTATTGTGTGTGCTTTTTATATTTAAAGGCTCCAAAACTATCTTTTGCAGTTAAAAAGTATCCCATATATAGAACGAAGAAGCATGCATACAAACACTCACAGAGATAAATGCAAAAAAGTACAATCTTTTGTTATATATAACATTTTTATCTTTATCTTCATGCTGCAGCTTAACTTTGTGATAAGTTAGACATGTGGTATAGTAGATGAGGACACTAAATGGCGTTTCATACAATGTACTGTATTTAGATCACTGAACATTTTGGATTATTTCAAAGCATTCACTGTAGACTCGGTAAACTGTCTATGTATGCAACTTTCTCTTCTGTAAGTGATTTTTTACGATATTGTTAATTCTATGACCAGAAGAAAGGCAGACAGAAGGTTTGAGACAGGTGGAAAGTTTGATAAAGATAGAAGCATGTTTCATCATTGTCATTCAGGATGTTGTATCTCCTCTCCCAGCATGTACTGATGCAGATAGGAAATGCAACATGATCAGCCATCTTATCTGTTAGTAGGTGCTCTGTCTGCAACCATGATGAGGCTGAAGCACAGACTCCAATGATGTGAACTTTAGACCAACTAGAAGTTTTCCCTGATTTATTTATGGATCAGTTATCTGATACATTTTTAAAGGGTATGTGATATATTTGTCAGATTTATTTTATTCACTCATGGATTTATCGCTTTAATTACCAGACCAAAATCTGTTCTCTAAAAAAATTTAAAGCATTTTTAATAGCGAAAAGTCTGGAAAGTTTTTACATAAAACATTACATTTCTGAAAATGGCACCAAATTTGTGTATTTTCATCCTGCATTAAGTACTTTCTATAGAACAACAAGCACCATGGAGGTGGACAGGAAGAAGAGCGGTCAGCTGAGCTGTCTCTGATTGGCCACTGGGGGAGTTGACACTTTACGCCTATTCTAACTGCAGAGATAAAATCCCCACCTGCCATTACCCTAAAATCAGGAACCTCCAGCGAATACGCACACACTTACCCACACACCCCAAAAATAAAGAAGTAACAAACAGAAACTCTGTCCCTTTTCTACGGCCACTGCCAGGGTGGGTTGCCCTCTGCAGTGTATCTCTGGTTGGCTTCTTTTTTGGGCCTTTGGATACCTTTGAGGCCCCCCGCGTGATAAGGTGTGTGTGTTAGATCATTGGTTTCATTTGGTAAGAGGAAATTTAGCAGAGTTGAGCAATGGTACGGGGACAGTTTTGAAAGCCCTTGAGAAAGCATCAGAGTTGCAGATCGAAGTGTCAGGTGGCGAGGAACCCATGCTGCATCCGTACAGAATGGAGGGGTACATCATCACACCCGTGAGTATTTTTTTATTCACTAAATGGTCCTAATATGATGCCGCTGCCTTTAATAGATGCATACATGTACACAATGCACTTTTTGTTATATTGCTGTCAGTGTGTCAAACGGCATTACGAGGACTTGCCATTGTGGACGTACTAGTTACCGTAAGAACAGCTGGATCTTTTTTTTTTTTGACATCCGTCAGTCTTTTATATCTTTTGGATGATTTGTACATTTTTTGTGTATGTATTTATATATTTTTTTTTTAGAAATGTAAAACAGTTAGTGGCAAGGTGCATACGTGCTTGTGCCAACAACTTCAGAACGACAGTCTATTGATATTCAGCTACTTGTGTTGGTTTTAAACATCTTTATTTATGTGTAGTGGATCAATTAGAGACCCTTTGACAGTTTAGTTAATTCATATGGGTTTGGATATTATACAGAATATTAATGAATATATGTCTGTAATTATAGCTAACATGTAGTGGTATGTTTGTTGTAACAGGCTATGATTTACATCAGTGTAATGGAAAATAAACTGTTCTCCAAAATGTATAATAATCATAATTTCTACATAGAAAGAAGAGAGTAGAGAGAGAGTAACCTGGACTGGCTGGATGTCACAGACACCGTCTGTACAAAAAGATTACTGGGCAGTTTTAACCAAAGATGTGAGGCTTTTCCTATATTGTACAGTGTATTATTATTTTGGTGTTGGCTCCAGTCATTCAAACTGGTCATCATTTGTCTCTTATCTATTTGCTTTTCCAGCAAACAGAGGAAATGTTTGAATCAGAGATGTATCGACCACCAATGGAGTATCAGTATGTCATTGACGAGAGTCAGAATGGTGAGTTCCTTGTAATTAAAAATTATAAGATCATCACAAATTAAATGGTGGTGTGTGTGTGTTTTTTTTTTTTACTCAGGAAAAACTAATGACATTCCACAAACAGCTTCTATTAATTGATGATAAAATAATGCAACACAATTATTATCCAAAGTTAGGCTTAGAAAATATATATCTATAAAAATTAAAATTAAAATTAATGGGGTTGATAGCTGTTGTCTCTCAGCCTCCACTCCTGCCCATTCACTTCCCAGTGTCATTATTATAAACAGGTAAGTGATATCAAAATAAAGGTCATCCAGAAATAATTAATCAAACAATAGTCAAAAATTAAAACCCATAAATCAGATTTTATAAACCAACAATTTACCAATAGATTAATAAACCAATAATTAATTTAACGTAGGATGAACACATGTATTTAAATCTAACAACTTCAATATCTCTCTTTAACCACAGAAGGTTTTTTTTTTTTTTTACTTTCTTTTTCCCATTCAGCCCCAGTTAAGCAAAGTGCTTTGACTAAATGGCCTGCATTTTTGAAGATGTCTTCTTACATATAATCAGCTTCATAGATATTACTGACCCCTTGCAAAGTGTTATAACACCTAAAGAGGCCCATGTAAACAGCATCTTGTTATATTAAGCTAACGGATCAAAATCACACCCAGGGCAGCTGGGACTGAACTGTAAGGGGACGTTAGGAGAGCGAGCGAGTGGAACCGGGCGAGTGACCTAGCACAAAGCAGGAAACAGATGCCTCGTTCTGACAGGCAAGAAAACTACAGACGTAGAACGACAAATATCCCCAAGGGTTTCTGTCCAAAATGAGACAATATAGCAATTTAGCTATGTAGGCGTCTGAAATAGTGTGTTAAACAGTAGCAGCGGTTTCTGTCTTTAAGACTGAGGATGGTGATTGCGTTTCGTTACTGTATGAGAGTCATTTTTAAAACAGTTTACGGTGACCTTTGGTTAGACCTTTGTGTTATTTAGTCAGCCCTTTCGACAGACAGCCATGTGCTGATTTTCGAAGAAGTTAAAGGACAGAGAAACTGAAAACTGTTCTGAGTTTCGTTATACAGGAGTAAAGAAGTGGCGAATAAATTCTCCTTTTCTTTTTTACAAGACTTGTCAAACTACTTATGTAAAAACTATTTCTGTTCACTGGAGGAATGTACACATATGTTTCTCCAGAAAATGTAATAAATATAATATACAACTTGACTACAACTTTTATGAACACTAGTGAGATTTAAATGCCATAAAATTAGATTGCTCACAGTGATTATGTGAGGAAAATATTGAAAATGAAAACACATTTAAGTGACAGGTGCACAAAAACATGCTGTAGATTATTTTCTATGTTTCTATATAAGACTATATAATAATCTAACTGTTAAATACAATGGCAAAAAAAAAAAAAATGCTTGAGGCTAGTTAAATACAATGGCAAAAAAAAAAAAAATGCTTGAGGCTATTAAAAAACTGCAAAGGAAATGGTGGTGTGAACAGGAAACAGAGTGACACTCAAAGTCCCAGGGCTTACAGTGAGAAAGTAAATGTAATTTCTTGCATGCGATTGAATTGACGGACAGAATAACGTGACATGGTTGATTTATTAGTTGCTGGTACCAGCTTACACAGAGAGCATGTGACGTATTGTCATATTTCTTTCGCTTGTTAAAAGATGCTTTCTGCTGACCCTCCGTTTCAACTTCACTGTCCTTGTCTAGATCACGCTTGGGATTATAATACACATCATGTCCATCCAGTGGATTTCGAGAACCTGCCAGAGAGCCACTTCACAGAGCTACAGAGCGTACAGCCACTACATGCATCAAATGTGCATCGCTTCCCAGAAGTTGAGTCGGGCCATTTTATCGACCCAGGCCTGACCGGGCATCACCTCACTCTGCCCCCTCCACAGGTGAGACCTACATTATCTAGAAAACACCTGCTATTAAACACCCACATCACTTTCATGTCTTTCACTTTCATTTTATGTGTGAGAACACCTTCTTATATGTTTTGATGTCTTCACACAAGTTCTGTGTGAGCTCTGGCCACATTATTGGTGATGAAAAGTGACCATTTTGTTGAATATAGTGCAGAAGACATTTCAGAACAGAGCAATCTTGCTTGTATTTCTATAACATTGGGTTTAATAACTTTTGGTTAAGTTTATCTGATGCTTCGTGACACAAGTGGGTGTTGATGCTGGTTAGGAGGTTGTAGAAAGCATCTGTGCCCAAGCTATTGCTCAACTAAGCCTTATCCTGACCAAAACTCAACACTGTCACCATAACTGCAAGTCTGCACACTCATCAACTGCCGTTACACAGAACATCCCCACTTACACAAACAAAACCACTCTTTATTGTGACACTAACATTCATGCGCACACATGTTACAGCTTGAAAACAGTTAAAACAACACTTTGCGCAAACACAATAAGACATGCATATGATGTTAGCATTTATACAGAAAGCATAATGTAATTCAACCCTTATTGGTTTATTAGCTTGTTTTGGGCAGTTAATTAGAAAATAGCTACATTCTAGAAACCTTCTACACCGGCGTTGATTAAAAAAAAAAAAAAAAATGTCTGTTTGCTTAACCATTTTGTGGTTGTTTTTTCTGATATTTGAACAAAAAGATGTGTATTAACATGTATATTGACTGTTCTGTGGGTGGAAAATCAGAGAGAACCTCTTGAAAGAGATCATTTAAGATATTTTTTGCATAACGCAGTGATTGATTTCCCTTCCTTTGGTTGGACTTAACCGTAAAGTCTATCGCAAAAGAAAGCTTTTCCTTTGTAGACGTCCTTGTAGGAGGAAGCAGAGATCCGTCCACATCAGACTGATATACTGCCTGTCATACGTGCTCAGTCTCATTAGCTTGTTTTGGGCAGTTAAATAGAAAATAGCTACATTCTAGAAACCTTCTACACCGGCGTTGATTAAAAAAAAAAAAAAATGTCTGTTTGCTTAACCATTTTGTGGTTGTTTTTTCTGATATTTGAACAAAAAGATGTGTATTAACATGTATATTGACTGTTCTGTGGGTGGAAAATCAGAGAGAACCTCTTGAAAGAGATCATTTAAGATATTTTTTGCATAACGCAGTGATTGATTTCCCTTCCTTTGGTTGGACTTAACCGTAAAGTCTATCGCAAAAGAAAGCTTTTCCTTTGTAGACGTCCTTGTAGGAGGAAGCAGAGATCCGTCCACATCAGACTGATATACTGCCTGTCATACGTGCTCAGTCTCATTGGAAGGTGCATGATGCTTGGAGAAAAAAAAAAGTTCTGGGTTTTAGCTAATTTTATAATAACAAAGATTTTTTTAATGGTTTTGAAAGGAGACCTTTATGCTTACCAAGGCTGCATTTATTTGATCGAAACTACAGTAAAAATATTCATATTGTGAAGTAGTATTACAATTTAAAATAACTATTTTATATTTTATTTTATTATATTTTAAAATAGTATTTATTTTTCAGGAGCCATTACTCCAGTCTTCAGTGTCACGTGATCCTTCAGAGATAATTTTAATATGCTGATTTGGAGCTTAAGAAACATTTCTTATTATTATCAAAGTTGAAAACAGTTGTGCTGCTTTAAAGTTTTGTGGAAACCATAAAACCGCACGTTTTTCCCCCTCATAATTCTTTGATGAATAGGACATTTAAATGAAGTATAAATATTTGTAACATTAGAAATGTTTTTATTGTCACTTTTGATCAATTGAATGTATCCTTGCTGAATAAAACCATTAACACAACATAAAAAAAATCATACTTTTGAACTGTAGTGTAACATTACCTAACCCAATTTACTTGTCACAAATTTACTTGGCCCTAAACATTGTAAATATTGACTGCAGTAATTTACCATGGTAATCATAGTTTCTGCCATAATAAAAGTTGTTACAGTTATTGTAACTACTAAAATCATTATGAGATCTCCTTTAAACAGTGTAAACCTTTTTTTTTGTTTTTTTTTTTGATGATAGTGCGACCACAATTTAATGCTGAGCCACAACAATAACTGTTATTTTTGGCGGAAACTACAGTTACCATGTTAATTTTTAAAGGGACTGTTCTGTGAATTCAGCAGCAGTTAATCTGTAGATTAGTATTTTACACCTCAAACCCTAAGCAGTGACAGCTTTTTCCATTTAAGCCTTGCATGTACAAATTTAACTATTTGAGGAGAGCAATACAGCTTTCTTGGCTGAGCGGATGAGTATCGCTCTATCATGCTGAAAAGTGTTAACTGCAAAAACATAAGTTATATATATATATATATATATATATATATATATATATATATGTTCTAAAAACAGGCACGTCTTTAAGAGCCTAAATGCACATCAACTACCATCTGACCTCTGAGGCCCTGCACAAAATAAGGGAATAACAAAT
>NW_015546101.1:2468453-2475294 GCF_001515605.1 Sinocyclocheilus anshuiensis | reverse complement strand
ATGTTCCTTGTTTTTTTTTTTTTTTTGTTTGAAAATGTCAAAATAGTATGACTGTCGTGTGTTTTTGAGGACATTCTCCTGAAGTCATCAGAGTTTTCAACTGTCTTGTCACAAGAAATTGCTACCCGAGCACTGTGTGCAATCACATGAGACTGCTACGAATCTTGACACTTTGGGTTTTTGTGAGGGCTTTTTACAGTGAAGCGGTTTAACTGAAAAAAGTGAGAAAAAAATATTTTATTTGTTCTTTCACAACATGTTCGTTCTTCTCTCTCTCTCTCTATACATACTATACATCCATACTGTTTTATAGATGCCCTTGCTGTAACGCAAAATATTCTGCAGCTTGAAGTTTCACTGCACTGTTATATTGGCAATATATAAAATGTAAAGTTCCTCTTTCTTAATGTTGAACTATGCTGAAATCTCCAGATGACACATTTCAGACCACCTGATTGCAAAGACATGGTTGTATAGCTCTCATATTATTTGTGCATCAACTGAACATGTGACTTTAGCAAGAATTCCACCCTTTAAAATAAGGATTCTTAAATGGTTCTCAAGAAATACTTAATATATAGAGTTTACGTGTTAGCTATATTCTTCTAGTGAAAAGTTCTTTACTACATGTCTGTAAACTTGTCGGATATGGAAACATCTGTAAACTTAAAGGATAATGTACTGGTAATTTTCTGCCAGGACAACTGCTGTTTTGGAGATCAGCATATTGATTAGTTAGAATTAAATTTAATTAGTTGATTCTGACTGGAACCTCTATTTTTGTGTGTGCGTGTGTGCTCTCTGATAATCATGTACTTTACGTCTTCACAGATGACATATTTGCCACGGCCATCTGTGTGTTACCCTCACAGTGTACAGCCGTCTCCTCTCCAGCGCAGCTCGGATGATGATGACCCCGGCAGTCGCAGCCCTCCGTTAGAGGTGTCAGATGAGGAGTGTATGAGAGACCACATTACATCAACAACAGGAGGTGAGCATGGTAAGGACAAAAGCTAAGACCAATCTCACCTCATAAGGACACAACCATAGTGATCTTTGAAAAAGTAGCAATGCAAACGCAAACCCAGTACCCGTTGACTTTTGCAATCTTCTAGAATATAGATGTAGGTGTTCATTTCCTTTGTTTTCAAGGTAACAAGAAGAAAATTCGTTTGTATCAGTTCCTGCTGGACCTTCTCCGAAATGGTGACATGAAGGACAGCATCTGGTGGGTTGACCGAGAAAAAGGAATATTCCAGTTCTCTTCCAAGCACAAAGAGGCTTTAGCACACCGCTGGGGCGTACAGAAGGGAAACCGCAAGAAGATGACCTACCAGAAGATGGCAAGGGCGCTGAGAAACTATGGCAAGACTGGAGAAGTCAGGAAGATCAAGAAAAAACTCACCTACCAGTTTAGTGGAGAGGTACTTGGGAAAAGCCACACAGAAAGGAAGCTTTACATGTAAACATATGCATAAAAAGCAAGGAGAAAAAGACTTGGAGAAACAAGAGAGAAAATTTTTCTCTATGAAAACAAGCAAAATGGACCAGAACTCTTACCATAGTTATGACCCTATGGTTTGAAACGATTTTATTTTCCATTCCTTTTTTATTATTCACCTTTGCATTAAAGAAGTAAACTTTATGTCCTTTAAATTTCAGTAGCTTTTGTGATGCAAGACCAACATTTACACCTCTGTACAGTGTATATATCTGGGGAGAGAACACATTTAAAGAGCAGATACAATGACCAAAGTGGGTAGATATTAAAAAATGAGACAAAAAGCTATTCTCGAGTTTAAGACAGTTGCAAACTTCACCACCACGCATGATGGGAAAAAAAATCACAAAAATACAAAAAGCAGAAGTGAAAACCAATGACACAGGCTCACACAGCACGGAAAACTCTGACACGTCTGTGTAACACACACACACACGCAGAAAGACAGATTCTATGCTCATGTCTGTACTGTCTTTATCTCAACATTACATTCCATCTGAAGAAATGGAAAAATCTTTAGAGAACCATGACGAATAAACATTAATTGTGAATAGAAAAAGTGAGTTTGCTGTAAACCATTTGTTCAAAAGGCTGTATCATATTTCAGGGTAATGTCTCAGTAGTGTAATGACTCATTTCAGTTGGTTAAATAGAACCTTAAAAATAACAAGAATCAGTGCCTAAGAACTGTGGGAAAATCTAAGTGAACACAGAACAGACCCAACGCATAAAAAATGCTTCAATTACTTTTTACAAAGATTGACAAAGATTTTTAACTCTATGCTAAGAACATATATAAATGTATTTATGCTGATAGATCTATGGCCAGGTGGAGTGATAAGTATAATATCAAAACTAAAAAAATATATCAAACTAAATATGAAAACCTACTCAAAAACCATTAGTGAAAATACAACTTCTCAGCAGTGTAAACCGCACCCCTTACACAGAACACCTCAGCTGAAATCAAAACAACCTCACAGCGCCCCCTGTCAGCAAGACCACTGAACTGCTAAAACAATATTTAAGTATACACACACACACACACACACACACACACACACACGCACCGAGACAGATTCTATGCCCGTGTTTGTACTGTCTTTCTCTCTGCATTATATTCCATCTGAAGAAAAAGAAACATCTTTATAGAACCAAGATGAATAAACAATTGTCAATAGAAAGAGTGAGCAGTGTGTTTGCTGTAATCCATTTGTTCAAAAGGCTGTATCATATTTCAGGGTAATGTCTCAGTAGTGTAATGACTCATTTCAGTTGGTTAAATAGAACCTTAAAAATAACAAGAATCAGTGCCTAAGAACTGTGGGAAAATCTAAGTGAACACAGAACAGACCCAACGCATAAAAAATGCTTCAATTACTTTTTACAAAGATTGACAAAGATTTTTAACTCTATGCTAAGAACATATATAAATGTATTTATGCTGATAGATCTATGGCCAGGTGGAGTGATAAGTATAATATCAAAACTAAAAAAATATATCAAACTAAATATGAAAACCTACTCAAAAACCATTAGTGAAAATACAACTTCTCAGCAGTGTAAACCGCACCCCTTACACAGAACACCTCAGCTGAAATCAAAACAACCTCACAGCGCCCCCTGTCAGCAAGACCACTGAACTGCTAAAACAATATTTAAGTATGTTTATTTGTCAATTAATGCATTTAAATAAAATATAATAAAATTAAAGTGCATTGATTAATTTTCATTTCTTACACAAGAATTAAAGAAACCATTAAATAGTGGTTACTGTGGGGGAGTCATTTTTTTCAGAATACAAAACAGGTTTCTTCTTTTTAAATAAAAATAAGTCCAATCAGGAGGTCTTCTGTAAGCTGGAGGGCTTGACAAGAGGAACATACCACTGTAGGCAAAGAGGGTGATCATTATAAAGAAGATTATCATTTGGTTTAAGGTACGCAGTCAAACAAATAACAACAACAAAGCAAAAAAATAGGATAATTCTGAAGAAATTCAACAATGGTATGTATAGCTCTTCTGTTATCCCTGCTGTTCTCCTTCCCTCTGTGTTGAATGGAGGCTTCAAAAACCCTTTGAAATGCAACTTCACCAATTCATGGAACATTTTCATGGAATCCTGAAATATGTTGAGAGAGAAAAAAAAGCTAGGAAACATACTACTATATAAGCATTTCAAGCCTATTTGCATTAGCAAATGTGTGTTTTAAAAAATAAAATATGATTTTATGATTAAGTAATTCATTCTCACAGTCATTTACAGTGAAATGTTACCCACCATTTTAATTGTACTGTTACTTTGTACATAATTGTACTGTTAAAAAAAATCTGAGTTGTTAGATCTCTTACCCGTCCTTCTTTTGAGCAGATGTATGTGAACCATCTCAGCCCTGTAGCTACATGTGTGATCTCATCAGCATAAATCACCTCTAACACCTTCAACTGAGCTCGCGTCTCCCTGAGCAGCAAAGCGGGACAGAGTCTGAGGGTGCACATCTAAACCTGTGTAAAATCCATGCAAAAATACAACTAAATAGATATTTTCAGATGCATACATGAAAATACAGTAACAGATTCTGACAGATATGAGATGTGCTTTACCTGGCCTCGTGGACCATGTACATTATAGCTAGCCTTGCCAAAAGGTTGTGTGACGTATCTGTTGCCGACTGCCATAAACCTTTTTGAAAAGAAAAGAGACAAATATTGAATCTCTAACATCACCTACGTTAAGACAAACACATGAAAACACTAACCGTTGTGTACTGGTGGTAAAGCACCAAAGCAGCTGCCAAGTTCCATAATCCTTTGCTCTAGTAACTGATAATGCGGCAGACGAAGATGCCGTCTAATTAATGTAGGTTACTTAGTTAGCATTTTGTCTAAAGAAATTAAAGACGTAAACATGTATACAAACATGGCTTCATCTGCTACTTTGACAAAGTCATCAAAGAACTGGCGAGGTAATGGCTCACCATTGCTCAGTCTAAATGTGGAGAATCTTGCTATCACATCCCAGGACAGGTCTATTGCCCACTGCTCTATATTAACAAGAGAGTGCAGTAAAGCAATCCTACTCACCTGTTGGAACAGAAACCATTTTTACTTTGACCTAATTATACTTTCATTTTCTACTGAAGAACAAAAAGTAGTGTCTAAGTGAAACAAAGTTTACCAGTGTGCCACCGTTGCCCCGTTTGATTTTTCCAGGCTCCACAACGGTCAGATTGTCTTTTCTGTTGGGCTGTGCAGGAGGGCTAGCCTCCCCAGTCTCTGTTATTTTCCTGCTGTTCCAGTTCTCTTGCACAATCTTGGTCAAAGAAACCTATACGACAAACAAGCAGAAGTCGTATGATGATTTATTTTGTGCAATCAGAAACTGTCTGATAAAACTGATATGTGGTGAATGATACGGTTTAGTCAATCACTACATGTTAAAGGCTATTTCCAAACCTTTTCCTGTGGGTCTGAGGTGTGAAGGATTTTGGTGGCCCACAGGCAAAGTGTGTTTTCTGAGGAATTTATTTCCACAGGCTAACTATCTGCAAAGAATCAGCACAAGCATGTATTGTGTACCATAACATGTCATACTCACAATTCCTATTTTTGTATTCACTGCTCATTGCTCACCTTGGTGTGTTATTTTTGGCACTGGGATGGGACAGAGGGACAGCATGCTCTGGGTATTTATATACACTTTTCCATCCAGTACACGGACATCATACACTTGGTTCTGGTGACAATAATATGAGAATGCTGGTATTTTGATCACTATACATTAAAGGTATCGTTCACCCAAAAATGAAAATATAGGGTGAGTAAATTATGACAGAATTTTATTTTTTGGGCAAACTATTCCTTTAACACGGACCCTAACAACAACTTTTCTGCAGTCCAGTAGAAGAGGAACCAGTTTCAAGGCTGAAATCAAAGTAATGCCATTACCATTGCCATTGCCAATGCCATTGCTGCAAATCAGTGCCAGTTTCCCATTGCCCAGATTCTCAATATCACCTTGCTCAAGTGGGCCCCCTGTTAAGCAATGGATCATTATATTCAGATCTTAAAACAATTATTTTTATTTGACTGTATTACAGTTATGTGATATTTTCACAAAGACCCATAATTAACTTGCATTGTTTTGTCGGAAATTTTTTTAAACTTACATGTATGTAAAAAAAAAAAAAAAAAACTGGATAAATATATTTTCAGTTGGCCCCTAACTGTGAATCATTTCACATGTGCTAGATAAAAACCTTAAAGGGATAGTTTAACCAAAAATGAAAGTTCCAAATCTGTAAGACTTTCTTTCTTCTGTAGATTGTAAAATAAGATATTTTGAGAAATGTCTCAACAATACTGTTTGGTATTTTGAACATTCTTCAAAATATGTTTTGTGTTCACATTAGAAATAAATTCACACAGGCTTGGAATGCCATGAGTGTGAGTAACTGATTATTTCATTTTTTTCCCTTTAAGTAAACAATATTAATTTAGAAAGTGAAACAAAAGCATAAAGCAAATATAAAACAATAACCAATCAAATGTCTGATGTTTCACCTAGAAAGTGGTAGTTACATCAAACCACCATCTAGAAAGATTTTTCTCTCAAAGCTCTCGGTGCAAACAAGGCTTGTGAGGGAAACCAGAATGAGGCCAAGATGGTGAGAATGGAATAAAGAGACAATATACAGTCATGGCCAAAAGTTTTGGCAGTGACATAAATTTTGTGTTTTGCAAAGTTTGCTGCTTAAGCTGTTGTGGTGTTCATTCACATTGTTTCTAGATTATGGTGTAGAGTGATCAGATGCATTTTAAATAATTGCTAAAAGCTTCATTGGCCAAAAAAAACAACAAATTTCACTGTTTTTTGATCCTGACACAAAATGATCAGCTAACATTAATTGACTAATCATATCAGCAGCACACGTGAAAGTGTGAATGAGTACTAGTCAGGTAAAATCACTATCATACTAATTAGATTGTAAGAGCAGACTGATTGCTATAAAAGGAGGGAAGAAGCGCTTCCAATCATTGTGTTCTTGTTAGCAATGGTTACCTCCAAAGAAACACGTGCAGCCCTCATCGCTTTGCATCAAAATGGCCTCAGAAGGAAATTGCTACAAAGAATATTGTGCCTGAAAGAACCATTTAGCGGATCATCAAGAACTTAAAGGAGAGAGATTCGACTGCAGTGATTCTTCAGGACGTCCCAGAGTGTCCAGCAAGTGCCATTACTGTCTCCTCCTGAGGAGGCAGCTACGGAATCATGTCACCACCAGTGCAAAGCTTGCTCAGGAATGGCAGCATGTTGGTGTGAGAGCATCTGCACGCACA
>NW_015546101.1:2463970-2464169 GCF_001515605.1 Sinocyclocheilus anshuiensis | reverse complement strand
TTTAAAAATATTTATTTTATATTTTCTTTGTAAATTATGAAACTTTATGTAAATAAATGTGTCCCGCATTTTCATGTCTTTACCGAAACAGTGTACAGTCCCAAACGTTTTGGCAGTGACATTGTGTTTTGTGTTTTGCAAAGTTTGCTGCTTAAGCTGTTGTGGTGTTCATTCACATTGTTTCTAGATTAGAGTGATC
>NW_015546101.1:2463544-2463808 GCF_001515605.1 Sinocyclocheilus anshuiensis | reverse complement strand
AGAAGCGCTTCCAATCATTGTGTTCTTGTTAGCAATGGTTACCTCCAAAGAAACACGTGCAGCCATCATCGCTTTGTATCAAAATGGCCTCACATGCAAGGAAATTGCTACAAAGAATATAGCACCTGAAAGAACTTCAAGGAGAGAGGTTTGACTGCAGTGAAGAAGTCCTCAGGACGTCCCAGAGTGTCCAGCAAGCGCCAGGACCGTCTCCTCCTGAGGAGTCAGCTACGGAATCGTGTCACCAGCAGTGCAGAGCTTGCT
>NW_015546101.1:2459488-2463318 GCF_001515605.1 Sinocyclocheilus anshuiensis | reverse complement strand
TCGTGTCACCACCAGTGCAGAGCTTGCTCAGGAATGGCAGCAGGTTGGTGTGAGAGCATCTGCACACACAGTGAGGTCAAGACTTTCAGACAACGGCCTATTGTCAAGAAGGGCAGCAAAGAAGCCACTTCTCTCCAAGAAAAATGTCAAGGACAGACTGAAATTCTGCAGGAAGTATAGGGATTGGACAGCAGAAGACTAGTGCAAAGTTATCTTCTCTGATGAAGCTCCCTTCCGACTGTTTGGGACATCTGGAAAATCGACTGTTGGGAGAAGAAAAGGTGAACGCTACCATGCGTCCTGTGTTGTGTTGTGTGTTGTGCTTTTCAACCAAGGGAGTGGGCTCTCTCATAATTCAAAAGGCGAGTGGACAAGCAGAAGCCCACAAATTGTGATCAACTCCGAGAACTAACAAGGCAAGAATGGATCGCCATCAGTTGGCCCAGAAGCTAATATCCAGCATGCCAGAGCGAATTGCAGAGGTTATGAGGTTAAATATTGACTCATTATATATATATATATATTGCCAATAAAAGCCTTTAAAACTTTATGATATGCTTATAATTTTTTTTTCAGTATACCATAGAAACGTGGGAAAATAATATACAAATACTGAAGCAGCAAACTTTGCAAAACACAAAATTGATGTCACTGCCAAAAGTTTTGCAAAACATTGTTTTGTATGGGAGGGCACAAAATAAATTAATATTCCAGAAGCACCATATGAAAGCATAAAAACATTACAGTAAAGTAGTTGCGATGGTCAGAAGACAACAAACTGAATCTAAAACCAAAACCAGTCCATCTAAACAAAGAAAATATACTTCCCTTGGCCAGCGCATAAAGCACAAGAGTTCTCTGTATCAGTTACAACTAACCTTCATGTGGGCAAGATGAATCCATAGCCCAGAATTGATCATCCTTTGTATGCACCAGGAATATATGTTCCCTTTCATGGGAACTTCGAACTGCCACCGGTAGTGACGTCATGGCTGTCGCCGGCCAACGAGTTGGTGTTTTTTCAATGTATGCTTCAGACACGGGTCACGACGAGGCGTTCCCCATAGCACCCCCTAGAGGACGCAGTGTCTCGTTCCCTACTCAGGGAACCATGGTTACACAAGTAACCTGAGACGCTCTCCATCATCAGAGTAAAACCTTAAAAATATTACTATTATAGATATTTTCAGAAAATAGGTAAAAGTGTGTATATATGAAGAAATACATATTATACTGATATGAATTTTTTTCAGTGAAAATATGAATATCCATATGCATTCTTTAATACCCGCAGGTGGTCTCACTTTTCGACCCCACTGCATTTCTCTATTTTTTTCCATCGTAAGTTATATTTTCAGTGTAACAGCCATTCAAACTAGATGGATTTGTAACATAGACTCCTTGTCTAATTCCATTTAAAAAAATACATCGATTTATTTCTTTTTTTTAAAATCTGCTTTCCAAAAAGTTGTTTTACAGAATATCCTCAAAACAGTTCAAGAGCATCATTTATACAATGACATGCGCTTACTTCGTGCATGGTGACTTAAATTTAGATTTGTCTCCCACACCCTGCCAGTTTCCAGCCTTGACAATGTCTTTAAGCGCATCGACTAAATCCTTCTCGAAGTGATCCATTCAGAAAACCTCTTTGTGCCTTCCACAGCTCCGCGTCCAAGTAACTCCGGTTACGACTTATTTCAAAATAAAAGTTTGCAAGTTTACTTTTTTATATTTATTTTATTTTTAATTTGTTTATTTCTGAAGCAAGTGCTCTTAAAAAAACTACATGATCTCCATTGACACTAATAATGGATCTCTAATGTTGTGTGAACGCCCAGTGACAGCTAAACAATTAGCAGCGCATGCGCAGTTAACACGGTCCACGTTTTGCTGCTCTCGCGGTATTTTTTTGCCTGTGAAAGATGTTTTTTGTTCGTGTGGAACAATAACATACTCTTCTACGTTTTTAACACGATTACAGAAACATGCCGATTTCCTGTTCAGCTATTGATTGCTCAAACCGGTTTGCCAAAGGTTCAGAGATCAGATTCTACAGGTAAGCTCGAATATAATAGCAGTTTTTGTCACACTTGAGCTTTTTGTTAGGCTTCACTGTTTACATGTGCACGAGTTGCTGTACGTTATCTGAAAAGATCATGTGGTTTCCTAGTTAACATGTAACTTATCGTAAATGTAATGTGCTTCAAATACTACTTTATATCTTGTAGACAAAAGGCAACAGAACCTTTTTCCTTTTTGCTTATTATGGTGCGTCGTGTTTGTCTGTGCGCACTTTTTCACTTTCAGTTAAATATTTATTCTAGTCAAGAAGTCACAGATATTGATACCCCAACATTATTAACTGAAATTTAATGCTTGTAATTGAATTTGATATGCGGATATGATTGGTCAGTTTGCCATGGTGAGTCAGTTTCTTTTAAATTTAGGTGAGTTGCATAGGTTGCTGTTTTCAGAATACAATATGCATATCTATATAAACTGAATGGGAAGTAACAGTATCTAATGGAGTTGCAGCCTTTACTGTCTCTCTGTTCAGGTTTCCAATCAGCAAGCCTCAGCTAGCTGAACAATGGGTACGAAACCTTGGGAGAAAGAACTTTGTTCCCACTCAGAACTCCTGTTTGTGCTCGGAGCATTTCCAGCCTGACTGTTTCCGTGACTATAACGGAAAACTGTTTCTCAGAGAGGATGCAGTGCCGACTATTTTCACAAACTCTGGAGGAGATGGTACAAAGGTGTGTGTCTTTGCACTTTTAAAGTTATTCTTGTTGTCCAGCTCAAGAATACCAATGTAACTGCTTCAGCAATGTAATCCCACTCATTGTTTTATTCATGGTGTTTATTTATTGCTTTTGCAGATTGAGTTACGGAAAAACAGAGGAGGATTAGTGGCAAAGGATGCAAATGATTCCAGTCAGTTTAGTTCACTTTCTGATAAAGACCGAGCCAAACAAATCACAAAGGACAGAAGACAGCCCGTAAGAGACTCTAGCCTGAAGGTAACTCGTACTCTGCCGAATATGCAATTACTATCACTTACTTTAGTCTGTTTTAGCTTCTCTGCAGGTCATTAACATGTCTCACACTTTTTTTTGGTGTTTAATCTTATGGAGAAAAATCTAATTTTCAGATTTACTGTATGTGAATAGAGCAAACCTTAAAGGTGTTTGGCCGCATGGTGTGTCGATATGCTGATTTTCACATTACAGTAATAGCGTGTAAAAAAACAACATGAAAGTTGAAGATAATATATTGCAAAATAAAAAGTGAGGCAGATGTGATGATTTTCAAAACATTCTAGACAGGCAGTATATATATATAACACTATAATAGTTATAAAGGTTAAACACAGTGTTGTATGAGAAATTGCATCTATAACCACTAGATGGCAGCGGAAGACCACTAATGTGCTCATTAAATGCACTAAAACAGTACTGTTCAAAGGTTTGATGGATTCATGCTTAGATATTATAAAATCACTGTTAAAACATTTAAAATCACATTTACTAATAGTTTACCATATTGTTCATACAGACATATTAATTTTTACAATTATGCCAGATTGTGATTACAGTGAAACCTGAAAATGACATATAAACTCCTAAAAAGAGAAGACTTGCAATAAGTATTGTCACCTATCATTTGTCAAATATCTATATCTGCAACAAAATGTGTTTGTGTGAATGTATGTCTGTGTGTGTGTGTGCGTGTGCAAGCATTCTTATTGAGTATTAATATAATAGTTTAACCATTTAATTTCTGTGTGTGTGTGTGTGTGTGTGTGTGTGTGTGTGTGTGTGTCTGTG
>NW_015546101.1:2459085-2459359 GCF_001515605.1 Sinocyclocheilus anshuiensis | reverse complement strand
ATCCATATATTTTCTGTGTGTGTGTGTGTGTGTGTGTGTGTGTGTGTGTGTGTGTGTGTCTGTGTCTGTATGTTTAAGTATGCTTATTGAGTATAAATAAACTAGTTTAATCATTTCATTTCAGTGTGTGTGTGAGCATATTCTCCATTTTGGATGTGTTTTACTGTCAGCCATACGTCCAGGTTGGCCTAGACCCTAAAATATACCACCTTAAATGCCTTAATGTGCTTGAACCCCGGTAATTGCTGCTTGCAGCTATATTTTTTATTATTTT
>NW_015546101.1:2456294-2457654 GCF_001515605.1 Sinocyclocheilus anshuiensis | reverse complement strand
CAAATTAAGATATTTTTGATGCATTCTGAGAGCTCTCTGACCCTCCCATAGACAGCAAGGATCCTTACACGATCAAAGCTCAGAAACGTAGCAAGCAGATCGTTAAAATAATCCATGTGACATCAGTGATTCAACTGTAATTTTACGAAGCTACGAGAATACTTTTTGTGCGCAAAGAAAACAAAAATAACAACTTTATTCAACAATTCGTCTCCTCCGCGTCACCCTATAGCACCATTTTGGAGAGTATCACATACGTGAACAACATATGCTGTTCTGTGTCAGCAGCACCATATGCGGATAAATTGCTTACGTTGTTTACGCTTTGATCTGAACGTAAGCAACATATCCACATACATATGTTGCGGGGAGGTTCAGAGAGCTCTCGGAATTCATCAAAAATATCTTAATTTGTGTTCCGAAGATGAACGAAGGTCTTACAGGTTTGGAACGACATGAGGGTGAGTAATTAATGACAGAATTTTCATTTTTGGGTGAACTATCCCTTTAATCACGTGCGCCGACATGCGGTTGGATCATTATTTTCTCTTTACTGCTATCACTGGCATATTGTCAAAGTGTTTAATTCTAACGTTTGGTAATAGTTCTATTCAAAATCATGATTCCTCGATTTCTAAAAAATATAATTGTGGCAAAACATTAAATTAAAATTAATCTATAAAATCTGAAAAATCGCCCAGCCCTAAGTAATACAATAAGCTTTTAATGAAGCAACTCAACGTTCCTTCGTTATTAGTTCTAAAGTGACGTTTTCGAATTAGAAACAGAGACTTGGGCTCAGCTGTTAAACTGCTAACTTGAGATTTCAGTCCGTGGCAGAAGGAAGTAGTTCCGCACAAAAGAGGGTTTTATTAGGCACTCCGTTGTTTCTTGTTTAATTACACATATGTTCCCTCGAACTGTTGAATAAACGCAATATCACTCTCATACTCGAGCGATACCGGCTCTATATCAGTGGCTGTGATTGCCTCCGGCACTCGGCCGCTAATCACAGCCATGCTGATATAGAGCCTGTATCGCTCTCGTACTCGAGTGATATTGCTCCTATATACAGTGGTGTGAAAAAGTGTTGGCCCTGGTTGGCCCCAGTATTATCACGGTATTGTTAAAATGTGCTGGAGATGTTCAAAAATTACAGACACATAAATCACTTCACCAAGTTCTATATTTAAAAATCAACAAACAACAAATAAAATGACTTTTTGTTTGTATAATCACTAAAACAATAACATTACCAATGATGTTCGGATTTTAAATGTTTAAAAGTTTAATAGCATGTTGAAATATCTAATGTAAATGTTCAAATAAAGCTTTGAAAAAGTTTAATAAAAAGGTAAAC
>NW_015546101.1:2445066-2455904 GCF_001515605.1 Sinocyclocheilus anshuiensis | reverse complement strand
TGTGTGTGTGTGTGTGTGTGTGTGTGTGTGTGTGTGTGTGTGTGTGTGTATATACACACACACACACACACACACAATTGCATTGTAAGACTAGACTAAAACTCTTTTTGTTGTTGCTTAAGGCCTTAAGTTATAGTAGTTTTTTCTGGCATTTTTAAATTGATTAATCAAATGAAACTCTGAATAACCTTTTCATGATTGAAAAGTATAGAATTTTGTTTTCGCCATGGAATAAAAAAAGGTAATGCTGACTTATCTCACAATTCATAATATTTTTTTTTAAACAATTCTGAGTTTACATCTCGCTCTTCTAACTTTTTTTCTATAATTTCTGAGTTTACTTCTTGCAATTCTGTTAATTTTGTTGTTGTTGTTGTTGTTGTTTCATCACTGAATAAAAATAAAGTTAATTGTGATTTTTTTATCTCACAATTCTGACTTTTATTCTCAAATGCGAATTCTGAAAGTCAGAATTGCAAGGGGGAAAAAAGTCATGGTTACCTTTTTTATTTGTTTATTTACATTTTATCCCATATCAGAAACAAACTTCCATAGAAAAGTGTCTGAAAAGTGTCAACATTAAGAATTATATATTTCTTGAGCAAATCTGAAATGTGCTTGGCCATTAGGTGTCATCAAAGCTTTGCTTCCTAAAATAATTGTTGCCATTTAAAAAGGAACAGCTATAGTTCAGCTGACCACTTTTCCCTTTATAATGTCAATCCGAAATTTTTTTTCTTTATTACAGGGCAGAGGTGTGAATGACCGGAGACGTGCAGGGAAGCTCTCGTTAGGTGACAGGTACCTGTCTTTCTAGTTTCTCAAACTCATGAACGTACTACCTCAGTCATAATGAAGATTAAAATATAAATCATGGTTTCAGTTAATTGAATTGCATTTATATTCAAAGTGTTTTATATGGCATTTTAAGCATTGAAATAAACACTAAAGCTTGGATGAACTTATCCCATTTTTTGCCATCTTTCTTGTCCCTGCAGACAGACCCTGTCTCTCAAGAGTAAAGTGTATGACAGCAAAGGCCTGTTGATCTCATGTGGAAGGGATCTGTGTGACTGTCTAGATGTAGACTGCATGGGTTGCTTCTACCCATGTCCTGAGTGCGGCTCACGGAAGTGCGGTGTTGAGTGCCGATGTGACCGGAAATGGTTGTATGAGCAGGTGGAGGTAGAGGGGGGAGAGATCATTCGCAACAAGTTTGCCAGTTAGCTACTGGAAGACCAAGAAGACGACACCACTTCTGCTTCTGAGCATAAAAGACTGTCACTGGCTTGGTATATGGACATTGCAGAAGTACTTGGTTCATTTGCTATATTGTTTATTTTTTGGAATTTAAAAGTTTAATAAAGAATGTTGTCTTATGTTTTTTATTCTTCCATGTTATCACTGCTATGTTCATTTCTGTAATCTTTCCAGGACTTCCACGTTCTTTAGTTATGCTGTAATGCTGCTGTGATGCCGAAATTTGTTTTTACACTTACAAAAATAAAATCTGAATATAAGCAGAGTACACAGTGCTGATTCAAAGGTTTTACAAATATGATCTAACTTCAAATGCTGTGAACATTTGGGAAAATGTATCTATTGAGAGTTTTATCTGAATCACTCTTATCTACACTATATCTTATGTAAAACATCAAGCATAACATGTAGCCATTGGTTGTATTTTATCATTATTTAATTTTTTATTTGAGTAAAAAAAAAAAAAAAGCTCTTTGATTTACTAAACCAACTATGATGATATACAGAAACCTGTTGGTTCACTGCAGGGCACTTTAGTATTTGTTTGATGATATCATCTATTAGATATTGTCTAAGATGTTTTTCTAATTGGCCCATTTGTCTCAGCCTGCACTTTCAGGGCGCTCCACCTCATGTTGCAGTGCTAGGAGCCAGCAACGTCAAGATGAAGAACAATCTGTCATAGGCCCAGTTTGCCTTGTAGCTACACAACAATACGAATGTACAAACAGCAAGAAAGTTGACTTGAAGCAGGGACAATATATTGCAAAAGAACACGAATGAGGCAGATTTTGATGATTTTCAAAACATTCACATCTAGACAGGCAGTTTATCTAAGGAAAACTGCCTGGGTGAAGCTTTTTCCAGTACAAATAACTGGCAGTGCAATTTAAAAGATGAAGCATTGATACAGTTTTTAAAAAATATAATTGTTGCAATGTAAGGCTAGGGTAAACCTTTTATTTCATTACTTAAGGTCTTGAGTTATAATAGGGAATTTCTGCCAGTTTTAAATCAACTAATCAAATGAAATTCTGATTAACCCTTTAATTTTTGAAAAGTGTCTGCAATGTGCCAACATAAAAATGTACACACACACATTTATATACACAGAGATGATTTGTTTCTCATTAACCTTGTAAAGTTTGTACTCCTAAGCAACTGTAAGTCATGCATGTTCTCGTTTGTTGATGACACCTTAAAGAGCATCTGCTATGATGTAGTGTCTCTTGTTTCTATCATCTGCGCCTTTTATTACCATACATGAGTATTAAAGGCTCTTTGGGATGTGCCCTAACCCATTTCTCTATTTATATGCCCCTTTTCCGGAAAACTCTGATATTCATATTCATGTATCATTAATTTATGTAAATGTAGCATGGTTTCAGTGAGTTTGTTCAGTGTATCAGAGCGAGCATCCTCACAGAGAGAATTTTTTACAGTTGGTCTCAGAAGGACAATTATAAGCTCTGGTTAAAAACGTACCAATTTCACAAGCAAAATTAAAGTGTCTGCATGTATAAGCGTTTGGGAACAGATGGTTTATCACAGGAAATGAGTTCTGTTTATGCTATGTGAGAGCTGTTTTAATGGTGCAATTTGTGCCTGACTAAGATTATTAACACCAGAGCCCACAGAAGATTCCAGAAGCACAAGAGGATGAAACAGCACCTCACAGAAGACCTGTCAGGAGCCAAAGCATATTTCATATTGATTTAAAAATTAAACATAGTTTGCCTTTAATGGGTTCTTGCAGTATGTTATATTTATTAATGCTTACAAATAATATGAAAAGGTTTCATATTTGTTTTATTCCATTATGCAATTTACATGGTATGAAATATTCAGAATTGTACAACAGGCTTTCAAATGGTTTTAGAGCGGGGTTTGGTTTCCTTGTCTAATGTGCATTGCAGCTGATTGTCTGCTGGCTGAGAACTCCACAGTCTGTGATGTCAGAATTACACTTGCTGCATTCACAACTGAGGGCCACTGGGTAAGTGAAAACGGAGTCAGCCCTGGCAGGGCAGCCTTTAAACTCATAGGTCTCGTAGATCCATTCTTTGAAGTTACAGGTGTTCTGGTAGTACAGCATCATTGGGCTACGGTAAACACTTTCCTGTCAAAATGTGAAGTAGTTTAGTTCCCTGTTATCTTTTAATGTTGTTAAAAGAAGTCTCTTATAGTTACTAAGGCTGCATTTATTTGATCAAATAAATGTAGTACCGTAAAAACAGTAATATTGTGAAATATTATTACAATTGTAAAAAACTGTTTGCTATTTTACTATATTTTAAAGTGTAATTTATTCTTGTGACAGCTAAACTGAACTTTCAGCAGCCATTACTCCAGTCTTAAGTGTCACATGATATGCTCATCAAGGCTGTATTTATTTGATCAAAAATACAGAAAAAAAACAGTAGAATTTTGAAATATTACTGCAATTTCCTATTTTAATATACTTTTCAAAATGTAATTTATTTCTGTGACGCAGCACTGAATTTTCATCAGCCATTACTCCAGTCTTAAGTGTCACATGATCCTTCAGAAATCCTTCTAATTTGCTGATTTGGTCCTCAAGAAACATTTGAGTGTTGAAAAGAGTTGTGCCGCTTAATGTTTTTGTGGAAACTGTGACACACTACCATTCAAAAGTTTGGGGTAAGAATGAAATTGAAATACTTTTTTTTTTTTGTTAATTAATACTTTTATTCAGCAAGGATGCATTCAGTTGATCAGTGACAGTAAAGACATTTATAATGTTATTATATATACATTTATAATGCTATTTTAAATAAATGCTGTTGTTTTGAATTTTTTATTCATCAAAGAATGAATGAATAAAAAAACAAGATTTCCACAAAAATATTAAGCAACAAAAAATTGTTGTTTAGCATTGATAATAATAAGAACTGCTGAGTACCAATAATAATTGAACACCATATCAGCATATTAGAATGATTTTTGAAGGATCATGTGACGCCGAAGACTGGAGTAATAACTGAATGGCTGAAAAATCATATAAATTCATATATATGTCAAATGTACATAAATCCATTTCAAAGAAAATGTTACAAGAATATTGCTTCATCCTACCTGTGTTTTGCAAAGCCCGGCACAGGCAGTGGTGTCAATTGTGAAGCAGCTGCCACATTCCTCACTTTCCACAGTAATGGAGATATTGGTGAGCCGACAACTGGACCTGCATTCTGATCCTGCCCTCATTAGCGCTGGTAACAGCATCACCATAACAACGAAGCGCATCCTCATCTGGAAATCAATGCGAAAGTGAGCAGCTAATCAAATACAGGTGCTGCAGTGGATAAATATTAGCACTGCATTTTGTGTCCATCTTGGGTTCTTTTGCTTATTGGACATAAACAAAAAGGTTGGCTAAATTATTATTAGTTGAGTAACTAAGATGAATCAATTTAAATTTGGTTTGGGAAAAGCAACTATCAAACACATTGAAACTGAAGTCAAATTACTAATATAAAGTTCATGCTAATATAATTATAATTACTAAAATACTTATATGAAGTTCATGTCAGTCCTACCTGCTGGAGCTTTGCTGAGACAAAATCACTTCACCTCACCTCACCTCAATTCACATGGACACTTATACCCTCCTGTCCGACGTGACGCCCACATCTAGTTGAGAGCAGCCATGTCTTATCATACTACTGCACTTGCTTTTGTGGAGGTGGCACAAATCCCCAAAAGCCCTGTGGCCATGGCATTCAGTCTGGAAGAGGCTTAGACAGAACAGGATCCATGTAAAGGCCACCACTGATGTTCTGCTTTTCAAGGTCAGTGTTCTGCAGCACAATTCCTGGATTGAAAATCACTGGAACAATAGCTTGTCTTCTCTAAAAGATCCACACATGGCTGCTTCTACAATTTATTTCTGCAGGATATTTTTGAGAAAATTTTACAAACCTAAAAATCAATCAGTTTTTAGTGTCCACTGCACCTGTTCAAGTTTTACCTGGTTAACTTTTGAAACAGTCTTTCATAACAGATGGAAGTGATGTTCCTACAAGAACAATAACAGGCATCAGATCATATCCTAATTGACAACACATTTACATTTAGACATTTAGCAGACACTTTTTTCCAAAGCGACTTACAAATGAGGACAGTGGAAGCAATCCAAATCAACAAAAGAGCAATGATAAGCAAGTGCTATAACAAGACTCAGTTAGCTTAATGCAGTACACGTAGCAAGTTTTTTTTTTTTTATCATATAATAAATAAAAAGAAAACAGATAGAATAGAAAAAGAATAGAGCAAGCTAGTGTTAGAGGCCTTTTTTGCTTTTGTTAATCAGAAGTCAGAAAGTCAGAATTATAATTGTATAATAAATAAAAAGAAAACAAATAGATAGAATGCAAAAAGATTAGAGAAGCAAGTGTTAGTTGTTTTTTTTAAAGAAAACAAGCAGTTAGTAAATAAATAGAGTGCAAGTCTAAAAGGGGCACGCTTTTTATTATTATAAAGAATAGAATTAAAAGTCTGTGAAAGTGATTTTGTGCCTCTTTGGGATGGCACAATAAAGCGACGTTCACTTGCAGAACGCAAGCATTTGGAGGGCACATAAGTCTGAAGTAATGAATTTAGGTAAAGGGGGTGCAGAGCCAGTGGTGGTTTTGTAGGCAAACATTAATGCCTTGAATTTTATGCAAGCAGCTATTGGTAGCCAGTGCAAACTGATAAACAAACAGAGATGTGACGTGCATTCTTTTCGGCTCGTTAAAAATTAATCTTGCTGCCACATTCTGCATTAATTGTAAAGGTTTGATAGAACTGACTGGAAGACCTTCCAAGAGAGCATTGCAATAGTCAAGCCTGGAAAGAACAAGAGCTTGAACAAAAAATAAAGGGACAAAACTTTAGAATAATTATATATTTTATCCAGTCATAATAAAGATGGAAATATATATATAATCTTTTTCTTATAAAATGAAAAAAGAGATACTTTTAATATTTTGATTTTTATTTTATTTTGATTTTTACTTCGTGTTTTAAACCTGAACAAAAAGGAAAAAAGTAACACCAGTTATTCATGTTGTTCCCATCATACTTTAATATGACTGGAAGATGGAAATAATATTTTTTTCTTCCAAAAATGATGTTAAATGTGTGTTTTTGTT
Organism: Sinocyclocheilus anshuiensis; assembly: GCF_001515605.1. Taxonomy (NCBI): domain Eukaryota; kingdom Metazoa; phylum Chordata; class Actinopteri; order Cypriniformes; family Cyprinidae; genus Sinocyclocheilus; species Sinocyclocheilus anshuiensis. The sequence continues at coordinate 2,449,491 of NW_015546101.1, read as the reverse complement.
GCTGTTTTAAATGTCTATATAGTTTTAATTTCAATTTTGTATTTTTTTTTTAATATAATTTTTAGATTAAAAAAATGTAAAAAGATATTTTAGCGTTTTTGAGTTAAGTCTGTTCTTCTCATCAAGGCTGCACTCATTTGATCAAAAATACAGAAAAAACTGAAATTGTGAAATACAATTTGCTGTATTTTTGATTCACTCAATGCAATAATATACTGTATATATATAACCACTGGAGTGTGGTTCCTGAGATGCCCTTTGCCAATAGGGTTGACAGGAGGATCTGGTGGTTAACCGTGTCAAAAGCAGTGGACAGATCCAGCAAGATAAGTATTGAAGATTTGGAATCCGCTCTTGCCAGACTTAGGGCTTCAACAACTGAGAGCAAGGCAGTCTCGGTTGAATGTCCACTTCTGGAACCAGACTATATGTCAGTAAACATATATGTCAGTATTTGGTATGTTGGTGTATATATTTGGCATTAACTGGTCTAACAATGCATTTTTTTTACCACTAGATCTATCTATTTATGTGAAAATAACTGGATTGAGATGCTCATGGGCTTTGAAAAGTGTAATGGGTAATTTGATGCATTAAATTGGTAAAGGATGCAATACATCGATCAAAGTGACAGTAAAAACATGACAGTAAAGACTGGAGTATGGCTTCTACATTGCTATGAACAACAGCATTTATTTGAAACAGAAATCTCATAAATTAAAAGTTACATTAAAAGCCTCAATGTGTTTACTGTCACTTTTGATCAGTTTAATGAATCCTTCCCCAATCCTGCATCAAATCACTCAATACACTTTTCAAAGCCCATGCGCATTTCAATCTCCATATAATTTTCAAATACAAATTTTGAAAGATAGATCTAGTGGTGAGCATAAGAGACTTATATCAAACTAAAAAATCTTACTGACCCCAAACTTATAAACTGAACATTTTATATACAATATATAATCTTCGAAACTGTCTTCTGTAAAATAACTATTCTAGCATTCATTCCATTTCGCAGCAGGCCTAGCCATTATTGCCTTGACCATTATCTGTTTTAAAGTTATATAGTGCCCTGGATTTTCATTTTGATTCTGTTTATTTTCTGTCACAGATCTCAGTCTGACTCTTTGGCTTTTCATCTCTTTTTTCTTTCAGCCGCCCCCAGTCTCTTTCCATTGCTTTTGAAGGTTGTACAGTCATTGACTCCTGATGTGTACAAATCTTGGAAATTGTCCAAGATGACCCACTGACCTTCATTTATCACGCTGCGATAAGAGCCACATTAGAATAAGGCTTATTAATGTAGAAAAAAATCTGCCTTTTCACTCCCATCAATGCATCCAAAATGCTTCTCTCTGACTCTATATATCCAGTAATTCTCAGGTCTTTTTTTTACTCAGGTTTCAATGTACTTACTGCCGCCACAGTCATATTCAAGACTCCATTCCTGGCCTACAATGCAGTCAGCACCATTATTCTAATAACTATATGCCATAATCCAATCGCACACCCACAACCTTCACACTACAGTCAGAATCTTTACTCCCTACACATTTAAAGCAGGCATCCTGAGTACTTGCCCACAATGACTAAATTTTGTCTTGTGAAATACTGCCCCCTTTATTCTGTATAGTACCAGCTGTAGCCTCTGTACAGAATAGACAATCACAGACAAGCTACTAAGGTGGGGTATTTGAATAATAAAAAGGCAAGATGTCAATGCATGGTTGTCAAGAGCCATGTAAAGGTTGGTCAATGCAAACTGTTTTCACAAGTGTTTTAACTGTTTTAACACAATATCTGCTGCATAACTTAAGAGCTGGCTCAAACAGTACAATCATTCTGATAGCACATACACATTTCTGCAACAGAGTATGAGAGACCCGAGTTTTGTTGAGCATTTCTCTGTCTTGCGAAATATAGTATTTGTTTTCCAGGTGATAAATATAAAGTATTTGTGGCTTAAACACAGTGCTGCTGATGAAACTGGTTTTCTAAAGCTCTCTGTTGTAAAATAGAGTGCCAAGAGAAACAGGTAGGTGGCGTAGTGGGAGTAATAATTTGCATTTTGCTTTCATACAACCATCATATGAGTTTAAAGCATTAATATCCTCAGAAAACCAATTTTGAGTTTAAAATTTAAAATTAAAACTGAGTGCTAAACCAGATGTTTTCAAATCTTTTAATGCCAAGAAACTCACATATGATCATATTACAGAAAAAATCTTGTTCCCTGTCGATACGTCACTCGTACTGCGTCTGCTTAAGACGCTATGGGAAAAAGCCTTACAATATCTGCTGCATAACTTAAGAGCTGGCTCAAACAGTACAATCATTCTGATAGCACATACACATTTCTGCAACAGAGTATGAGAGACCCGAGTTTTGTTGAGCATTTCTCTGTCTTGCGAAATATAGTATTTGTTTTCCAGGTGATAAATATAAAGTATTTGTGGCTTAAACACAGTGCTGCTGATGAAACTGGTTTTCTAAAGCTCTCTGTTGTAAAATAGAGTGCCAAGAGAAACAGGTAGGTGGCGTAGTGGGAGTAATAATTTGCATTTTGCTTTCATACAACCATCATATGAGTTTAAAGCATTAATATCCTCAGAAAACCAATTTTGAGTTTAAAATTTAAAATTAAAACTGAGTGCTAAACCAGATGTTTTCAAATCTTTTAATGCCAAGAAACTCACATATGATCATATTACAGAAAAAATCTTGTTCCGTGTCGATACGTCACTCGTACTGCGTCTGCTTAAGATGCTATGGGAAAAAGCCTTTTTTCTCCTGAACTGAAGCCTTTTTTCCATTGGTTCGTGCAGTATATATAAAAAAATGAACCAATGGCTCGGCAGCGGAGCTGCTCGAGCCTATGACGACAAAGCCTGCCAGAGCCCGCCAGAATGGGCGGAGCCATCTGGCTATATAAGTGGGCGTTCGCCACAGGATTCTAAGATTTCTTCTCCTTCAGCGACGACTCTACACTCTACGCTGATCCCGAAGCCTGCTCGCCGTTGACAGCTCGCAGCTGGATTGAGACCTCTCCGCTCGGCTGATCCACTCTCTTCGCGCCTCAACGTCGCAGCAGTTCCGGTCCTGTTCCCCTGCTGCCATCCGGTGATTCTGAAAGAGCTTATTTCTAGCAGGTAAGCCCTAAAAGAGCAAAATTCTAGCTATGTTGTTGCAAATGTCGCGCTGCGAGTGTGGCTCGTGCAGGGAATCGTGCACAATGCAGAGGGGCAGTGAGTGCGTCACCTGTCTGGGCAGCCCACACGCAGAGACTGCTCGCTTACTGAGACGGAATGCTTTCGCTGAGAACATGAGTCTCGCTCTTCTCCACTCGCGGACTGCCTTCATTGAAGGCAGCCCCGCTCTCCCGTTTCTCCTCTCTCAGCGAGCCTCGGAGAGAGAAACAGCGAAGCCTGGGAGCTAAGCAACCGGGTCTGAGCGATCTCACGTGTCTTACATGTGAAGATCAGCGCCCCTCGTTACATTGAGCGGCTCTATCCTCCTAAGTAGATCGGAGCAGAACACTGCCACTGGCAGCTTCGAATTTGTGTTTCACTATGGCTGCGCTCACAGAAACGGGCTGCTTTTACCACGAAAGCAGTCTGCTCCTGTTCGTTCGCGGAAGGCGGCTCCGCCTCCCCGCTCTCATGTTTCTCTCCTCCCATTTACTTGGAGGTAGAAATGGCGAACTCTCGGGGATGAGCGACCAGGCTTGAGTGATTTAATGCCGGCAAAGCCAGCAAAGCAAAGATCTGTCAGAGGTGTTGTCATTCCTGCAAGAGCTGCTGGATAAGGGACGCTCCCCATCCACTCTCAAAATGTATGTAGCGGCTATAGCGGCCTCTTATGCCCCTATTGTGGGTCAATTGCAGGCCAGGATCCTCTCTGCTTGAAGAGACACGCGCTGCGTTACACAAACAAATCTGACAGACAGCCCTTGACCATATCGCGTTCAAGCTCTCTGGCATTAGTTTACCTGTCAGCTCTCGACCCCTGGGGTGCTGAAGTTGCATGAGTACTCTGGAACAATTAACCAGGCCAGGTGTGACCTCAAGGAGCTCAGCCCGTCTTAGCCTTGGGTTGTTATTAACTTCTCTATGGGCATTGCTTGCTTACGGAAGTTATGATACTTATAGTCGTTCCTCTACCTTAGCACGACGTGATTGTACTGTGTTCCCATAGCGTCTTAAGCAGACGCAGTACGAGTGTAGTATCGACAGGGAACGTACTCGGTTACTAATGTGAACGAGTACGGAGTTGCTAGCCGTGCTATGTAGCCGCACGACTCAGTCGTCGCTTCAGTCGAAGTAACCTGAGTGGCGAATGCCCGCTTATATAGCCAGATGGCTCCACCCATTCTGGCGGGCTCTGGCGGACTTTGTCGTCATAGGCTCGTGCAGCTCTGCTGCC
>NW_015546101.1:2418191-2445056 GCF_001515605.1 Sinocyclocheilus anshuiensis | reverse complement strand
GCTGCCGAGCCATTGGCTCGTTTTTTATATATACTGCACGAACCAATGGCCGTGCAGTTTCACTGCGTGATTTAAAAAAGACGTCAGTTCAGGAGAAAAAAGGCTTTTTCCCATAGCGTCTTAAGCAGATGCAGTACTCATTCCCGTATCTCAGGGAACCGAGGCTACGTAAGTAACCGAGTACGCTTCCAAAATTAAATAATTGGCCCCTATATTACCATTGTTCAAAAGCCAAAATAAACTGATATAAAATATTATTTGGAAAATATGATACAATAATTTCCAAAAAGATAACAGCATATTTTATAACACGTTAAATGTATAAACATTCATGTCAAATCAATTTAAAATGTGGGTTTTATTTTACATATTTAATTATTTCAACATTTAAACTTTGACATCTCAAAGTAAAAGGTTGTAAAATCTTTCTTTTTCTCCTCAAGTTTTCAGCAGATCCTACAGCAGAAGCCTTTTCTTCTCTTCGGGGTCCCGGGCCCCAGTTTCAAACCCTCTATACTGAGCTAAAAGAGGTGAATCTTTTATTTATGCTCTTTGTATAAACGCTTGCTTGTTTAATGGATCAGTGAAGAGTGAAGTGCAGAGCTCTCACACACAATCACATTCATCTTTTTTATGTTGTGTTTACATTCTTATCTTTTTCCAAACGATGACTATACACAAACAGGCCGTGACAGAAAGTGTATGTGGCTTTTTGACAGAGCCACACACAGGCTGCTTAGTGTGTGCAGCTCGTGCTCTGCAGCAGTCCCTCGGGAAGGCAGTTGCGATGAATTGAATGTCAACAGATGCATAAGGGGTTGTCGAAGTTTGAGAACTGCAGCACACCGGTGCGCGCGCAGTGGCCTGCCACGACCACTAGGGTGCAATCGAGGTCTTTCCGCGTTGCGCAAACGTGCCTCTCGCGGCGGAGCGCAGCTCCCCAATAACACGAACACAATGGTCAACGGGCGAGACTGAGCGGCAGACAGATGCGCGCTGCGCATACTTACCTAAGGCTTTTTCACATGGCATCCTAAAACTTTGATACATCTCGATTCTGACGCCGCTCGTGTGATTTATGGAACCTCGCAGCATGCTCTCGGTAGCAGCACCTGCTTTTTGGTGAGTGTGAGCCCAGGCTTAATGCAGCGGTGCATGTTTTTTGGGGAGGGGGAGATGGGCAGGTGATGAGAGATCCCGTTGAATAAAAACCCAACGGCGAGCCGTGGCCAAAACGGTCATCCCTCGAATGCGATCACACCTTACTGTTAAGGTGTCATGTTCTGCGTCGATCGAGGAATATCTGGATTCTCTGAGCGAGAGGGAAATTTTTGACAAACCTGGGATTTACATCCTCAGCCATCTCTAGCTTGTCATATTAAGGGTGGAAGCTGAGAAGACATCCTCATATAATGTCCTACGTAAGTGGCTCGAATAATGGAAGGTGGAGTGCATGAGAGGGCTGATAAATTGCGTGCGACGACTTTTTATAATTAATTGTCAAGGGATTTTGGATCAGTAATATCACGCGCTGTTTCCTGTTTCCTTGCTTGGCTGGCCTGTAACAATAAGGATGTGCCATAGTATTATTATTATTATTATTATCATTATTATCGATATGTAGCGAGAATATGACTTATGTCTTTGTTACTGATTACTTTTTTCAAATGCTCTGCTCATGTCGGTATACATATCCATCACAGTCTACATTATGATGAGCAGTTTGCATTCTACAACACGTTTTTCTTTTCTTTGCAGCTGTTGCTGGTGTCAAGCGGATTCAGTGATTCATTCATAGCCACTGAAGGGGCAGAGGACGGAACAAACCTACACCCCACCCCTCCCTCACAGCGAAGATGGGAACCAGTGATTTCATAGGCGAATAAGGTCTCTACGGCGACCGAGCACCTCAGATAACGGAAAGGAGCCGCTCTCTCCTCATGCATTAAGTTTCCTTTTGGATTACGCAGGCGCGCGCTAAACGCACATGGATTCTAGAACTGTTGGACACATTTTCTCATAATGATGATTATGATGATGATGTCACCAGAGGCACGTCGCTTCGCTACAGGTGTAAAGTCCAATTACAATAAGTAAAGGTGCACTGAAAGGCCTTAAAGCACTTCCAAAGGCAGCGGACCTACAGTTCCAGTCAAGTGCATTTATGAACTTGCTGAGCCCGTCTTTTGCTCAGCCTCTTCAGCCCATTTTCCATCATTCTGAACGCTTCGTAGTTTGAGAAGATGGAGTTTGCTATGGTGGGCGCGGACAGCGGGGGCTGCAACACCCACCTGCCCTATGGATATGCACAGGCTCGCTCCCGGGAGAGAGAGCGCGAGCGGGAGAGACAGTCTCGCGCAGCGGCGGCGGCGGCAGCCGAAGCCGGAACGGTCGGAGAGGTAGGTGGGTCCAGTGGCCATTCCCACAACCACCCGCATCAGAGTCACACCGCCTCTTCAACGAATGCCAACAACAGTAGCGCCGGGACCGCCTCGCGCCCCTCCTTCTCCTCCTCCTCCTCCTCCTCCTCCCAACAGCCGCAACAGCAGCAGCAGCAGCAACACCACGAGCCACCACAGCAACTTCCCAGAGAGCGAAAAAAGCAAAGAGGCGTCGCGCGCTGGAGACGGAACCGCGCGGCACTCGGCGGGGATCTACGCCACTCAGAGTTGGCGCTCCTAGGATCCGAGGAGGACATCATGATCGAGGAGGAGGAGGCGGAGGGCGAGGAGGAAGAGGAGGACAGGGGAAGCAAGAGGTGGAGTTTTGTCTATAACATGGGTGATGAAGAGGAGACGGTCTCGTTAACGGACAGGCGTCCTCAGTCAGGGTACGAAAATGTTTACAATGAGTACGGCTGCTGCGAAAGAGTTGTCATCAACGTGTCGGGCTTAAAGTTTGAAACTCAGCTGAAGACTCTCGCGCAGTTCCCGGACACTCTCCTGGGAGACCCTGAGAAAAGAATCAGGTACTTCGATCCTCTGCGTAACGAATACTTCTTTGACAGGAATCGACCAAGCTTCGACGCCATTCTATATTTCTATCAGTCAGGGGGGCGTTTAAAGAGACCCGTCAATGTGCCGTTTGACATCTTTTCCGAGGAGGTCAAGTTCTATGAACTCGGGGAAGAGGCAATGCTCAAGTTTCGCGAGGATGAGGGCTTCGTGAAGGAGGAAGAGAAGCCGCTGCCCGAGGACGAGTTCAAACGTCAGATCTGGCTGCTGTTCGAGTACCCGGAGAGTTCAAGTCCAGCCAGAGGGATCGCGGTCGTGTCAGTGTTGGTCATCGTCATATCCATCGTCATTTTTTGTTTGGAAACATTGCCAGAATTCAGGGACGACAAAGAATTCCTCAGTCCAGGTAAAAACTCCACACAGGCAGACAATGGATTTACGCCATTCAACGACCCCTTTTTCATCGTTGAGACGGTGTGCATCATTTGGTTCTCGTTTGAGATCATCGTGCGCTTCTTCGCGAGCCCCAGTAAAGCTGATTTCTTTAAAAACGTTATGAACTCCATAGACATTGTCTCTATTTTGCCTTATTTCATAACTTTCGGCACAGACCTCGCTCAGCAGCAAGACAACGGGCAACAGGCAATGAGTTTCGCGATCCTGAGAATAATACGACTCGTCCGCGTGTTCAGGATCTTCAAACTGTCTCGACACTCGAAAGGTCTTCAGATCCTCGGGCACACTTTGCGCGCGAGCATGCGAGAACTGGCGCTGCTCATCTTCTTCCTTGTCATCGGTGTCATCCTGTTCTCCAGCGCGGTGTTCTTCGCAGAGGCGGACGAGCCCTCATCACAGTTCACCAGCATCCCAGACGCCTTCTGGTGGGCTGTAGTGACCATGACCACAGTGGGCTACGGGGACATGAAGCCCATCACGGTCGGGGGTAAAATCGTGGGCTCGCTGTGCGCCATCGCCGGTGTCCTGACCATTGCGCTTCCAGTCCCTGTCATCGTGTCCAACTTCAACTACTTCTACCACCGGGAAACTGATAATGAGGACCAGGCGCCCGTTGTGGAACAACCCCCACCGGTCTGTCCGTACTTTCCGGATTTCTTGAGAAAATTCAGAGGGTCCCCATCGGGGTCGTCTTTGGGTGACAAAGCAGCAGAGTACATGGAGATGGAGGAGGGCGTGACAGAATCTCTGTGCGGGGCTGCCACGCAGAGCCCGAGCAGAGGGAACGGTACTGACATAGGCGGAAAAAACAGTTCACATTCCCGAACCCTACAGACAGATGTGTGATTATGGAAGAACGATAATTTCCATAAAGGTGACTGCACAAATGAATCAGTTAACAGCACACATGCACAACTTGAAGACATACAGTATGCGCGTGCGGAAAACACAAGGAGACGCTCACGCATACATACATGCACTCATTAGGTTCTGGACCTGAGCTGAAACATTTTTGCGATGTGGCTACTTTTGTAGAGAAACATACCCTGTAATCACGTGACAGGCAACGCAAAAACCACCAGCTTTACGTGACGTGGAGAGGTGTCTCTATCGTTCCACCGGTTCATTAATAAAGGCAACAAAAAGGAACTTGCATAGGCACTTTATGAGTTACATTTGTTAGTAATTGTAGGAAAACAGGCGAGTTCTTATCTAATGCTATTATGCAATAACGTTTAAATCGTTTGCACTATCATCAATTATGTTATAGTCTCCCAGTTTAATGCAGAGGAAAGAAACGTGTAACGCTGAGGTAGAGAGGGAGGACATTGAAAAACGACTCGATAATCAACATGACTTGTTGACATGATTATTAATTAATTCGAAATACTAGCAAAAAGACGCTGCAGTCTTCTCTGATGAAAACCAATTCAGCTAATAGTAATGAATTATTTTAATATATTTGAATTATTATGATTAATTGGAAAGCAGCATGTTGCGTAACTTAAGGCAATGTTATCTTAAATCTCATTATGGCAAACATGTGTCCGCATGGCAGTATTCAGTATGTTCTACACTCTGGTTAAAACCCCTTTTAGCACACACCCTGTGTAGTTATTTGTGCATTGTCCACGGTGACTGAAAAGTCATTTATAGTCAGTCCCTTTTTTGAGTATTGAAAAACAAATCAGTCATGTTAGTTTTTGTTCATTAGCACAATATTTGAAACACCATAATTCATCCATCATGCGATGCGAGGATTCATTCTTTCTAAGAATCACAGTCACATTATGGTATACTGAGGCCAAAATAACCGGTTCACATTGTCTCACAAAGTAAACACCTTGTACAACAGAGTCAACGACACCATGGCTTGAATGATCAGTTTGGCCACTATCTTCAAGTTGCTGTCATGGGAGTATATTTCAAGGGAATGCTTCATGCAACTATTTGTCTTCATCCCTTTACCAAATGACAATGCATCCCTTTATAAAAATGCTGGCGGAAATGTACAGACAGCACTGAAGGGAACATGAACTTGGTAGACTTCATGCACAGCGAATTCTCGTCCGATTGGAATGCACGATGACCACTGAGCAAGCGCAGTGCTTTGTGGAACCCAGGTAAGCTATTTCGGCGTTAAGATTTAGTTTAGTCACAGCAATCATGTTGTCATTATTCACGCTCAGTTTTAAGCGGCATTCAGATGTTTACGCATATGCCTGGCCCTACTAGTTGTCTGTTATGACTAGGAACAGGTGTTCCACGTGATTTCAGCAGGCACGTTTTCTCTCGTTTAATAATATATCAACAATGTCTTGAATTGCTTAGCAACAAGGGGCTTAATTGTCAAAGAGAAGACTAACTGTGCTGTGTTCCCTTGGAATCCAAAAATCCTCATTGCTCATTAAGTGTTCCGACTCCGAGCTTCATTTTCTGATGTCATAATAGCTGTCACCGTTTTTTGTAGACCAGATAATTACCATTTAATCTCCAGTAAACCGATATTGTGTCATTAATAAGACATACTCTCAGCACGCGCTACAGGGAGATAACTATGGCCTCCCTCAGCCTGCTCATCTCTCACAACACGATTACTTGGCCAATGTGTACTTGTATAAAATATGCACACTCAATATTAGATTATCATAAGTGCCTTCTGTGTCGTGTCAATCTGGTGCCTTGTGGGCTTGTTACAAGAAAATTGTGTAAGTTGATGAAAAAGTAACTGACAACTGCCATTTATCAGCTGTTAATGCTGTCACCGCTATAAACTATGCACACTATGTACAGTGTCCCTTTTCAGAAGCGATCCTCTTACAGTAGATGCACTACTGATAAAGAGTTATATACAGTAATGACATGAAATTACAGGCAACGTGCTCTGTCTTTAAGCAAAAAAAAAAAGAAAAGATTTTAAGCATATTATTACTGTCTTTATGATATAGTTCAACAGAGGTCATGGAAATCTTTTCACTTAAACAGTGTTTACTTAATGTGGTCTTATTATGAACAATTCATTAGTGCTTGTTATTAAAAAAAGTCTTCATAATCTCACCACATTTTATAATCAAAATGTAACAACTTTATAGCTTGCTTTGAAATGACTTTCCTTTTCTGATGTCACTTAGTCAGCACAGACTATTGGATAATTTTAAACAATAGTCTAATACTCATACTTTGGAACAGGCTTATATTTGTTAAACCCACATCTAGTAAATTCTAGCTAGATAAAATCAAGTTCTGCTCTACATTTTATTAGTAAATATCATGATCTTTTGGAAATGCATCATATTATAGATGTAAAATGGGTTGTGACTATCTGTCTGTCTTGTCTGTCTATCTATCTATCTATCGCATATATTATTCTTTGACTTATCTTTTATGGTTTATAATGGACTCTAAATGTGCACTATGCAGTTAATCACCATCTCACATATTAGAGAAAAAAAATAGTGAATTTCTTTCATTTTTATATGTTATATATAGTATACTTATTCACACAAATGCTCTTTGATACATATCTCATGAGATTTTGTTAGCAATGTTAAGGGAGTGGATTGACTGTCCCATTGCACTGAAAGTAAGAAGTGGTATTGAGTAGTCTTTACTAAACCTTTATGTTTGTTTTTGAAATCTGAAATGATATTCCGTGTAAATGAGGATAGTCCTTAAACATTATGGGATCCTGCTTGCTGAGTCATACAGTACTTTTGCACATATACACGCAGGCACTCATATTCATGATAACCCAGGCTATTAAGCACTCACTTAGTCAGCACAGACTATTGGATAATTTTAAACAATAGTCTAATACTCATACTTTGGAACAGGCTTATATTTGTTAAACCCACATCTAGTAAATTCTAGCTAGATAAAATCAAGTTCTGCTCTACATTTTATTAGTAAATATCATGATCTTTTGGAAATGCATCATATTATAGATGTAAAATGGGTTGTGACTATCTGTCTGTCTTGTCTGTCTATCTATCTATCTATCGCATATATTATTCTTTGACTTATCTTTTATGGTTTATAATGGACTCTAAATGTGCACTATGCAGTTAATCACCATCTCACATATTAGAGAAAAAAAATAGTGAATTTCTTTCATTTTTATATGTTATATATAGTATACTTATTCACACAAATGCTCTTTGATACATATCTCATGAGATTTTGTTAGCAATGTTAAGGGAGTGGATTGACTGTCCCATTGCACTGAAAGTAAGAAGTGGTATTGAGTAGTCTTTACTAAACCTTTATGTTTGTTTTTGAAATCTGAAATGATATTCCGTGTAAATGAGGATAGTCCTTAAACATTATGGGATCCTGCTTGCTGAGTCATACAGTACTTTTGCACATATACACGCAGGCACTCATATTCATGATAACCCAGGCTATTAAGCACTCGTTTACAGGTTAATGTTGCATAGCCTGTGGAGAGGTGTTACGCTAGCTCTGTCTCTTCATTTTCTGCTGTAGTTCATACTGGATTGCACCAATACTTCACAGCACTTGTTATTTGCTGTGCTGAACATTTTTAAAACATTTGGTGCTGGCTGTGTAGTAATGACTGTTGCCCATCTTAAGCTCTTTTAAATTTCTCTGGGCCTAAAAGTTGTTGTTAATGATTCATTGCATCCAAAAGCTGAATCTGCTTCAGCTTCAGAGGATATTTTCTGAAAACAATCTGCTGTGCTGCAGTCTAGGTATTTGTAAAATGGATACCAAACTAAAAGTTGGCTTCTTTCTCATACTTTATGGCATCTTTCTCTCAATCTGTCTTACTCTTTTCTTTGTTCCTTCCATTTGCCTCTTCTTCTAAAAGGTGGAAGCATATCCCTCCATTTGTGACAGCCTCCTTCACTTCTCTGTAGAACAACTTATAGAATCACACGCATGTCAGAGACAGAAAAAAAAATGCAATTCTTGTGAGATCAGTGGACTGTACAGTTCGCAATGCATGCTATTTGTGTAGGTCTGCATGTGTGCGCTTGCTTGTCTGCAAGAGCGTAATAAATCAATAAAACCCTTCACCCACATCACCTTCATAAATATCAGACTCAATGCCACAATAAATGGATATTAAACTAGATTTCCTAATATCAATCAGCCATGACTACAAAAGACATTTTGCCATATTGATAGATCAGTGTAACAGCACTCATTCCCATAACACTGACTCTCTGTAAATATCAAGGCAGTGTGGAGAGCCAGAATAATGTGGCATTAGTCCAACCGAAAGCAATCAGCATCTCTCCACTCAGGGCATTAATTAGCTGCCGTGCGTGATGTGTGTAGTATGACACAGAAGTGTAGCTGGACTTGGCTTGATCACCATACCCACACATACATTGGGGCTTAGTGCATGATGGGAAAATAAACAGCACTATAGATTAGAAACTGAGTTGTCATAACAGATTTTTCACTCCATAATCCTCTCGTCTTCTCTCTGTACACCCAAGGAGTATAAACAACAGACAGTGTTGCATGTGTTAAAATCAGTTGGGCAGAAAAACACAAGCTAGTTACCCTTATGTAACTTTAAAATTAGTGATTTTATTTCTGTTATTTCTTATTGTTGCTGAAGTGTCCTCTAAACTGTTGTTAGTGTCAAGTGCATTGTTTGGCCCCAAGCACAGGTGATGTGATGCCACTGAAAAATTAGCATTACTCCTTGTTCTGTGTAGAGCAATGTTTAACATCTTAATGACATAGAGGTACATGTTCATGCTCAGAGGGGTGCAAACTAGGTTTTTAGGATCACAGGGCTTGCTAGCACCAGTGTATATAGAGAGTTTGGTTTGGATAGTGTCCAGTGGTTTCATTCAATGAGTCCCTCAGCTAAGAAAAAGTTCAGTAAGAGGGTCAATGATGTATAAAAAAACTGTTTAATGAATCATGTAGTGCAAACATCAAGTAAAATGTGATTTTTACAAATTTTAACTGAATGCATGTGAGTGTACACATCTTGAGCAGTACGGTCCCACATGTGTCCCTGGGAGTACGGTAAAATATGGGATTTTAGAATGTACAGCGACGTCACATAACTGCCAGATTCAAATGTGCTTTCATGCTTTGCCTGGCGCTGAGCTCCGTGCCTGTCATATACTGTATATCACAACTATGCAGTGTTTTCAACCACATAATGTTTATTTTAGGTTTCAGACATTTAAATACAAATAAGTACTAAGCATGCCACAATTCTCAATATAAAATTGAACCATTCTATAAAACATCCACGGTTCAATACGAGCTTGTGAGTTTTTGTAATAATTTTTTTGGTTTTGCATTTAAATAATTTTTGTGCGTTTTATTTCTCTCTGAATTAGCTCTGTTTGTGTGTGCCCGTGAGCCTACACGCTGAGATGAGAAAATGCCTCCCATCTTATCCAACAAAAGAGAACATTATAACGTACTCCACATCATCAGTCGAATGTTTGAAAAAAACTTCCTTTTGTGATCGGATGTGGCTTCTAATCACTGAATAAGGCAGAAAATATATTCCATACTGCAAAAAAAGGCTATGTTGATTAGCAATGGATTATAAATATACATAATTACTAATTACTACATTAATTACTATGAAAACACCCGAGATGGCTTGAAGAACAGAGATAAAAACTACACATTGTCACAGTCAAGTGTTTATTGTCTTCATGTTTCATCATTCAAAACATTTCTATCTATCTATCTAAAAAAAAAAAAAAAATTGTAAACAAGGTATGTATTGAACCGTGGGCTACCTGTATTGTCGCATCCCTATAAGTACTAGCAAAACTAGCAATACTGTCATACAGTGCTATTGTGGCTACAGTATGTCACATGCAGTGTTGGGATGGTTACTTTGGAATAGGTTACAGATTACAAGTTGCCTTATTTAAGTATAATGCAACACTATTTCAGCAACTATTTCAGTTACTTTATTAAAGTAATGTAACTGATTACATTTGATTACTTTTTCATTACTTTTCTAAATTTCTAATGAATGTTTTCAACTGAACCAGGCAGGGTTAACCTTACAGTATAGTACTCAACACTGATTACTGTCAAAATCCTCCAAAATCCACTTGAATTAAGATTATAAAATTATAAAAATTATAAGAATATTTTAATTATAAGATTTTAATTTTAAAGCACACCCACCACAAAATCAGATTTTAGTACCTCTTTTTACTTTGAGATCATTCTGAGGTTAAAACAGATTTAAAATCACAACATAAAATAGTTTAATAGCTAATATACTGTTTTTGAAATCAGATCTTTGTATAGCTATGACAGGAAACACTGCGTTGGAAAAAAATAATCTTAAAAAATAAAGCATAAACATAAATCCAAAAAAGAAATAAAAGAGTTATCGAATAGGCACGTGTCATATTCTGCGTCCTAAACTCCTGAAACATTGGTGTCTCATATTTTAGAGCAATCAATGCATTTTGGAAAATCAATTAAATCTGTATGCATATGAATTTCTAATGAATGTTTTCAACTGAACCAGGCAGGGTTAACCTTACAGTATAGTACTCAACACTGATTACTGTCAAAATCCTCCAAAATCCACTTGAATTAAGATTATAAAATTATAAAAATTATAAGAATATTTTAATTATAAGATTTTAATTTTAAAGCACACCCACCACAAAATCAGATTTTAGTACCTCTTTTTACTTTGAGATCATTCTGAGGTTAAATACAGATTTAAAATCATAAAATATAGTTGAATAGCTATGATACGGTTTTTGAAATCAAATCTTTGCGTAGCAAATATGTCAGGAAACATTGGCATCTAACAATGCCTTGGAAAAAAACAGTTAATCTTAAAAAATAAAGTATATGCATAAACCCAAATAGAAAATAAAAGTTATCGAATAAGCATGTTTCCTAAACTCCTGAAACATTGGTGTCTCATATTTTAGAGCAATCAATGCATTTTGGAAAATCAATTAAATCTGTATGCATATGAGTGTGTGTGTGTGTACTGGTTTAACTATACTTGTGAGGACCAAATGTCCTCACTTATATAGTGAAAAATCATGATAACCCACTAGTGCGGACATTTGACTGGCCCTCTCTAGTTTAAAGGCGTATAAATCAGCCAAAATATGTTTTTATTTAAATCTAGTGTTTTGCACAACTTTATTTGAGGGGTAGGTTTAAGTATAGGGGTTGGGTTAGCTGATAGAAAATAATCAATGGAAGTCTATGCAATGTCCTCACTAAGATAGCAAAAAAAAAAAAAAAAGATAGTGTGTGTGTGTGTGAAAATATTCAGATATAACACCCTTTGTAATAATTTACATTTTCATAAGTAACTGTCATTTAATTACACATTTTTTCTCAGTAACTGTAACAGATTACAGTTAAATTTATTTTGTAATTAATTTAAGTAACTCAGTTACATGTAACTAGTTACTCTCCAACATTGGTCACGTGGCAAGCATGATGCGTCCCCATGGAAATAATACGGTGGTACCTTAAAAAAACTCACGCCGAGGGGTCAGCTAGAATATTTAAAACTTATGTGTGAAAGGGTTAAATATATTTCTCAAGGTATGTACGTTGCATTGTAATCGGAGTGAATAATATGTATTCATAAATATGTTTTTGGGGAGTTGCATCACATGACATTTTACAAACTGAACTAACCTTGCCTCGCAATGCAAAGGTCAAATCATCTGATATTTTAAAAGACTTATTGACCTTGACACAGTCCTGAGGGTCTGCAGGGGTTCTCTCTATTATATCTTTTCCTTTTTTTATGTGTTTTTTTCCCCCAGCATGTTTCTGCATAGTTGCACCACATGACTTTGATTTGGACAAAAGCTATGCAAAAATAAAGGAGCAATGAAACATTTATTAAATATATATACGTGTTCTAAAAAATAAGAATAAATTATTTTTGTCAAGAATTTCTCTTTTAATGGGGCTTTTTTTATTTATTATGATATCAATACAGTTGTTTTACTCCTATATTTGTGACTTTATTGGGGTAAAAAAAAAAAAAAAACCCAGCAAAATAAATAAATTCATTTGATTACAGAAATAAAAACATACTTATCATAGAATATATGTATTCAAGTCACTGTATATGTGTAAACTGCATTTCAATGGGCTTTTTAAATAAATTATTTGATAGGACAGAAAATAAGTGTCGCTTCATTGACCCAAGAGCTGACTCAGTAAAAGATTTAGGGCTTCTAACAGAAGGGTCTTTCACCCTCAAGTCATGTCTGCTGAGGTTTATACCGTCATATTTTCCTGGAATACAGACAGAATGACTCTGCACCTGGGTGTGTAGAAGAACAGACTTGATGAACAAATATTCCTGTTCTCCCGCATATATTCCACTAGTATGTTTAAAGCTCAGTTCTATTGTTGTCAGCATATCCATCTTTGACATGTTTGTTTGTGTGGTTGACTTGTCATGGGAACACACACACACACACACACACACACACACATTGACAAAAACACTTCCCTTCGGGCTTTAATAACACTCCCGTAGGGCAGGGCACTGGAGGTCAGGATGTGTGTGTTGCTGAGCAGTTCTGTCTTGTTGGGTTGTGTTTCTCTTGTCTGACGGCTTATGCCCGGAGGGTCAGGGTGCATTGTCTGTACTAATAGGACTGACCCCTCTGATGAGAGACTCAAGACGGGACGCATGCAATGGGACGCCCTTAACAAACTTCATGACCTTAGCAGAGGTCAGCACATCATGTCTGTCAGCTGCATTCACATACAGCATGAAGAAGAGCAAGTGATTGAAAAAGCAATCAAAAGACAATTCCAAAAGCTCCTGAAGCTATTTAGAAAATTATTCTTAGGACAGCCTCCTCCATTAGTGTAGTGTGTGAACATGCAATTACAGGTGTTCCTCTTCAGCTGATTTGCCATTTTATGTCAAATTATATTTGTACTTTATGTGCAGTTCCTTAGCATAGTCCATAGTCCTTTTCATTTGACCGACATATGCTTGAGAAAACACTTCAGACAGGCCATAATGCTGAAGGAATAGGATATGCAATCCAACTGAATTCTGCTCAGAGTAAATCCAGTTCTCAAGATATTGTGGGAAAAATTACTGATGCTTCAGGACTGCAAAATATGATAAACAGTACAATCTGAATATCACTAGATGCCACTAGATGTTTGAATTTGTTGTCAGTTTTGAATAAGAATAAAATACAGTAATTAAAATAAAAAAGAGAAACACTGAAGGCAATCCCTAACAAAGACATTTCTAGCACGCATAACATCATTATATCATCATCACAATTGAACTTAGCCTGTGCTACAAAGTTTTTGGAACAGGAGAGATCTCAGAATCCTATTCTCAATATCTCATATTTTACATATGTTTTAATGGATCTGTTCATTTTTTATATATGTAGTTATTAGGGTTGATTCACAATTATTTTATATGATTCTTAAAAGACATCCCCTAATGTATTTCAAGCAAGACAGTCCTGTTGAAAAAAAAAACAGCATATGCTGGTTAGGTATGTTTTGAAGCATGGCAGCTGGCTTGAGCTGGTTAAAACTGGTCCTTAGTTGGTTATAAGCTGGTTTGAAAAAAAAAACAGCATATGCTGGTTAGGTATGTTTTTCAACAGGGATAAGAGATGGACAGACTTTTTCAGACTATTTATTGCACCAAAAGTAACTTGAAAGGAAAATAATTTTATACTAAACATAATAGGCTACTTAGAACACAGCATATAATTTAATAAAACAGTATGACCTGAGATGGGGAAAAATACCAATCAATATATAATAACATCTAAATAAATCTTCTTTTAGTCTTCTTTTAGTTATATTTGGGTTACCTCTAAGCCACTTCAATAATATCTTGATACCTTTATGTTACCAGTAAAATTGCACTGTCTGTATTTTACAGATAATGATAAAGTTTAAAGTCATTTTTTCTGCTTTTAAAAAGTTAATAGTAGATGTGAAAAAATTCATGCATATGTTCAAATTCAAATACAGTCACATGAGATAGCTTTAATAAAAGCTGATTTATTTTACATACAGTGGGCCACTTTATGGGGCAGACATATTAAGATTACATGACCAGCCAAATATCACTCGCTTTACCCAGGTAACCCTATAGAATAAAAGATATGTCACTGACTGCAAATAGGACAATTCTGAATGCACATTTAAATGCATTTTTTCAGTAGTGGCCATTGCAATGAGTTGGTTTACCAACTGAATCAATGGTTTGAACACACCTGTTGCAGTTATAGGTGGCAGCGTGATGATTTGTTACAGCCCTAGTTATTAGTTGCATTGCTGCAAAGACACATTTCCCAAATGCATAAGATCGAAACATACACCGATTCAGTTTCTTGTCCTTCCTTGTCAAGTTATTCAACCATCCATTCCCACCAAATTACACCATCTTTCAAGATGTGACATTGTAGTGTCCTGGGGAGGTACTGTGGCCTTGCTCTGCATTAAGTCTCTAATCCACACACACACACACACACACACACACACACACACACATCAGAAGAAAGGAATTACAAACGGGACTGACTGTGCCCTGATCTAATTCCTGCACTGTTTGGTGGTTATAGGTGGACAGCAAAGCCAAGCGGGAGTCAGTGACCTTCTGACATTCATGCAGTCAAGAAATACAGCATGGAAACTGCTGAGCTGTAAATGCAGTATGATGCTGCACAAGCAGGCCCATCATTTCCTGCATGTTGTCTATGGTTCTTATGATATAGCAGCTGAAATAGTCTATCAACTTCTAGCATTTGCCTCGCATCCTGGCCTGTTGTACAGCCAATTACATTTCTCCTCTGTGCTGAGCAAGGAAATCTTCATTGTTGTGATAATTCTGGTCTGAATGTTTATCTTGGTGGGTTTCCTGTGCTTTAATTGGCTTGTCATGCTGCCCCCAGAGAGCAGGCTGAGAAACTGCAATTTAGGTCTCTGGAATTAGCCAGCACTTCCTGTCTCTCTATGGGACAGATGTAGACTAATGCATTTTTTATTATTATTGTTATTTATAGTACTGTTGAGGAGGGTACAAGAGTATCTGTGGCTTTTCTCAAGAGAGCTTTATATTCGCTTCATTTAGTTGTCCTACACTCTTAAAAATAAAGGTGCTTCAAAAGGTTCTTCAAGCAAAGAGCCTTTTGTAAAACAGAAAGGTTCTTCAGATGTTAAAGGTTCTTTATGGAACCATTTAGACAAAAAGGTTCTTCTATGGCATCGTGAAGCACCTTTATTTTTAAGAGTTTACTAACCAAACGTTTAATGTAGATTTGCTTGTGGAGGACCATCACAGGGACCTAAATCTGTTTGAGCAAAAAAAAAGCTTTCTTGTAATTCTATAAAAATGTATTTGTTGCTTTGGTGATGTAGTCCTCAAAGAAAAACAGTTCTGAAACACATTTTGCTTTACAAAATATAGTTTAATGGCTGAGGCACAGGCAAAGTGAGGTGACAATGATATATGATAATGTTATGAAAATCCCATCCAGCTTTACACTGTGGATGTAATAAAGTGACATCATAACCAATCACCTGACATGCCGTTTATATTGAAGTTGTTTTTGATTCTTCCCATTGTAAGTGCAAGATGTGTTTACAGTAATTAAAACTACACAGAAACAAAGTAATACGTCTAGATTAATCAACTCAAAAAATGAGAAATGCATTAAATTAAATCAAATCATTGATGTATTTAAATGACTGTGTTGTATTTTATCTTGACTGCTTGTATGCAATCTCTGTCAAAGTGTGTCTGCAAACTTTACATATTAATTCACATAAATCTCATTCCATACAGGCAGACAGATGAGGCCTAGCAAGACGATTGACTTCCCCCTTGTTGTTCTGTCTGCAGGAATGGAGGGAGAGTTTTTCTTTCTTTCCATTCTCTCTCTCTCTCCCAGCCTCTGTATAGCTATAGAGCTGTCTTAGTTTCGGGGCGGAAATGTTAATGTTGCCATGGAAACCTTAGCTAAGATCTATTTTATGGTACTAGCTCCAAAGTGTGTGTATGTGAGAGAGAATGAGAGAGAGGACTTGCTTTTTGCTTGATTGAAACAATGTTTTCTTGCATTTTTTTTTAAAGTTTTGCTCTAACTAGATGATTAGTGTTAGATGATTCAGCATAGGCAGAGTTAATTTTGTGCAGAAATGTTTTCACTGAAGGAGGCTGTGAATGTTTATTTTGAAGGCAGTGAATTAAAAAGGCATAAGCTTGATTAACTTTTGATGTGACTTGATTTTAATAAATAGCAGTATGTTAATATAAAAAAAAATTATATAAATATTATAGTATTGTTTTCTTGTTAAAAGCATATTAGTGATAAAACATCAAATGGAAATTAAGTTTGAATTTACATTAGAAACAAAGTGTCACTGCTTGTATGCGAAAAGTGGGGTATGAAGCGACATATACTGTGTCCAAAATTAACTTCTTGACATCTGCCAATAAATAGTGGATTTAGAAGACTGCGGAATTTTAAAATTATGGAATTAGTTGTTTTTTCTATGCATATGTATGGCAAACAGTGAAGGTCATCGTGTCACTCACAGCATCAAATATTGGCCAGTCTCTACTCTCTATGTGAAATTCTGTCTCTCATAATAAAAATAGTCATTTTGGTGGCTTAATGCAAGTAATGTCACTAATGCATTACAACATGCAGTTCAGTAAAAAAAAAAAACGTACTTGTTAGAAGATGTGCAGGACAAGACAGTCACTTAATGAGCTTATTTTTTTATGGTCAAACAGAATATCTGTGTCCGGAAAGATCACACTTGATGATAAGTCACTTTAGTAGAGTGCTTGTATGTGTTTCATTTGATTCATTCACAATGTCACTTACATCAAGTAGAAATCAGCTAGAGTTTAACTATCATTCTTGGCATCAAAACATAACATCATTTTGTTACAGCTCCTAATAAAGCTACCAGTCAAATGCCAAGAAAATTAATTAATTTACTTGCCAAAGTCAGATTTTTCTTACATTTGGCACATGGTGAGAGTTAATTTTGATCCCTGGGCACACATATATATATATATACACGAAAGGTATGTTTACACAGAACTGTTTGATGAGCAGAAGGGACATAAATACATTTGCAGAGTAATCACTATTGCAGAAAACAGTGCATCACATGCGGAATTTTTGTCATGAGGAAAATATAGAAAAATACATATTGGTTGTCATGGCAACAGCAAAGTTTAAGACACAGAACGAGAAAGGTAGATTTCTACACCATTCTATCCACAACGATCATTTTAACAAAAGTCCCTCACACTCCATCTCTCATGCTGTGTTCTCTCGCTCGGTTACCTGGGTGCTGTTTATAGTGATTCCATATTCATTGCAGTGCAGCAGACACCACAACTCGGCTTATGATATCTCTGCTGCTCCCTCAGGCTTTGCTGCATGCAACATGTGGAGCACAAGTGCTTTCCTGCTCCTTACTTCTGGAGAGAAGGCTAGATCCCCAAGCACAGCTCATCATGGCAGTTGCTGCCCTCTTTCTACATGGATTTTGACAAGTTTCTCCATGTCGCTTAAATAATGCAAACTCTCTTGCCTCAGCTTTAACACAGTTAACCACAGTGACACTGTGTGTGTGATTTGTGACTGCGTGTTTTGTTCTGTATGATCTGACTTTCACCCATAGCGATAAAGCATTACAATTGGCTGATTTGTGTAATATAGATAATTGAGCACTTTTAATACTAATACTATCAGGAATAGGAAAATTTTAAAGGGATAGTCCACCCAAAAATGAAAAGTCTTTCACCATTTACTCATCTTCATGTCGTTCCAAACCTGTATGATGTTCTTCAGTGGAAATATTTGAAGAATGTTGGTAATAGATTCAGTTCCCATTGACTTTTATTGTGTGTATATATAAGGAGCAAGCGACAGACACAGTGGGTGTGGCGTCAGGCCTCGGAGCAGTGGCGGCTGGTCAATAGGGGGCGCTGGGGCTCCGCCCCCTCCAAGTTAGCCTGGGAAGAAGCCTACTTCAACATGTTAAATATAAGTTAAATATATATTGCAAAATAATCAAGAAATTGCATTATTTAGTCATACTATTTGACTGGTAGTCATGTTAGCACCTATAAAAAAAAAAAAAAAAAAATCAAAACTCTATTTAGTTTGTTTTGTGTATGCGGGGCGCCGGACAAATGGGTGTCTTTAGGTCCGTAAACTTTTGAAACACATGTGACTTGAGGCTGAGCTCTAATTGGCTTGTTTTAGATTGTCCTCAGGGCGCAGAGCATTTTACAAAAAATCCTTTCACAGGACATTCAAATGAAGAAAATAAATAAATAAATACGGATCATGGAGCTTGGGCGGACTTGGCTAGCTGGATGCGGTCATGCCTTTTATTGTTTTCCCTATTTGTTATTTCAAAGTTCTGTAACCGAAGCATTGTGGACAACGACACAATGCAGTTTAACTTGAGGCGATCATCGCGGTCCAAACACAATGGCTTGTGTAGATTATATAGTTATCCAATGGACATGTCTCTTTTTGAGTAAAATATGACTTTATGGTAGTATTATTATATGCACAATATTAAAATAGATAAATAATATAGTGTCCCTTCTTCAATTGGACATACATTTAGTCATGTCTGACAACTTGACAAATATGTTGTCAATACCATTAAAATAAAGGTCTATAAGTATTTAGGAAATTGCAGTTTTTGCATACTTATTATATTGGGCTTTATTAAACTTTATGAAAATATAATAGAGTTATATGCAATTTTTTACTACAAGTCAATTTATTGAACAATTTTCACAGTCTTTAAACTGAGATCTTAAAGGATTTGATATCCTGTGGCTCCCTCCTGTGGACAACATTAGTATTATGGCCTTCATCTTTGAATCACATTAATATAAATGGCTGATATTTTCATTTGTATTTTTTTGAATGATTACACGTTTAATGATTACTTTACTGATAATACACCCACATTAACATAAGAAAATCAGCCAATTAGAAGATAGATTCGTGGTATCTTATTTCATGCTTTAAAAGTTGAATTTTCCACTTCCATTTTTTATATAAGCAGTAATGATACATTATTATGTCACTTTTTTAATGGTTATTTAACAATTGCATTCAGTCCGGCTGCCTGCAATAACAGTGTGATTCTGTTTGTTTGCGCCCCTCCAAATTTTTTTAGCACCAGCCGCCACTGCCTCAGACAGGCTTTTATTTAACAGAAAATAAAACATAAAATGTGTAAAATGGTTCCACTCCAGGCAGCAGGTCTGACAGCTCGCGTCTCTGGCGGCGTGGGAGTCCCTCTACGCTCCCCTCCTGGACCCACGAGGACACCAGCGTGCATGCACAGGGGGAAGAGACCGGTCTCTCGAGGAGAGGCGCACTCGGCTTTTAATAGCGGCGGTGACAAGGCTCCATTCACTTCAGGTGTGCCTCATCACACGCCGCCAGACCTGAGATGGTCCTCACTGCAGAACACAAGTCCAGGGGGCATGGTTGGATGCAGATCCAACTCTTCCCACCTGACATATACCTAAACCTACCCGTCTCCACCCCCTAATCCCTAAACCCACCCATCTCCACCCCTAAACCTACCAATCTCCACCCAAAAATGTGGATCCAACCACGCCCCCTGGATCTTGTGTTCCGCAGTGAGGGGCTACTGCCAGACCTCGCTGTTTCTGCACTCCTCCTCTCTCACACACCCACTCCTGTCGGGAGCCTGTGAAGGGCAGCGATTAAGGGACGGGGTGATGATAATTAGGGGGGAGGCAGCCGATCCGTCACAATATATAATAATGAAAGTCAGTGGAAACAGAAACTATTTGGTTACCAACATTCTTCAAATATTTTATGAGCCACAGAAGGAAGAATGTCATATAGGCTTGGAACGACAACAAGCGTAAAATTTTTTCATTTTTGGGTGGAATATACCTTGAAGTAAATTATAGAAATGTGTTTAAATGCCTTTATTTATGGTTCAGTAGTGTGTTAATGTGGGCACTCCAAAGGAGCAGTTTCAAGCACCCTGTACAATGCATCATGGGCTGTTTGCAGTCCGTTTCACTTTTCTAATCAGAATCAGAATACTCAAGAAAAAAAATGCTTTATGAAACTTGATTTTTGTTCTTCAGGAATTGATTGGATCGTTAAAAAGGGATGTTACAAATCAGAATGGAGCCAGTTGGAGTATGAGGGAATTGTGATATCAGCCGAAAGTGCAAGTCATTTCAGAGGCAGAGAATCTGAAGATTAAAGGTTGAGACGACAATTTAAATCATTTTAAATATATGAAATATTTTTCATATTTTACCCTGGTGCAATGCAATATTTGATTACAAAGGCTTTAAGGAAATAATACATTTTATTTTATGATTCTTCTTAAGGTTAATGTGTAATAAACATAAACTGTAATTGACAAGAACAAAACAAACAGTTAAATTCACAATTATTTGTTTGTCAAATAATGCTCAGTTAAAGTGTCATGATAATGTTAGCCGTATAACAACTTCATTCTTTGCCTATTTCAAATGGGTTTCTACATTTAAAATTGTTAATCACTCACTTTTAGACACCACTAGATTCCTTTTTTCTCAAATCTTTCCAGTATATTCTTGTCTGACAACATTTGTTCTCTCTTTGGTGACATTGCACTTTACATCTTGCTTGTGTCTCCCACCACCTAGCTGCCCTGATTTAATTTAGATGAGGCTTGAACAATGGTAGTAGACTGCAGTGTTAATTTTGAGCTTGTGAGGGAGATTTGTCTCAGTCTAGAAATACTCTTATGCTTCAAATACCAGTGTAGATGAAACAGGCTGTATAGTGACTATAAGTGGATTGTCCAGAAAGTAAGGCAAATGCATGACACTCTCAAGCAAGACGTTTTATAAAAATGTTATTAGCATACTGTAAAAGTGACATTGCTGCTTAAAAGTAAGCTAAAAGGCAGTGTGAGCAGCACTAAGGTGACAATAGAGTCAGAATGTCCATTACATCTGTGAATTGGTATAATTGTTACAAACTGCTCCAAGACTGCAGGTTGAGGATCCAAATGCAGTATTTATTAGGGCAGAATTTATTAAGGCAACGGCAGATAAGACAGGGCAAAGAATTGTGAGAAATTGAGTCCAGGATGGAGTGGGGAGGAGTGCCCTCTGGTGGATGTCCAGGGCAATCCAGCTGGTGATCGTGACATAGGCCCCTCCTAAGGAACGGCTTCCAGACTCTCCTAACAAGATCAGAGAAGACCAGGAATGAGGTGGAGTGGAGGCGGATCAGGGGGCGGGTCGGAGGGCCAGGTCCATGGAGTGGACGGGAAGCCAGGGCAGAGGCGGCGGAACAGGCAGCCAGGGCAGAGCAGAAAGCTAGGGTGGAGCCGGCAGAGCAGAAAGCCAGGGTGGAGCCGGCAGAGCAGGGAGCCAGGGAGGAGCCGGCAGAGCAGAAAACTAGGGAGGAGCCGGCAGAGCAGAAAGCCAGGGAGGAACCAAAAAGCACCAGGGCAGAGCTGACGACCAACAGGGCGGAGCGGGCAGAGCTGACGACCACCAGGGTGGAGCGGGCGGAGCTGAAGACCACCTGGGCAGGGCTGAAGACCACCAGGGTGGAGCAGGCTGAGCTGAAGACCACCAGGGTGGAGCAGGCAGAGCTGAATACCACCAGGGCGGAGCAGGCAGAGCTGAAGACCAACATGGCGGAGCAGGCAGAGCTGAAGACAACCAGGGTAGAGCAGGCGGAGCTGAAGACCACCAGGGCAGAGCAGAAGACCACCATGGTGGAGTGGGCGGAGCGGGCAGAGCTGACGACCACCGGGACAGAGCAGGCGCAGCTGACAACCACCAGGGCAGAGCAGGCTGAGCTGTAGACCACCAGGGCAGAGCAGGCGGAGCTGAAGACCACCAAGTCGGAACTGACGACTACCAGGGCGGAGCAGGCGGAGATGAAGACCACCAGGGTGGAGCAGGCAGAGCTGATAAAGAGAGCACAGAGAGGTTAACAACGGCCTCTGTGGCCATAATAGAACAGGCAGACAGTTCAGTGATGGCATCTTGGCCATGACAGGGCAGGCGAGGAGCTCAGAGACAGCCTCCTTGGCCATGACAGGGTAGACAAGGAATTCAGGGACGGCCTCCTTGGCCGTGAAAGGACAGGCTGAGAGTTCAGAGAATGCCTCCTTGGCCGTGACAGGGCAGACAACTGATTCAGGGACCGCCTCCTTGGCTGTGACAGGGCAGACGAGGGATTCAGGGATGGCTTCCTTGGCCATGACAGGACCGGTGAAGAGCTCAGAGATGGCCTCCTTGGCCGTGACAGGACAGGCGGAGAGCTCAGGGATGGCCTCCATGGCCGTGATAGGGCAGACAAGGGATTCAGGGACGGCCACCTTGCCTGTGACAGGACAGGCTGAGAGTTCAGAGACGGCCTCCTTGGCCATGACAGGACAGGCAGAGAGCTCAGAGATGGCCTCCGTGGCTGTGACAGGGATAACAGAGTGTTCCAGGTTGAACTCAGGGCTGGCAAAAAAATTCATAAACAACCTCTGTGGTTGTATCGAAGCAGACAGGCAGTTCTAGAATGACCTCTGTGGTTGAGACAGAACAGGCAGAGAACTCACAGGTTGACGCCAACACTGGACTGAGCTCTGGGGCTTGAGTGAGCTCTGAAGCCAATTCATGGACTGGAGCGGGCTCAGGAGGAGTAACAGAGCAGCCATGGTGACCATGTCGTGACGAGACTCTGGAATGGCGGCCATGACAGGACGAGTCTCTGGAGTGGCGGCCATGACGGGATCCTCCTCAGTGACTCCCACAGTGAATGTTGAACTGCTCAGCTCCAATGCAACATTGAAATTGATATAATACTCCAGAGTTCAGCTAGGGTCGTGCTGCGGCATGAGCGAGCTGAGTGGTTTTGATAGCCCCAGTCAGATGAGCCAGCTCAACAAATTCCTGAACATAATCTTCAATGGCCCGGTTACCTTGACGAAGGCGCAAGAGGCAAACTGCTGGATCTTTTGCCGAAGTCTTCTGTTACAAACTGCCCCGAGACTACAGGTTGAGGATCCAAATGCAGTATTTAATAAGGGGTAATCCAAAGCCGTAGTCTAATAAACAGACAAGAGAACATAAACACAGGGTAAACAGTCTAACACAAAACACCAGGCAGGAAAGTCTGGGAAACGGGGTAATACAGAGAACAGGCAGAGGTCAAGCCCATGGAACAAATAAACAAAAGAGCACTCAGAAATGCAGTAGTAACACATACAAGACTTTGCAAGGACACAGGGAAATACATTGTATAAATAATGTGAGACAAACAGGATAACAAGGAAACAAGGGGGAGGAGCTCATTAAACACTAACTAACAAGGGGAGCCATGACAACAAACAAGGCAGAGGGGCAAATAGCAGATGAGACCGGGCAAAGAATTGTGGGAAATGGAGTCCAGGATGGAGTGGGGAGGAGTGCCCTCTGGGGGATGTCCAGGGCACTCCAGCTGGTGATCATGACAATAAAATACATATTGGTATTGTCTTAATTGCTCTTTAATTCCTCAAAGATGTTAATTTTTTAAGGACTCTTCTTTTAAAATTGCTTTTATTTTTTTATTTCTCCGTATAGCTGAAATATATGCAGCTACACATTGTAAAAAAATAATTTTCAGATTTTGCAATTTCAATTAATTTTTTTGTACATATTACTTAATATATAAATTGTCCAGACAACTAGAAAAATTAAGTTTATTGGCCCTCAGCTAAGTTGAAAGTTGAATGAACTAGTAAAACCGTTTTAACTCAAAAACGCATTTTGAAACAACTGCATTACACCGAAAAAAATAAGATAACAAAACATTTTAAGGCAGTGGGGTAACTTTTTTAAGCTGACTCAACAAATTGTTTTAAAAACAATGTTTTTTTTTTTTTTACAGTGCATGCAATCTAACTGCGTTGCTTTATTCATTTTTATTAGATTGACTGTTAATGTAAATGGCATCTTGAGCCCTGGGAGTATTCATTCATCTGTCACAAATTGCAGTAACCAAACACGAAATGCATAACACTATGCCTCAGTGCATATGACAGAAACGAGTATTCCTGCAACAGATAGTGTCAGGTAAAGCATTATTGATTTTTTGTGTATGTACGTATGTTTATGTGCATTACTTGTGCGTGCATGTATGTGAGTTTGTGTTTGGAGGAGGCAGAGAAAGCATTTTAAGTCCAACGACTGTGCAGCTTAGATGCTGACAGCTGAATCACAGGCTGCTAGGGAAGAAGGAGAAAAATCAATGGCTTTTAAATTCACTTTGTGAGGTAATATCAAAGGCAGTGACTGTTGAATCGCAAATAAGTAGCTACATGGCTGTGTGCAGGTGTTATGCAGGGGCCGGGTGAAGGGAATGAAGTGTTATGTAGAGGGTGTTTTCAGCATGCACTGGGCAACAGCATGATGAAGATATCCGTCTCTGATAAAAAACTCTCTTAAGACCTCCCACTCACCTTTGTAATTCTGAAAAATGTCTATCAGCTGCAACAGCTTGAAATCTCAAGCTGACAACCCATCAGCATACAATATTGTTGTTTCATTGGTTCTGAATGCTAATATGGTGCAGTTGATGGTGGACTCATTGTTGGTGATTTCATCACTCAAAATTTTAATATTTTAACATTGAATCTTATATGCTTATTGATATTATTTTTATTAAAATTATAAGGTATGTATTTTGGGGTAGAAGTATCTGTGTGTTTGATGGGTGGACTGGTCAGAAAACCTGTTTGACAACATTATTTTTTTTTTTCAATTCTTTTTGGTGATGCTAGTTGTGCATACATGACGTGCTTCTCTTTTAAGGGCATGTTTTGGACTGATTACATATGGCATAAAATATAAAAAAATATGAGACACAGTTGGGTGTTGGCATTGTCTTTTCTGCTAGTGACACCTTCTGTTGTGTTCTGTTTATCTGCTTTAATCATCCACTTGCTTTTCAATAGAACCTGATCTCTTGTTGATTTCACAAAACATATCAGTGGTGAGGTTGTGGTTTAAGTATCATGTGGCCTAAAAGTATTTAATCTTAAAATCACGTCCCACTTTCACATTCCAACAGCTATCATCATTTTGCCCTTGAGCAAAGCATGTTACCCTATGTCAGTACCTACACATTTGTGACCATGGACCACAAAACCAGTTTTAAGTGTTAATTTTTCAAAATTGAGATTTATACATCAAAAAGGTGAAAGCTGAAGAAATAAGCTTTCCATTGATGTATGGTTTGTTAGGATAGGACAATATTTGGCCGAGATACAACTATTTGAATATCTGAAATCTGAGAGTGCAAAAAAATCAAAATATTGAGAAAATCACCTTTAAAGTTGTCCAAATGAAGTCTTTAGCAATGCATATTACTAATCAAAAATTAAGTTTTGATATATTTACGGTAGGACATTTACAAAATATCTTCATGGAACATGATCTTTACCTAATATCCTAATGATTTTTGGCATAAAAGAAAAATCTATAATTTTGACCCATACAATGTATTTTTGGCTATTGCTACAAATATACCCCAGCGACTTAAGACTGGTTTTGTGGTCCAGGGTCACATTTATGTTTACTTGACACTGTATAACCTTATTTCAATGGAACACAAAAAAAGTTATTTGACAAAATGTCCAGGCTTCATTTTTGTAATAACTGGGGCCATTAGACTCCAAAAATACAATAAAAGTAGCCTGTACGACTTTTGTGCACCATGTTTTCATTATTCCAAGTTTTTTAAATTACAGTTTTTCTCAGTCACTTTGGTGCATTTCTCAGATCAGAAATTAAATTCTCAAAACTACTCGTTAAATCTCCACATCATCTAGTCAATTGTGTACATCATAAAAGCAGTTTCTTATTCGTTTGAACAAGTTGCGATTGCTTTGGTACATTCATGCAACTGATTATGTACATTTGTTTGCGGTTTATCAGTTGCTAATGTCATGTTGCTCAAAATGTACTATATAGTTCTCTGTGCAATAGTCTAACCCCCCAAAACATCTAGTCATTAGTTCATCGTATTAGTCATTAAATGCAAAATGGTTGATCTAGTTGTCATAACATATATTTTCTACACATTTCTATTAAACTTTTTGTAAATTTGCCATGAATTTTGCAGGTGAATCTTGACTTTCACTAATGAAGAGAATGTAGATCAGCTAATGATAAACCAGTTCTCTGAAATAGCTCAAAAAAGTAATCTGATTACATAACTCGCGTTACTTGTAATGCGTTACCCCCAACACTGCTGATATGTTCATTGACATAATTACTTACTTTTGACAGATGAACTAAAGATTTTGAGTAAGTTACAGGCTTTTGTAGGTAATCCATTGTGTGGTGCTGTCTGTATGAATTGTTTTGAGAAATGCACATACTACTTTGCAAATATCAATGATG
>NW_015546101.1:2416352-2418069 GCF_001515605.1 Sinocyclocheilus anshuiensis | reverse complement strand
TTGTATTTTCGCCTTTGTGCCCATATTTCTTTTCTATATCACAATGACATTGTAATGCTTTTTTTATTTATTTATTTATTTTTGTCAGATCACTAGTAAAGTATAACTGTGAATCCTATCCAGTCTTTTTCAATCAATATCCCACAAACAGTAATGTGTAAATTTGTACTTTTTAAATGGACATATGGCATACATAAGAACTGCAGCCTTCTGCATTTCAGTACAGTAACTGTCAACAGCAACTGTTGCCATAGTTTACATCAGGTAATACTAACAGAGTGCACTTTGAAAAAAGTAATCTGATTACATAACTCGCGTTACTTGTAATGCGTTACCCCCAACACTGCTGATATGTTCATTGACATAATTACTTACTTTTGACAGATGAACTAAAGATTTTGAGTAAGTTACAGGCTTTTGTAGGTAATCCATTGTGTGGTGCTGTCTGTATGAATTGTTTTGAGAAATGCACATACTACTTTGCAAATATCAAGGATGTTTCGAGAAATGCACCAAAGCGACTGAGAAAAACTGTAATACAATAGCTTTTTTTAAGAAGTACAGGCCCTAAATTAAGCAGAAATTCACAGAAAAGGCTCACATTTTGCAGCTTATGTACTTGTGTGCATTGAATTTTAAGTTTTTTAAGAGACAATGTACTGAAAACATTAATAAAAATGTAAATGATTATTATCCTGCTGGTTAACGTGCACTCTAACTTAACAGCATTTGTTTTATTAGGGCAGCTGGGCGATAAAATGATAACGATGATTATCGCGATACAATTTTCCTCGATAAAATGATATGAAGAGTTCGATAAATGTTTGATATAATGTTTATGCGCCAAAAGCAGAACGAAACAGCGCTACTCATTTGAAGTGCGCCACACGGAGCATTTATCCGCTCGGTTTAAAGTTCAAACGGCAACGCAGCGCGAGCAAACTAGAGCAGATGCGTTTACTTGCTGATGAGTCTCGGTCACACAACACTAAACAGCGCTGTAAGATCCAGTGTGAAGCGCTTGAATTCAACGAAGAACACAAATGACTCGCTGATTTAATAGATTAAAGTCAGATGAAACAGCGCTGACAAACAGGAGAGACACTGTGAGCAACGATACAGTCAAATCTATTCAATCCACAAATCGCCATCATTTACCATGGATTTACTGTACTAATTTACTTTTACTGGAGTAGTATTTTATTATATGTATCTGTACTTTTACTCAAGTACTTGATTTGTGTACTTCGTCCACCACTGACTAACTGCAACATGGAATTGCGGCAGAAATGTGGGATATTCATATCGAATTTTGTTACTTATCATGATCAACTAAACGCTGGATTTTCAAAAGTATGTGAAATATTTAATGTTTGCGGCATAGAATCTTGAAAATACGTCCAAGAGTTTTACACACGGCCTGTTATTGTGGGGACATTTCCACGCCTCTAAACATGATGCAGCACAAAACGAAACGTGATTGGTTGCTTTATCTGTCAGTTATATGTGACCCTGGACCACAAAACCAGTCTTAAGTCGCTGGGGTATATTTGTAGCAATAACCAAAAATACAATGTATGGGTCAAAATTATTGATTTTTCTGTAACTTTTGGCACTGTAACGCGGTTAATAAACAGAACTGCGTGAGTCTTGCGGAAGAACATTGTAGCCAGAGCTACTTCTCTCTATTTATGTCTACGCGAATAAAGCAGGTACA
>NW_015546101.1:2415102-2416333 GCF_001515605.1 Sinocyclocheilus anshuiensis | reverse complement strand
GATGTATAAATCTCAATTTCGAAAAATTGACCCTTATGACTGGTTTTGTGGTCCAGGGTCACATATGGCCTCTTGGGCGGGCCTTATCCATTCAAAGCGGCCAAGGTTCCCAGACCTTCTGCATGAGTCTGAAGGTCTGGCTATTATGGAAAAAATCGAGTACTTTTGTACTTTCACTCGAGTAAAATTGAAAAAGGAGTACTTTTACTTTTACTGGAGTAGTATTTTATTATATGTATCTGTACTTTTACTCAAGTACTTGATTTGTGTACTTCGTCCACCACTGACTAACTGCAACATGGAATTGCGGCAGAAATGTGGGATATTCATATCGAATTTTGTTACTTATCATGATCAACTAAACGCTGGATTTTCAAAAGTATGTGAAATATTTAATGTTTGCGGCATAGAATCTTGAAAATACGTCCAAGAGTTTTACACACGGCCTGTTATTGTGGGGACATTTCCACGCCTCTAAACATGATGCAGCACAAAACGAAACGTGATTGGTTGCTTTATCTGTCAGTTATATGTGACCCTGGACCACAAAACCAGTCTTAAGTCGCTGGGGTATATTTGTAGCAATAACCAAAAATACAATGTATGGGTCAAAATTATTGATTTTTCTGTAACTTTTGGCACTGTAACGCGGTTAATAAACAGAACTGCGTGAGTCTTGCGGAAGAACATTGTAGCCAGAGCTACTTCTCTCTATTTATGTCTACGCGAATAACGCAGGTACTGGGCTACTCCGCAGCGGTACCTACCCGAACCAGTCTAAAATAGTCAGAATATAAACACTTATTATAGGTGTACCGTAGTGATTCGGGACAAGCCAAAAACACGGTTTGGAAAATGGATTCATGGTGTACTCGCTTATTATATACATTTTACGGACTGTAGCTTTAAGTAAAGATCATGTTCCATGAAGATATTTTGTAAATTTCCTACTGTAAATATATTAAAACTTAATTTTTGATTAGTAATATGCATGGCTAAGAACTTCATTTGGACAACTTTAAAGACGATTTTCTCAGTATTTAGATTTTTTTGCACCCTCAGATTCCAGATTTTCAAATAGTTGTATCTCGGCCAAATATTGTCCTATCCTAACAAACCATACATCAATGAAATGATGTATAAGTGTATACATCCAAGTGTTCAGATGATGTATAAATCTCAATTTCGAAAAATTGACCCTTATGACTGGTTTTGTGGTCCAGGGTCACAT
>NW_015546101.1:2408112-2414512 GCF_001515605.1 Sinocyclocheilus anshuiensis | reverse complement strand
TTTCTGCAATTATACATTTTAGGCGCAGTGAATGGCACATTTTTTCTTAAGTTGGACCTGGGGGGCCCTGCAGTAAGTCATATCCCCGGGGCCCAGTGCGGTCTTAATGCGGCCCTGGATGCACGTACAATTATCCATGTACTGCATAAATTTTATACATGTATCTTACTAACCACAAACAAATGCCTTTCAATTCGAGTCTGCGGAATTCGGGATTAAATGATTTTGCAGATTGAATCACACATCATAAGAGCTGCAACCACTATACAGTGTTCCAAAATTACATTTATTTTTACCTGAAATGTAACAGTTGACAACCTCTGACACTCTAGAGTGAACGACTTTAAAAATGTATTAACATTTGGCTTGTTACTGCAAAACCACAAGCCAACAAATAAAATGTTTTCTTTGCGTACAGGGTAAGGAAGCTCATTTACAATCCCTTGTAATGGCCAAATACTATAGAGTGATGATTTAAATACAGGCACTCCATCGCAGTTGAGTGTTAAGTATGGGATGATATTAGACTCTAAATGATTAATAGATGCACTCACAATTATCCATGTACTGCATAAATTTTATACATGTATCTTACTAACCACAAACAAATGCCTTTCAATTCGAGTCTGTGGAATTCGGGATTAAATGATTTTGCAGCGATTTGTACAAATACAGACATGTTTGCGAATAAAAATGTTGTGTTCTGCATTGATATATCATAAATTGCTCATGCAAAAAGGAATCTGTGCATATGTAGATCAGGTGACACGCGTGCATTAATTGACGTCTAGTTCCGAGTCGATCTTGTTCGGTTCATTTGGATTTTGAGACTTCATTTTCGCAGTTTACAGCATTTCACGTCCCCCACACACACAACTACCAACGAACAAGGCCCAGTGCAATTCATTAATGTGTACACGATTTGAAAAATTCGCAAATGTGCTCACTACATTGAAACAAATGCTTTTCAACCGGTGTCTGCAGAGTTAAGAATTACATTAATTTGCAGCATTTTGTTCAAATAGAGACATATTTGTGAATACAAATGTTATAGTTTGTACTTTTAGCCTCACCCAATCCACACACAGCTCGCGATCCACGCGCAGCTCAGCTAAAGAAAATCAGCGACCACTAGATGGCACTAGGCTATTCTCCTCTGCCCATAGAAATATAATAAATATGTTTTATTGAACTTGTTCTAATTTAACTTATCTTAAGACACAGAATAGCTTATATTAATTTTGCCAAACAAGAACTTTGTGATGG
This sequence comes from Sinocyclocheilus anshuiensis, assembly GCF_001515605.1. Taxonomy (NCBI): domain Eukaryota; kingdom Metazoa; phylum Chordata; class Actinopteri; order Cypriniformes; family Cyprinidae; genus Sinocyclocheilus; species Sinocyclocheilus anshuiensis. The sequence continues at coordinate 2,413,246 of NW_015546101.1, read as the reverse complement.
TACCTTGTTTTTCTTTCTTTCTGTAATTCAACGGCACGTTGTCAATTATTCCTTCCTTGTAGGCTATTATTATTATTATTATTATCCTGCAAAGATGAAGTTGACGATGCTGATAGCCATCTCTGCAGTACGAGAGAAATGCACCTTTCATATAGGCCTACCTACAGCATTGCAAACGCTGCAGCCTGGGAAAGCGGGTTAAGTACAAAGCCTGGTTTACATAGGCCTAATAAATAGCCAACATTGTGGATATGGAAACATTTGGATTCGTGCCAAATGAGAGAGCAAGAAAAAGGCCAAAGAATAATAATAATAATAAAAAAACATCTCCTGAATAAAGTCATTAGCCTATAATGCGAGATTAAACTCATTAAATATCCAGAAAAATGTAGAAATAAAATATTGAGAATAAAAATAATTACATTTCGAGAATAAAGTCGTTCATCAGCATCGTCAACTTCATCTTTGCAGACACTGACTCAGAAAACAGTTTAGTAATAAGTAGCCTAAATAAAATATGTTCTAGCTATTTATGCGATCCGCTTGAGCGCGGAATAGGCTATAGCCAAACGCTCATTTAGTATAGTTTAGTTTAAGTTAATTTAATTTAATAGTTTAATTAGCCTAAATATAAACGTGCGATTACTAATGGCTTAAATGAGCGACTATAATAGCCCTTTTAATAATAATCATATTAATAATACAAGGAAGGAATAACTGACAACGTGCCGTTGAATTACAGAGAGAAAAAAAACAAGGTACCGTCACAAAATTCTTGTTTGGCAAAATTAATATAAGCTATTCTGTGTCTTAAGACAAGTTAAGTTAGAACAAGTTCAATAAAACATCTTTATTATATTTCTACGGGCAGAGGAGAATACCCAAACCAAAAAGAAACTAAGAAAACACAATGTAACGTTTATAAAACTGTACTCAATGGAATGCGCACATGTGAGTGGGTCTGGTGCCATCTAGTGGTCGCTGATGTTCTGCAAACCAAAAAGAAACAAAGAAAACACAATGTAACATTTATAAAACTGTACTCAATGGAATGCGCACATGTGAGTGGGTCTGGTGCCATCTAGTGGTCGCTGATGTTCTGTGGCTCAGCTGCGCGTGGATCGCGAGCTGTGTGTGTGTGGATTGCGCAAGGCTAAAAGGGCGGTCTCAAAATTCAAATGAATCAAATAGAATCGACTCAGAAGAGACGTGAATGAATGCACACGTCACCTGATCCAGAAATGCACATTTTAATCACTACATGCCCAAATCATGATACTTGAATACAAACTATAACATTTGTATTCACAAATATGTCTCTATTTGAACAAAATGCTGCACATTAATGTAATTCTTAACTCTGCAGACATTTGCGATTTTTTCAAATCGTGTACACATTAATTAATTGCACTGGGCCTTGTTCGTTGGTAGTTGTGTGTGGGGTGGACGTGAAATGCTGTAAACTGCGAAAATGAAGTCTCAAAATCCAAATGAACCAAACAAGATCGACTCGAACTAGACATCAATTAATGCACGCGTGTCACCTGATCCACATATGCATGGATTCCTTTTTGCATGAGCAATTTATGATATATGAATGCAGAACAGAACATTTTTATTTGCAAACATCTCTTTATTTGTACAAATTGCTGCACAATCATTTAATCCCGAATTCCACAGACTCAAATTGAAAGACATTTGTTTGTGGTTAGTAAAATACATGTATAAAATGTATGCAGTACATGGATAATTGTGCGTGCATCTATTAATCATTTAGAGTCTAATATCATCCCATATGGCTACGCAAGGCTATCATGATCTAAATGTATGCTACTATGGAAGACCAATGGTTAATTTTAATAAAGCTCAATAATTTCATAAAACGTAATAATTAAATTTAACCATATAAAAATGAGGTTGTTACCATTTTTGCAGATGTTACTGTTTTTGATCATGAACTTAAATTTACATCCGCATCCTAACTCAAGCTACTACTGTCAAGACAAGCTACTGTCAAATGTGCATTTCTAATAGACAAAAATATGTAATATTATTAATATTGCAGCCTACACTGCAAACTGTGCTGAAGATATGCATCATCAAAGTCAGGCAACACAAACCTGTTTCATGATTTGAAACAATATTACTCATTAAAACATGCAGAAACTAAGAAATTAAATTTTCTGTATTGATATTTATTTTGTTGAGGAAAAATGACTGGAAAAGTATAAAGAATTCAAATTCAAAAACGTGAAGTGTTTGTAATGTTCTGACCATAAAAAACCATTTAAAACCATAATTAATAGTCTGGTTTCAACTTTCACTTAGGAGCAAAAATCTGCCTTTGAACGAAAGAAAAAAAAGATATGAAATTTATCGTGATAATTAATGATATTGACTGATATGAAAATTTTTATCATGATAATTTTTTTGGCCATATCGCCCAGCCCTAGGCAACAGTAGTACAGGGTATATTCAATGTAGTGGTCTTTGACATTGCATTAGTCTTGCATTGTACCCCCGCTTGCTGGAAGGCCATACGTTTTTCTCATGGCTGTACAGTGAGACATAATTGGCATTAGGCAGAGCCCGTCTGAAGCATTAGATCTGTCTTCCTCTAATAGGGATGAAGGTCATTGGCAGCATAAATCTAGTGCATGAAAAGAGATGAAAACGGGCACGGGATGACTGCTGATATCATTTCTGTTTCAGATACGTCTGTGTGATTGATGAGGCTGAAAGCAAACAATAAATCTCATCTCAGGTGAGGAGAAGCAGCAAGGCAACTGGCACACTTGTGTCCCTCCTTTAGATCACTTGCAATCCATTTCGGCTCTGAATGATCAGATGCATTGGCATTCGACTATATCACAGAGAGTCAAAAGCAGAAGCAAAAAGCAGACTCTCTTGGCTTCATAATCTCTGTCGGTATCTGCATGTTCATTGGTTTATGGATTCATTGGTAATGATTATATAATCTGAAAGAGACACTATGTAATCACTGTCTCATAGATCATCCAGCACCAATCACTTATATTGATCTTCCTTACAGACATGCAATAAATATTCTCAGAGAATGTTACACACAGCAGCACCACCCATATGTTGGCTCACAATGCTCTGACATAACCTGGGTGGAGATCAGTTATGTGATCACATTAGTTATATGTAAGTAGTGGAAAGTGGGGTAAAAATGTGTTGTACATAAATCTTTACATGGTTTCCACAAAAATATTAAGTAGCACAGCTGTTTTCAACATTGAAGATCATAAGAAGTGTTTCTTGAACACCAAATCAGCATATTAGATTTCTGAATGATTACGTGACACTGAATAGGTGAGTAATGGCTGCTGAAAATTCAGCTTTGCCACTTCAGGAATAAATGACATTTTAAAACAAATGAAATAGAAAACAATTATTTAAAATTGTAATAATATTTCACAATATTTCTGTTTTTATTGTGTTTTCGACCAAATAAAAGCAGACTAGGTGAGACTTCTTTCCAAAATATTAAAATATATTAGCTGCTCAAAATTTGTGAACATTATGTACATAAAATAAAAATACCTATAAATTAATAAATGACCAAATCTTCAAATCATATATATACTGTATATGTATATTTTCTGATATGGGTAAACTTTGACATGCTGAATGCAAACCACATACCAGGTTACAGAAATGTATACTAAATGAAAACAGCGTAATTGTGTCTTGGTTTTTTTAAATTCAGGTATTTGAAGTTGAGTCCAGTGCCAAGAGAGAACGCTGAATTAACTGAAGCTTGATGATTTAATTGAAACATCATTTTACCGAGGAATTAGTCAGACAGTGATGTCCTTATTTGGACAAGTAACTCTCAAGTGTTTATGTAAATTGCATGCACACATCTGTTTGTACATTTTAGCATTTTGTTGCTAGAGGGAGAGTGCACAATTAAATCTTTTAGACTTTATCCATTTTTACTATTCCCCTAATTTAAATCTATTAATAAACACTGCCTCAGAGCAACACCACTGACAAGCCTTTTTTAATGTCATTCTGAACATTGCCCTTTTTAGTCACCATGCTGCTACAAGAACGTGTTTGTTAACACTGCCAGAAGCATCAGCTAAAAATGGAGTTTAATAACCCTGTACAAGCTAAAACGTCCATGCACTGTCGCAAAATTGGTTGCTCATCCACTTAGAGAATGCACTATTTCGTTTTCTTGAAATGACGTGACTGTTAGAAGGGTATAATGGCAAATAACCTCTAATAACAGCTCTCTATATATTCACTGTGATTTGTGCTTTAGTTGTCACACAGTATGTGGAAGATAAATAAGAGGTATAATTGTGTTTGTGGTCCTGAATAACTTATCCATTGTCTGAGCTATTTTCTTTTTCTTTCTTTCTTTCTCTTTCTTTCTTTTTTTTTATCTAAATGTACTAGCTAAATTTGAGTTCTTCCCATTTTCAGTATACAGCAAGTTGGATGTGTGTTTAACATGGCAAGTGTACGAGCGCTCCAGTCTAATTTTTACCCTGACAAATACACACTAATATTCAAGGTCACGCTTCATTGTGCAACTGAATTAGTCAAAGGGTTTTAAGAGCTTAATACAAAGTCTTGTGTCACATTACAGGTTGTACAGTGTATATTCAGCGTACAAATTTATCTACAAATGGTTTTACATGTGTCATATTTTAAACCCACTTAGTTTATCGGATTGATGGATGAATCAAGAAAACAATCTCTAATTGTAAATGCTTTACTGTCAAACTCAAGGCTGTCCGTAGAAAGAACGAAATTTCCTCTGATTAAAAATCAATAATTGCTCATCGGTGCATAGCACCTCATGTTGCCGTCTTCATTGTCTCACAGAGACCCCTGATTTACCACTGACTTTGTCAGGGATCAATTCTAACTGCCGTGTTCTTGATCAGAGACATTCGGTACAGAAGTAAGCATTCTTTGGGTTGTTTATGGATGTGTTTGTGCCTTGTTTTGAGGGGGCGGAGGACGTCTTTGCTTTAATGATGTTCCATAGCCCCCGCCCCCATGAGCGGGATGCCGTTAATTCACACCGACGGTCTGTGATAGAGTTAGATGACTCAGAGGCACATCAGGCACATGTGCCTCCATTGTGCAC
>NW_015546101.1:2388477-2392390 GCF_001515605.1 Sinocyclocheilus anshuiensis | reverse complement strand
CTTTAATACAAACTATAACATTTGTATTCACAAATATGTCTCTATTTGAACAAAATGCTGCACATTAATGTAATTCTTAACTCTGCAGACACCGGTTGAAAAGCATTTGTTTTAGTGTAGTGACGCACATTTGCGATTTTTTCAAATCGTGTACACGTTAATGAATTGCACTGGGCCTTGTTCGTTGGTAGTTGTGTGTGTGAGGGACGTGAAATGCTGTAAACTGCGAAAATGAAGTCTCAAAATCCAAATGAACCGAACAAGATCGACTCGGAACTAGACGTCAATTAATGCACGCGTGTCACCTGATCCACATATGCACAGATTCCTTTTTGCATGAGCAATTTATGATATATTAATGCAGAACAGAAATTTTTTATTCGCAAACATGTCTGTATTTGTACAAATCGCTGCACAATCATTTAATCCCGAATTCCACAGACTCAAATTGAAAGGCATTTGTTTGTGGTTAGTAAGATACATGTATAAAATGTATGCAGTACATGGATAATTGTGTGTGCATCTATTAATCATTTAGAGTCTAATATCATCCCATATGGCTACGCAAGGCTATCATGATCTAAATGTATGCTACTATGGAAGACCAATGGTTAATTTTAATAAAGCTCAATAATTTCATAAAACGTAATAATTAAATTTAACCATATAAAAATGAGGTTGTTACCATTTTTGCAGATGTTACTGTTTTTGATCATGAACTTAAATTTACATCCGCATCCTAACTCAAGCTACTACTGTCAAGACAAGCTACTGTCAAATGTGCATTTCTAATAGACAAAAATATGTAATATTATTAATATTGCAGCCTACACTGCAAACTGTGCTGAAGATATGCATCATCAAAGTCAGGCAACACAAACCTGTTTCATGATTTGAAACAATATTACTCATTAAAACATGCAGAAACTAAGAAATTAAATTTTCTGTATTGATATTTATTTTGTTGAGGAAAAATGACTGGAAAAGTATAAAGAATTCAAATTCAAAAACGTGAAGTGTTTGTAATGTTCTGACCATAAAAAACCATTTAAAACCATAATTAATAGTCTGGTTTCAACTTTCACTTAGGAGCAAAAATCTGCCTTTGAACGAAAGAAAAAAAAGATATGAAATTTATCGTGATAATTAATGATATTGACTGATATGAAAATTTTTATCATGATAATTTTTTTGGCCATATCGCCCAGCCCTAGGCAACAGTAGTACAGGGTATATTCAATGTAGTGGTCTTTGACATTGCATTAGTCTTGCATTGTACCCCCGCTTGCTGGAAGGCCATACGTTTTTCTCATGGCTGTACAGTGAGACATAATTGGCATTAGGCAGAGCCCGTCTGAAGCATTAGATCTGTCTTCCTCTAATAGGGATGAAGGTCATTGGCAGCATAAATCTAGTGCATGAAAAGAGATGAAAACGGGCACGGGATGACTGCTGATATCATTTCTGTTTCAGATACGTCTGTGTGATTGATGAGGCTGAAAGCAAACAATAAATCTCATCTCAGGTGAGGAGAAGCAGCAAGGCAACTGGCACACTTGTGTCCCTCCTTTAGATCACTTGCAATCCATTTCGGCTCTGAATGATCAGATGCATTGGCATTCGACTATATCACAGAGAGTCAAAAGCAGAAGCAAAAAGCAGACTCTCTTGGCTTCATAATCTCTGTCGGTATCTGCATGTTCATTGGTTTATGGATTCATTGGTAATGATTATATAATCTGAAAGAGACACTATGTAATCACTGTCTCATAGATCATCCAGCACCAATCACTTATATTGATCTTCCTTACAGACATGCAATAAATATTCTCAGAGAATGTTACACACAGCAGCACCACCCATATGTTGGCTCACAATGCTCTGACATAACCTGGGTGGAGATCAGTTATGTGATCACATTAGTTATATGTAAGTAGTGGAAAGTGGGGTAAAAATGTGTTGTACATAAATCTTTACATGGTTTCCACAAAAATATTAAGTAGCACAGCTGTTTTCAACATTGAAGATCATAAGAAGTGTTTCTTGAACACCAAATCAGCATATTAGATTTCTGAATGATTACGTGACACTGAATAGGTGAGTAATGGCTGCTGAAAATTCAGCTTTGCCACTTCAGGAATAAATGACATTTTAAAACAAATGAAATAGAAAACAATTATTTAAAATTGTAATAATATTTCACAATATTTCTGTTTTTATTGTGTTTTCGACCAAATAAAAGCAGACTAGGTGAGACTTCTTTCCAAAATATTAAAATATATTAGCTGCTCAAAATTTGTGAACATTATGTACATAAAATAAAAATACCTATAAATTAATAAATGACCAAATCTTCAAATCATATATATACTGTATATGTATATTTTCTGATATGGGTAAACTTTGACATGCTGAATGCAAACCACATACCAGGTTACAGAAATGTATACTAAATGAAAACAGCGTAATTGTGTCTTGGTTTTTTTAAATTCAGGTATTTGAAGTTGAGTCCAGTGCCAAGAGAGAACGCTGAATTAACTGAAGCTTGATGATTTAATTGAAACATCATTTTACCGAGGAATTAGTCAGACAGTGATGTCCTTATTTGGACAAGTAACTCTCAAGTGTTTATGTAAATTGCATGCACACATCTGTTTGTACATTTTAGCATTTTGTTGCTAGAGGGAGAGTGCACAATTAAATCTTTTAGACTTTATCCATTTTTACTATTCCCCTAATTTAAATCTATTAATAAACACTGCCTCAGAGCAACACCACTGACAAGCCTTTTTTAATGTCATTCTGAACATTGCCCTTTTTAGTCACCATGCTGCTACAAGAACGTGTTTGTTAACACTGCCAGAAGCATCAGCTAAAAATGGAGTTTAATAACCCTGTACAAGCTAAAACGTCCATGCACTGTCGCAAAATTGGTTGCTCATCCACTTAGAGAATGCACTATTTCGTTTTCTTGAAATGACGTGACTGTTAGAAGGGTATAATGGCAAATAACCTCTAATAACAGCTCTCTATATATTCACTGTGATTTGTGCTTTAGTTGTCACACAGTATGTGGAAGATAAATAAGAGGTATAATTGTGTTTGTGGTCCTGAATAACTTATCCATTGTCTGAGCTATTTTCTTTTTCTTTCTTTCTTTCTCTTTCTTTCTTTTTTTTTATCTAAATGTACTAGCTAAATTTGAGTTCTTCCCATTTTCAGTATACAGCAAGTTGGATGTGTGTTTAACATGGCAAGTGTACGAGCGCTCCAGTCTAATTTTTACCCTGACAAATACACACTAATATTCAAGGTCACGCTTCATTGTGCAACTGAATTAGTCAAAGGGTTTTAAGAGCTTAATACAAAGTCTTGTGTCACATTACAGGTTGTACAGTGTATATTCAGCGTACAAATTTATCTACAAATGGTTTTACATGTGTCATATTTTAAACCCACTTAGTTTATCGGATTGATGGATGAATCAAGAAAACAATCTCTAATTGTAAATGCTTTACTGTCAAACTCAAGGCTGTCCGTAGAAAGAACGAAATTTCCTCTGATTAAAAATCAATAATTGCTCATCGGTGCATAGCACCTCATGTTGCCGTCTTCATTGTCTCACAGAGACCCCTGATTTACCACTGACTTTGTCAGGGATCAATTCTAACTGCCGTGTTCTTGATCAGAGACATTCGGTACAGAAGTAAGCATTCTTTGGGTTGTTTATGGATGTGTTTGTGCCTTGTTTTGAGGGGGCGGAGGACGTCTTTGCTTTAATGATGTTCCATAGCCCCCGCCCCCATGAGCGGGATGCCGTTAATTCACACCGACGGTCTGTGATAGAGTTAGATGACTCAGAGGCACATCAGGCACATGTGCCTCCATTGTGCACACCCCCCACCCCCGAAAT